>NC_050453.1:28891466-29228132 GCF_903995425.1 Onychomys torridus
AATTTTTTTGGTATTCCTTCATTTTGACTGCTTCCTGTCACATGAGATCAGGCACAGAATTTTCTATTTGTGATGTCATGTTTTGTTTTGTTTTATTTTTTGTTTTTTCGAGACAGGGTCTCTCTGTGTAGCTTTGCACCTTTCCTGGATCTCGCTCTGGCTGGCCTCGAACTCACAGAGATCCACCTGCTTCTGCCTCCCGAGTGCTGGGATTACAGGCGTGCGCCACCACCGCCCGGGCCGTCATGTTTTTATCCAAAGAATTCTGAGTTATGGAGCGTTTCTGATTTGGGATTTGAAGATTAAGGATGTTCAACCCATCCAAAAGTGTTTTGAGCGTATAGTGGGGACCATGTAACAGATAAACCAAGTGGGAACATGACTGAACTCAACATTGAGAATGATTATCTGGACAGCACTGGAGGAAAATGGATAAGAAGGACAGAAGCCAGAAAACCAGCTAGGTGACCATCATCAGTGACCACAGCTGAGGGAGAATGGAGAATTGGTAGCAGTCTGAGGGTCAGTGGTCACGGGGCTGTGAAAGCTAGGTTAGAAATAAATGCTAAGGACAGAGCCTAGGCTTGGTGATTTCTTACAAGTGAGACATCGAGGAGCCAGCATGGTCTATTTCTGGATTGCCACCCTCAGTCTGCTCCAAGCTCAGCTAGGTCCTGCAGAGACCGCATGTGTCCTCTCTAGATGGGGCTGGCATCAACACCCTTTGTGACCCTAATGGCAGACTTCCTGGGACTGAGAAGACAGTAGAGGAGGAACACAAGAGTCCCTTGTTTCCAAAGCTGGCTGAAGGCTGCCCTCTCCCCCAAGGAAAAGAGGTTGCCTTCACTTCCCCTAATACACCCTCCTGCAGAAGAAGCCCCAAGCTTGGGGACTGGGAACCTGTTCCAAGTCTGTCACTGGTAGACTCCATCAATTATCAGGATGTTGTGGGTTGCTAAAATGTGTGGTCCAGGCACATCTCTGCCGGGAGAGCAGTGTGCTTTGTTGAGAGGAAATGGCTCAAACCAGATATCGCTTTGTTTGTTTTCCTTGTGAAGAAAAGACAGCATTTTCCTCTCATCTTGTATTTATTTTTTAGGGATCGGGCAGATATTTTTAATTCCTCCAACTTCCTGCTGTCTACAGGTGTTTCCTATGATGTTGCTGTGGAAAGGACAAATTCCATGACATAATCTGCTTTGTTCCCAAGCGCTCCCAAATCCCTGCTCTGACCTGTGTTGCTGTGGGTCCCCAGGTGTGCTGACTGCACTACCCCACCTCTCCCTCTCCCACCCCAGACCCCCACCCCCAAGCTGTCAGGAGGCACAAAGGGGAGCCTCCAGGTCTAACCATACACTGACTGTGGAGTCCCTGAGGACTGGGGACTGGGGACTGGGCAGAGGGATGGAGCTGACAGGCTCCCAGTAGAGCGGGGGTTCTTGGTTTCTAACCTGACAACTCCCCCACAACTTCCCACAGGTGAGAAGCCTTTCCTCTGATATTGAAAACAATTAAAACAAAAGTTGCCCAAACCTAAAGCTTTTATGGAAAACACTGTTTTTCCTGCACCAGAGAAGTCTGTTAGACAGTTATTAGCTGCCATGTGGGTGCTGGGAGTTGAACCCAGGTCTTCTGGAAGAGCAGTCGGTGAGTGCTCTTAATCGCTGAGCCACCTCTCCAGCCCAGGAAATCCTTTCATAAAGTGAAGAAACTATTAGTAAAATAATATCTCCTGAAGTTTGTTTTCAGTCTACATGGATTTATGGCACCTCATGACTGAATAGGACAAACGTGCATGCAATATTTTTATTACGTAGCTTCTTTTAAAGCTATAGCCATTCTATAAGATGGGTCATGCCCCCTCCCCCACCTCCTGGTTTTTGGTTTTTGAAGACAGGGTTTCTCTGTGTAGCCCTAGCTGTTCTGGAACTTGCTCTGTAGATCAGGCTGGCCTCAAATTCAGAGCTCAGAGATCTGCCTGGCTCTGCCTTCCGAGAGCTGGGACTAAAGGCATATGACACCTGCTCTGCTAAGATGGTCTTTCTTTTCTTTCTCTGGGGATGGCAGAGTCTCACTCTGTAGACCAGGCTGGCTCAAACTCACAGAGATCTGCCTGCCTATGCCTCTTGAGAGCTGGGATTAAAAACATGTGCTATGGGGTTGGGGATTTAGCTCAGTGGTAGAGTGCTTGCCTAGCAAGCGCAAGGCCCTGGGTTCAGTCCTCAGCTCTGGCAAAAAAAAAAAAAAAAAAAAATGTGCTACCACACTTGGCTAAATGATTCTTTATCTTGTCTGGAGTTTTATATTATAATCCTATTTAGAATTCCAGGAGGAAGAAATAATACCTTTGATGTCAGTTAATACTAAGAATATAATACATTACAAACATATAAAAATTAAAATAAAGTAATATATTAATCCAAAATAACCTATCACGTGGAATTGCTGAGAAAAATGTATGATGAAAGAATTCTTCCTATAAATCAGTGGTAGCAAAAGGTACCTGACTTGGCCAAATGTATCATTTCCCACCTCCAGAGAAAGTCTCCCCCCCCCCCATTTTCCCCTCATTATGTATTGTAATCTTCAATTGAAAATTAGATCCAATTGATGATTTGGGTCTTAGCTGAGTAGCAGCAGCCATATTCAGTTAGATGTACTTGGGTTATCCACCCATCCCTTATGTCATTTGCTTGGTCTCTGAAGACCCTGAGATTTACAATGTCTGCCTCTGCACTCATGATGGGAGAGAGGGGCATGTCATGGATTCAGTCTGCAAAGGTCAGAATGAAGCTCATATATTGGGGAGATCCATTTCCCACCTATTTCAAAGTGGAGCATTGCTCTCAGGGTTGAGCATTTTCAGAGCGGCATCTTCTGTCCATACACTGACATGTAGAGAGGAAGAAGACCTTCAAGACGTGAGGCTTGCACACTGAGTCAGACTCAGCAAGTTTGGAACCCAATGCCATTGGGCCAAGCACACCACCATGGGAGATCACTTTGTCTCTGTGACTTCCCACAAGTAGGAACTGATCCTGCAGTACCATGCACCTCCTAGGATGCAGAGAGAACTAAGAGCAGATGTCTGTAATGTATACACAGGAAGTATTCCATCTATATCGGCTCCTGTCCCAAGCTAATGACTTCATGACCTCTGCTGGGGATGTAGTCTGTTTATTGCCAGGAATATGAGTTTATGCTGGGTTATTCAAGGCTCTTGGCAAATCAAAGGTGTAGGACTGAAAGGAAATCACCTGTGTCCTATTGCTCTCTGGAAATCTGTTTCTTCTGAGTGGATGGTGAGGTCAAGTGGCTGTTCGAGCTTCAGATTGCTCCCTGGAGAAGGAACAGACAACCTTTTCAAATGTGTCTGAAGCTACTTCGAATTGGCTTAAGTTTCAGTTTCCCTAAAACCACCTTCGGGGCGTGCATATTTTCATTTAGTACCAAAATATCTTCATGCAATTATCAGTAACTTTACCTCCTCCCCTCCTTCCCTCTGGGCATGTATGCCCTTTCCATAGACACCTGGGATGTGGAGTTGACATTTGAGAGGCTGGCAACTCCCTCACCAGGGTGTTTTCCAGGTTTTGTTCCCACGTTCAAGTCACACCTTCTTCAGAGAGTGGAGCTCGGAAATCTCATGTCAGCAATTCAACTTTTTTCTATATTGAATATTTTATATTTTAATATATATTGGCAATTATCTTCCTTTCCCTTAAAAATATATGATGGACAGCTTTATGCATCAGTTCTGAGTTGCTATCCAGTGATGCATGCCAGCACACACGTGCTCAATCACACACCTTTTTACATGACTGAGATTATACCAGCACATTGGGCTTTCCCAACACTCCTTTTGTTGTTCAAATCCTAGATGGTCTTTTAATAAAAAACCCAGAGCCAAATATCAGGGTGAAAGCTGAAAGATCAGAGAAGCAGAACAGCCAGCCACTAGTTCTTCCCTCTACGAAATCCTCAGCCTAAAGAGAGTGAGTTCCTGTTTCCTCACACCTTATATACCTTTCTCTGCCCTGCCATATTGCTTCCTGGGATTAAAGGTGTGTGTGCTTCCCAAGCAAAGGCATGAGATTTCAAGTGCTGGGATCAAAGGTGTGTGCCACCACTGCCTGGCTCTGTGTCTAATCTAGTGGGTGGCTCTGTCCTCTGATCCTCAGGCAAGCTTTATTAGGGTACACAATATATCACCACAACTTTTATTTCAGTTGATTCCCTCAAATCAGCTCTCTTCCCCACAGCCCCTAGAAACTTCATGAATGTCTTTCTGCAGAATATCTCTGTTCCTATAGCTAGGCAGTTGTGTTTATACATATACATTCAGATGCAGATATAGACACGTAGGGGCAGCAGGTTTCACGTAATTGGGACCATACATTGACTTCACTATGTCTGTGATTCTGTATGTATGTTACACTACTTTTTGTGGAAGTTCAGAATGTTCTTCCATTCCTTTTAATGGTTTGGTAATAGCCTGTTATGTGGATAGACCATAAACCAGTTCCTTCTTTATGGGTATTCTCTGTCACCAGTACTTCACTGCTGTAAACAGTGCTGTGGGCAGCCTCTGGGCCCATATACATGGGGCTTTTTACAGTCTGTGATGACAGAACGTGAGGCTGAGCCGGGAGGGATGTATATAATCTAGTTTAATAGATGCGGCCAGATTGCTTTGCCAAAACACTAAACAACTCATATTTCCCCCAGCAGTGTATGAGGGCTTCCCAACGGGCTCTGGCTCCTCCGCTTCCTCCTGCCTGCCCGCGTGAAAGGCAGAGCAATCTCGATGCTACTTAAATTCTCGTCTCCTTATGAGTAAGTCTGAGCATCTTTTTATGGAGACTGGCTTTTGACATCTGCTTTTCTGTGATTGGCATATTTGTGCTCTCTGATTATATATATATATATATATAATCTTGTCTTGCCAACATGCTTTATATGACAGATGTTGCCTCCTTTTCGTCTGTGATACAAGTTCTTTTCCAGATCTACTGTTTTCTCTTATTTGTAGCTTTTTTGCCATACAAGTTTTTAAGGCCTTGGGAGGATGGCTCAGTCAGTAAAAGTCTGCTTATGCCAGAATGAGGACTTGAGTTCAGATTCTCAGAACCCACATAACAGCTGGCTGGGGCAGTGTTGAGTGCCTGTAACCCCAGCCCTGCGGAGACAGAGATGGGAGATCGATCCCTGGAGCTTCCTGGACAACCCATCTAGATAAAACAGTGAGGGCCAGAAACCTTATCTCAAAAACTAAGGAGAGCAGTCGACACTGACACCCAACATTGACTGCTGGCCTCCCCACGCGTACACACTATGCATATACACCTGCACACAGATGTGCGCACACATACATGGACAAGTATACATATACCACATACCAGAGACAGGTTTCAAAAGTTTTTGTAATTAGAGGGAACTTTTGTTTTCTGAAGGTTTCTTTTTTTTCTTTTAATAGCACCTAGGATCTCTGTCTCTATTTAAAAAGGGAAGCATGTCATCTTGATACTCATGTATCTTGTAGTACGCTGCTACGTCAATTTGCCTTTGAAATCCCAGGACCCCCAGAACCAAGTATGGAAATTTAGCAAAGCCCCCTGAGTCCTGAGCCGGGACTCCCTCGGGCTTCAAGCCCATTCTCTGACCTGATGCCATAGCAGATACCAGACTGGACTAGCCCACGTTTTAGCTGCTTCTTCCCATCCCTCCTCTGCAGCCCCTCCATGCACTCCTTAAATGGAAGTCTTCGCTTCCCAGCTCTTCTATACTTTGCCCTTTGCTATGGTGGACTGGACATGGAATGTCCCTGAACTCTCCATGCCCCTGCTCCAGACACGCCCAGTGTTACAAGGTCCTTTCCCATAGTCTCAGCAGGCCACCCACCCTTCCCTGGACATTCAGCGCTCTGGAAGGATGTCTGCATCACTGTGGGGTCTGTCCCACTGTGTTGGTTTTTACAGTCTCTCTGCAAATATTTTGGCTTGCGTTTAAAATCTTGCATTTATAGGATACTTAGGCTGACAAATACTTTGCACACACTCTCTCATTCAATTTCTTTTAAAGATTTATTTTATTTTATGTGCATGTTTTGCCTGTATGTGTCTGTGCACTGTGTACATGCAGTAGCCTCAGAGTCCAGAAGAGGGTGTCCACTTCCTTGGAACTGGAGTTATGGACTGTTGTGAGCCACCATGTGGGTGCTGGGAACTGAACCCCAAGAACCTCTGCAAGAGCCGTATAGACTGTCTCTGAGCCATCTCTCCAGCGCCCTCATTTGATTATTATACAAGCCTATGATGGTAAGAGTTGCTGTCTTCCCTTCATAGACAAGGCCCTGAGAGTTCCAGAGGCAAAGTCATCCACCCACAGTCATGTAAGAGTAAGCTTAGTGTCAGGCTTAAGTTCCTACGGCTCTGTCCCTAACCACCTCAGGCCTATCTCATCCTCATCCTCTCCTCCACTTCCCCTTCCTGGGTTCTGGAGTCTGATTTACCAACACATCTAGGTTTTCAGTTAAAAAAATAAAAAAAGTTGTTTAGAAACTTTATTTGTGCCAGGCAGTGGTGGCGCACGCCTTTAATCCCAATACTCAGGAGGCAGAGGCAGGCAGATATCTGTGAGTTTGAGGTCAGCCTGGTCTATAAAGTGAGTTCCAGGACAGCCAGGGCTGTTACACAGAGAAACCCTGTCTCAAAAGACAAACAAACAAAAAACCCACTTTATTTGTGTATGTATGTGTGTTGTGTGTGGATGCCATGTGTATGCAGATACCTACAGAGACCAGAAGAGGGTGTTGGATCCCCTGGATCACAGGCAGTTGTAAATCACCTGATGTGGGTCCTGTGGATTGAACCCAGCTCCCTGGAAGAGCAGCACACTCCTAGCCACTGAGCCATCTCTACGGACTCACACGAGCAGCTTTTTCATGGGGGTTCTGGGATCAAATCCAAGTCGTTTAGGGTAACGACTTGGATGGTGGGTGTTTTTACCCATGAGCCACCTCACTGCCCCTCCCCCTCATTCTTCCAGCTTGTGCTATTTTCCAGCCTTTCATCCTCCCCATCGAGGTTCCAACCTTGGTTCTGTTACCTTCTTACCGTGCTGGTCTTTAGTCGACCTTTGTTTCTCATTTCTCCAGTTGAACTATCTCCTTAATCAGCACAGGGACTAAGGTTTATTTCCCTGTGAACACGCTCCTTATTGTGTTAATGGATGCATTAAGAATTCTACTTCAAGAACTCTAACTGGTCTCCAGAAAAATGCTTATTCAAGACTTTGCAGGAGTGTTTTCTTAAATCTCAGTTGTCTTAAAATACCCAAGACCATAAACTTACACAAGTCCGTGCTCAAGTTACCAAGCAGATTCTAAAACCTTCCAGGTCGTAGTAAGTAAAGCCAACCCAAAATAGGAACAACAAGTTGGGGGGGGGTAATATTTGTTTTTAGTCCCCCACCCCACCATACACATTATTTCATTTAATATTCACAGTTATCTTAGGTACACAATGCCATAGATAACAGCCTCATTTTACAGAGGAGGAAAATGAAATTCTAAGGTCCCTGGCATGGAGACAGACTCTGACCTTCCCACTGTTACATCCTCCTGGCCAGATCTTACAAGCCTCTGCCTGGTGTCAGGCTGACTACACACAGGCCAGGGTGGTCCAGTCCGACCTCACTGCCAGCACTGTCCTGACCCAAGCAAAAATGAACCCCTTTCTACTGTGCTTTCTGAGAGGACGCAAAAGGTCATTTTCAATTCCAAGTCCTCTGTGTGAGAAGTAGGCTAACAGTTCTCTTCTGGAAAAGCTGTGTCTGTGGCCATCCCAGGTACTACCCAGACAATTAGGAAATGCAGGATGTGCTCTAGGGTG
The DNA here is from genome assembly GCF_903995425.1 of Onychomys torridus. NCBI lineage: Eukaryota > Metazoa > Chordata > Mammalia > Rodentia > Cricetidae > Onychomys > Onychomys torridus. The sequence goes on from NC_050453.1 coordinate 28,899,359, forward strand.
ATGGCATAAAGCATTGCCTAAAGTGCCCACGGATCCACTGTTGATTTAAAAAGAAGGAAGAGAGGAAGAGAGGAAGAGAGGGAGGGGACAGGGAGAGAGGGAAAGAGGGAGGGAGGGAGAAATGAAGAAGGAAGAAAGAAGGAAGGAAGGGAAGGAGGGAGGGAGGAAGGAGAGAGAGAAAAACAATCATCTTGTGAGTCACCTGCTGAAGTCCCTATGTATGGAGCAGGCTGGCTGGACTCCAGTGAGCAATCCCCTGGTCGTCCTGGAGAGGGGTTCAGATGTAGCTCCAGGAGTCTGGTTTATTTGTGTCTTAGCTCTCGTGAGCGTTGCCTCTTGGGTTGGGGCCAGTTTTTTGGTGGGTTCCCTGCTAGGAAGGCCTTCTTGAGTCTGGATTTCCTACAAGGAATATACTATACACATGGGTCTGCCAGATCCCAGATCTTCAGCCCCCAGAGCAGACACTGTTTTCCCTTGGTAAGGGATCCAAACCCTCCTTTTCCTCAGTTTACTCCTGGATGAAATGGGTATGAAAGTTATGAAACAGCTCGCAGAACATGCAACCACTTAGGTAAAGACAGATTTTAATAAGTCTTTTAAAGAAACGCCCTGTCCTAGGATAGAGTAGTTGTTAAAAACCAGAGAAGACAATGCCCAGGGAAGGAATATGAGCTTGTAATGGATGTCTTAGCTCCATGCAGACACAGGGCTCCAGTTGATAAGTAATGGATTGATCAGGGGACATTCTCCCCTAGCCTCCTGTTACTACTCCAGTTAGCCTGACGAGCCGCCGAAGTTTATGTGCAAACTGCCTTGCTCAGAGCCACCCCCGGCCGACTGTCTCTTTCCACTTTGGCGGCCGTAAGGTCCTGATCTATATTTATCAGACCTTCAGAACGTTAGTCTGGTGGTGTCCATTTGCTGAGGCATGACCTAGTCCTTCTTTCTTCACCCGCAGTTTGTGCGAGTGCCCAGGCTGCACTTGGGGGTGCTCAGTGCCAGTGTGCCAGGCAAGGTCTCTGTGTGCACAGGCTCCCAGCACTCTTCAGTGCTAGACGGTGTTTGCCAGTGTCATTAGACAGGCTTGGAATTCATTTAGTTAAAATAATTGTTTCTCCTTATTCTAGCTTCTTCTACCTCCCTACTGGACAGTTCCACATGCGTTACTTCCAAGAGCAAACCAGGGCCGAGTCGACTCTGCATGCAAGACATTTTCTTTTCTTTTCTTTTTTTTATGTGGAGCTGAGGATCGAACCCAGGGCCTTGCGCTTGCTAGGCAAGTGCTCTACCACTGAGCTAAATCCCCAACCGAGACATTTTCTTTATGTTTGCAAACAGCCTATCAGTTGTGACTTCAATGCTGGGAAGCCTTGCTACAGGGGGAGCTTCTTGTCGGGAATTTTCAAGATGAATCAAACAGTCGTGTTTTATAAAACCATCACAGCAGATTCATATTGACTAATGGGGAAAACTGTTCAGCTTCCTCCCTTCTGCCCACTAGCACCCAATGGTGTACGCCCAGGCCTCCTGGCTACCACAGACAAGCCCTCAGCTGTGCTCTGGGTTTGCCTGACCTGCCTCCTTCAGACTAGCCCTTATCCTATCTTCTCACTATAGCTAATGTGAAACCACTCATCTGGGAAGCAGAGAATTCCGTGCACATTCCCCAGAGTGACTCCAGAGACCATTGCTGTCCCTGCTCAGGGAGTATAACCTGTTAGCAGCTCCCTGCCTCAGTTTCCCTAGCCATGAGAAGCCAATGTTCCTCCCTCTCATCATCAAGCTATTGTGTTACATAAGGTCTGTGAAGCCGTGTCCATAGATGGGCTGGCATTGGGAAGGTGCTCAGGGCACTGTAGCTACTGGAATTACCAATGGGTTCTTCTGTCTATGAACTAGGTCCCAATTCAGATGGAAGGTATCTTAAGGGGTGGTCCTCTTCCCCATCTGTCCTTGTGAGGTTCTCAACAGTAGGGACTCCCAGGCTCAGCAACACACACTTTGTGGGCACCCCAAGCCTGGGACATCATGAGTCCGCCTGAATAAAACTCCCACTCGTGATTGTGCTGGCTCCAGCCTGAAGAGAGCCAGGAGAACGCCGCTGTAACAGGAGAGGCAGCAGCTGACTGGCAGGCAGGCCTGGTCCTTGGGAAATTTGTTCTAATCTTAGAAGGCAGTCTTCACCTTTTGCTGTGGCCTGCCGGACAAATGTCACAGGCCTCAGACACACATACACTGTCACCACTGTGGTTCCTGGAGAAGGGTTCCTGTGGGTCTCTCTGGGTGGCGGCCAGAGAACTTGAGGCTTAGTGGGAGGGACTCTCCAGAAGGTCAAGTATACTAATAGGGTGAGCACAGCACAGAGCTAGGACTCTCCAGAAGGTCAAGTATACTAATAGGGTGAGCACAGCACAGAGCTAGGAGGTCCTGAACAAACTTTGGAAAGAGACAGATTGTATGTTCACTTGTTGGTGAAGGTAGATGAATTGTCTAGGAGTCAGGCACAACTGACCTTTCAACCTTTTGACTCTGGGACGTGATGTTGCCGTCTACAAAGTTCACAGTCAAGAACTGTGCAAGTGAGTTAAACAAAACAGAAACCCTCATTAATGTTTTAAGTAGTTTTGAGTCAGACTGCGTTCATAGCTATCCTCGGCTGACCATGGTCTTCCGTGATGCCTACCTGTCTGACATCTCTGCTCTCACCTTGTAGTACAAGCCAAGATTCAGCCGCCCAGCCTGACTCCCTCAGTCCCACGCTGGTGCCACTGGGTCTGTGCGCTCCATCTCACCCTTCCTGAGCTCTCTTCCCTGCTGCCTTCTCCTTTTCCCTCAGCCCTGCCTGGACCCCTGGGCCTCTCTTTGTCAACAACACCCTTGTCTACCCAGAAGCCTCTTGACTTCTACGCTGCACTTCCCTTCTCCCCCTCCCTCTCCCGCCGCCAGTGGGGATGCTTCTATGCAAATCAGGAGCATCTGCTGGGTATTTCCCCCATTGTGTCCTCACAGCAACCTCAACTAGATGCTTCTCTCTTTGCCTTCTCCTCCCCTTCCTGGCCTTCTCTACAACGGGGATGACCAGCCCTTTCCCTTTCGGTCTCCATCTATCAGGCTAAACCATCCCACTGTGTTCATGGCATGCCACTCACAGACTATGTCTTCATGCGCTGCTGCTGCTGCTGCTCCTTTCCATTGGTCCATCTGGTCTCTCTCTTTTCTCTCCTCTCTCTTTCTGTGTGTGTATGTGTTCCTCACTCCCCTCTCTCTGAGACAAGGTCTCACATAGTCCAGGCTAGCCTTAAACTTGCAACATAGCTGAAGATGACCTTGAACTTCTGATCCTCTGCCTCTACCTCCCAAGAGCTGGCTTTCCAGGTGTGCACCACCACGCCCAGTTTAGGAAGTGCTGGGGCTTGAACTCAAGGCTTCCATGCACATGAAACAGGCACTCTACCAACAGGGCTGCATCCTCAGGACCATCGTCTGCTTCTTGTATGTTCTCCAGTTAAAAAGCAGGGGCTTCTCTTAGCTCCTGCATTCCTAGGACGCAGCAACGGTAAGGGTGTTTGTGGAGATTTGGACAACCAATCACCAACTCAGGCGTCTATTGTTTGGGAGGTCAAAAGGTCAAAAGGGTCTTAATAACTGAAGTCAGTCTGGAGACACAAGGAGAGAAGCCATTTTCTTGTCTTTTTCAGTGTCCAAAGGCTGCCCGCCTTTGTTGACTTGTGGGTCTTTCCTTCACGGTCAAAGTCAGCCACAGCTGGTGGAGGGAAACTCAGCTCTAGTCACCGACTCTGACTTCCCCTCTGCTATCCTCTCTCCTTCAGGGATCATGTGGCCCTCCCAGGCCATACAGAACACATCCCCTGTTTTAAGATCGGCTAATAGGCAACTTTATTTCCACCGTTTACCATGTGACCTTACAGAGTGACAGCTTCCAGGGACTAGGGTGTGGACACATTTGGTGGGGCCAGGGGGACATCATTCTGTCTCTCATGATGGCTGGCCTATTTGTTATTCTTCAATACTTGCTTCCAGAGGGTCAGGCTGTCCTCATCCTGTCCAGCCGTGCTCTTCCTCCAATGTGCTCCCTCATTCTCGGTGTCCTCAAAGTCTTGTGGCCACCTAGTGTACAAGGCAAGCCAGAGGTCATTCTGATGTCATAGATGCAGAGGCTGAGGCTTCAGGGGCTCATGTGACTTGGCCAGAGTTACCTAGAAAGAGGAAGTCCCACAAGAAATAAGGATGTCCTAGAAAGGAGGATAGCCCGGAGGCTGTCCTCAGCCAGTTTACTTGACAGCAGGCCTCCAAGAGCTCCCTGTAGTAGGTGGAAGGAAGACAGACATATAAAGTACAGAAAGGGTCAAAACCAGAGAGATGGATGAGGCAAGGAGGAGGCGAGGACAACACATACATCTGTTTAGTGGCCCTGCCTTCCAAGAGTGAGCAAATTCCCTCCAGTTGTCCAACAGCCCCAAGATGAATCAAAATATCCAGCATCATGGGGTTAAGAGCATATACAGCATCCCTGCATGGTGGCACACACCTTTTATCCCAGGCAGAGGCAGGTAGGAGTTTGAGGCCAGCCTGGTCCACAGAGCGAGGTCCATGACAGCCAGGACTACACAGAGAAATGCTGTCTCAAAAAACAAACAAACAAATAAATGAGTGCATACGACTCTTGGGGAAAACCCAAGTTTGGTTCTCAACACCTACACTGAGTGACTCAAAACTGCCTATAAGGAAGAACCAGCCATGGCTGCAGCGTCTGCCTTGAGACTGAACAGCAGATCCTTTAACATTTCAGCCCACATCAGCCTAAGGAGTGAACTGTGTTCTGTAGCCCATGTTTATATGGCAGCTTTCACTTAGTGTACTAAGTGGGCACTAGAGGACTGAGCCTGTCACCCAGGAAACTCATCATAAGTGCTGGCTGTGACATCTGGGACATGCTCATCACTCCTCTGTGAGGTTGGCCCTGATGCCTCCTCCCCCTGCTCTTGAATAGGATGGTGAGTCCACCCAGCACAGAGTGGTCCTTCTCATCATGATACTTGTTATCACCAACCAGGCCTTCAGGTAGACCGGAAGCCCTTCGAGCTCCAATACCATGAATGTTACCCTGCAATCCCCATACTTCACCGTTGTTGGGCACACAGCTGGTGCCCCACTACGCGGTCCCTGAGTGGCTGAGCAGGAAAGCCCTCTGCTGATCCTTGCAGCAAACCCACTCTGTCCTTGAAGACCCCTAGGGTTGGATACCTATTTTATAATCATCTCATCAGCTCCTCCCCCCCCCCCAGCAGGTGACTGGAAGAAACTCCTCAGATGTGTCAGCAGTACAAGGCAGGCTGGGAGCAGGAAGAGCCTATAAATGGAGCGTGTACAACACAGGGAAGAGGTCAGGACTATGCAATCAAAGTCAGTCTTCTCTCCGTCAACCTCTCTGTCTCCAGTCAATAGGCCCCTTAGGCTGGGTGTTAAGGATTTGCTATCTTTTAAAGTAATAACTTGATTGAGAGCTAATTAACACACTATAAACTTCATGTATTTAAAGTAAACAATTAGTGCCGGCAAGATGGCTGGTGGGGGGGGGGGGTGTCTCCAGGCCCGACAACTTGAGTTCAACCCCTGGGACCCACTTAATGGGAAGAAAGAAATGACTCTAATCTCCAACATGCACACTGTGGCACATGTCACACACACACACACACACACACACACACACACACACACACAGAGTAAATAAGTAAATGTTAAAAATCAACGGGCTCTGGGTGTGGTGGTGCACACCTTTAATCCCAGCACTTTTGAGGCAGAAACAGGTGGATCTCTGTGAGTCCGAGGTCACTCTGGCCTACAGAATGAGTCCCAGGACAGCTAGAGCTGTTACAGAGAGAAACATTGTGTCAAAAAAGCCAATAAATAAATAAGTGAAAATAGGTGTGTTGGCTCATGCCTATAATCCCAGCACTTGGGAGGCTGAGGCAGGAGGATAGCTGTAAGTTTGATACCAGCCTGTGCTACAGAGTGAGACCCTGTCTCAAAAGGTGGGGGAGGGGGCACAATGAAACAAATTCGTATTATATCTGCAGATGTGTGTAGCCATACTCAGTCAATATTAGAACATTTTCTTTGTCATCTCCGAAAGAAGAAGCCCACCTCTACAGCCATCACCCCCGTTCTGTCCTCCTACCCACTCCCAGCAACCACTAATCTGCTTCAGTCTTTATAGATTTGCCTGCTCTGGACATTCCATACAAATACAATCAAATGATACGTGGTATTTAGGGCGAACTTCTGTTTAGTGTGATGTTTGGTGTAGTTATCTATGTTCCACATGTATCAATATTTCATTCTCTCTTTTGAAGATTATCATTGTGTGTGGCAGAAGGGGCCGTGCATGTGCCGTGGAGTGTGTGTGAGGGTCAGAGGGCAGCCTTGTAGAGGCAGCTCTCTCCTAAGGTTACCGGGATTGTTCTACAAGCATTTTACTTGCTGAACCATCTCCTGAGCCCCCAATTTTCATTCCCTCTATGGGTGAATATTATTCCACTGTGTGACTGTGCTGCGTTCTACGTCTCCATTCATTGGCTAGTGGACATGACCCTGATATTTTCTTTCCAAGTGCTTTGATTGGCTTAGGGATCCCATAGCTAGGACGTGTGCTTACGATCCCTGTGAAATGCTCCTGGGGATGGTAAATGAGTAAAGGATGAAGTAAGAGTATCTGCTACACACCCGCGTTGTTGATAAAGTTGCCCATCATAGTGGTTGGCGCAGGATGTCCCACTCTCAAGGGAAGAATGTGGTGTCTTAGTCAGCTGGGCCTTTGGTACTGCAAAGGGGACAGAAGAAAGAGTAAGGGAAGACTAGGCCTAACTCTGAGCATTCCTCGGCCCATTCAGGCAAGCTGCCGGCCTCCTAACCAACATTCAGCAACAGGAAACAATTATTGAACCCTTCCTACGTGCCAAGCCCTATTCTAAGCATTTTTCATGCATAACTCATTAAGTCTTGCTAATGGCTCTATAATATAGTACTATCATAATAATTCCCATTTTACAGATGGGAACCTGGGACACAAAGTCTGGTAACCACTGCATCCAATGTGGCTGGAACCTGACCTGACCAGGGGTATGGAGGGGGTGCAGAAAGGATGGACACGTGCCCAGAAAAGCTGGGGACAGCTGGGCTGTGCAGACTCTGATGGCATGGTACCAACCACCGCTGCAAACCACAGCATCAGCTTGTTTGTTCTGTACAGCACAGGGCTGGGGTGTAGCTGGTCTCAGTAGGATGTATTTGCAGAGGAGCAGTCTCCTGCTGTGAACTTCCAGGATGAGACAGCTGCAGTTGTAGTTTTTGCTCACACTGATCACTCTTTCATAAACACTCACATGGGGCCAGAAGAAAGCTTTGCCCAATCCGAGCCTGACCCAAATGGGAGAGGCTCTGCCAATCCCCTGTGAGTCAGAGGCCTTGATCCTTGACATGGCCAGCTCACATCAAACAGTACACATTCACTCAGGACTCCACTGGCTCAGGACTTCCCTCATCCCCTATGGTTAACATGTAGGCCTGCAGAACAGGAAATGAGGGGCTAGTATTTGGACGCCATCAATCTGAAGCCTCACCTGCACCCATACAGAGTGTGGTCAATGAACCCTGCCTGAAACAAAAGACTCATTCCCAATCAAGTGGGAGCTCTGTGGCTATTAGTCTGCTTCTTGCCATCCGTGAGAGGAGGATGGTGCAGGACACGAGTTGCAAACTGTGTTGAAGCAAAGGCTGCGGGACATTAATAACCTCACTTACAAAACTGGAAACTGAGACTCAATAAGGTGCTGTTGGTCAGCTTTCCATTGCTATATTCACAAACACCCAAGTTTAAATCAACTTTAAAGTAGGAAAGCTTTGTTTAGGTGTGTGATTTCTGAGGTTTCCAGGGCCAGTTGGTCTTGCTGCTTTGGGCCTGTGGTAGCATGCTACATCATAGTGGGAGTGTACAGTAGAGGAGACTTGCTCACCTCATGGCAGGTAGGATGCAAAGGAAGAGGGGAGGTCAGGGTTAAAATATACCCTGCTAGGATGTGTCACCAGTGACTTAATGCCCTAACACGAGACCTAACTTCTCAAAGGTTTCAACCCCTCTCAATAGCAGGCTAGAAACCAAACCTCGAACACATGGATCTTCATAGATGTTGAAGATGCAGCAGAGGCACCTACCCTCCACGCATCAAATGCAACCAGAAGCCCATACCTGACTCTGGATCTGTTGTTCTCATCTATTGTCCCTGTGCCTTTCTAAGCCTAAAGAGTTTCTTGCCTTGTATTGTGCCACAGCTCACAGGTTTTTCAGAAAAATGTACCTCCCAGATTACATTGCTAAACTCTAAGCATTATCGTGGACATTACTGTTTCCTTTGTTACTCACCAAGGTTACCGGGACTGTTCACCCAAACTCTAACCCTGCTTCTGCTCCTGCTATCATACCTGCTGGTCCCCACCTAGAGGACTCCCCTAGGCACCCTGTTTCCTATAGTCACCCTGCTGGGGTCACTGGGCTGTAACACCAAGTCTCAGATGAAGTGGAAAGCCCAGAGAGACCCAAAGAAGGACTCACCCCTTGCCAATTCCTGGGGCTCCTTTGGTGGTTTGAGTATTTTACGTGGGTTTTCCCTCGAAGGGAGTTGCAGAGGCCAAGGAACTTTCATTTTCAGGTCCTCAAATCCTACAAGTGGGTAGCTTGGAGATGTTTGGGACTTTTTTTGGACTGTGTGAAAGAAACGTTTGTAAATCTCAATGGCTGTTTCTATTCTTCTGTCTCAACTATTTGTTGCTGTTCACCTCCACCTTCTATTTTCTCATGAAACAGTCTGCTCACGGTTTGAAGGCATCACTTCTTCCCACAATGCATTTGACAGCATCTGGAGATGCTCAAGGGAGAATGGATGAATGAACCGCCCGAGAGGGATGAGGGACAGCACACGTAATTCATGTGGAACCTGTGGGGTTTCCTGTCCCCCATTCACTTCAGTCAGGGGCCCTTCTGGCATTGTTCCACCCCATCTGCAATCCACACTCAGTGTCTCCCCTGGAGCCATAGGGTGGTCCACCTCCGAGAATAAAGGCCAGCTCACAGCAGAGAAGACGGTGCAGAGTTCAGCCTTTGATCTCTGTCCTTCCCTGGTCTGTTTCCTCTGATTTGATCCAGCCTTGTGACTTCAGCTGCCATCCCTACCTGGGCACCCTCACATGCCTGGCTTTGTTGCCTCCTCTGGTCTCTGGACTCAGGTGTGTATTCAGCTCTCTCTACTGTGTCTCAGCTAGGATGTCTGTGAGACATCTCAAGCTTCCATGACCAAGAAAGTACCATTCCCTCCCTACAGGCCCCAGCTACTCTTCCTTCCCCAACCCAGAAGAAAACCCTTCAGGTGTCCCATTGTCCATCCCGAAAGTCCAGGCACCATTTTTCATTCTGCTCTGTCCCTCACACCTACACACGCTTCATCAGGAATCGCAGCAGTCTAACCTTCAAACTCTCTTTTCTCCCCATCTCCCGGCTGCATGTCTGGTCCACCCCACTGCCGCCTCCTAGCTAGATCACGCCCAGCTAGCACCTGCCTTTGGACTCGTTCCCATTCTCTGCATGGAGCCTCTTGATGTAACCACTCACTCAGAATGGGACACCAACTGCTTGTGATAACGTACCCTCGGGGGGCTGGTCCCACACTAACTCTGACCTATCCTTGACCTCCCCACCCAACTCCAGTCCCTGCCTCATTCATCTCTGCTCTTCCTCATCCTGTTCCTGTTTGGGAACACCTCCTCTCCCTGTCTTTTCCCTGCCTGGGATTTAACGGAGATACTCCTTTCTCAGAGATATCTCTCCACACCCTCATAGAAAAGATGACCTGCTTTGCCTCTGTCATATCCTTTAACAATCCCATACCACCTTGTGGTTGATCAATCTGCATCTCCGTTGGTGCTTTTCCTCGCAGGAACAGAAATTCTAGAAGGGTAGCAATTCTGCCTTGTTCACTTTTAACACTCAGAGCCTAGAACAGGGCCTGTGATGAGGGGAAATTGAGACACACCCTCCAGTGAAGGGGTAAGGTTAGTGAGGCCTGAGGTCTGGGAGGAGCTGGCTCTCTAGAACCAAGGTGGTCGCCATGCCATCGCTAACTCACTTAACAGAAAGTTACTCTGCAGCGTGGGTCTGTTCTCCTCTAGAAGAGGTAAAAATCAGACAATGTCTCACTGCTCTAAGAACAGTGCTCACAGAGACAGGTAGGATAAACAGACCTGCCTAGTCTGGTCCAGTAGCCTCTCCATCATCCTAGGGTGGCAATGGGGGAACATCAGGATAGACAGGAGAGTTAGGAACGAAGAGAACACCCAAGACGCTACCCTGATCCTTCCCAAGTGATGTTGAAGCTTTGAAAGGGATGGAAACTCTTCCTAGGAGATAGCGCTGTCCTAAGATCCTCTCTGGAGGACCAAAAAGCTAGCATCTTTCATGCCTTTGAGGCTCTGGGTTCACTGTTCAAGTGAGCAAGGAACCTTCTTACTGGCTAAGAGCAAAAAATCCCCCCCACACACACCCTCAGGCACAGACCTCTCATTGCTGGGCACAATGAGGCTTCTCACCATCCCTTGTTTCCCTACACTGTGGTCCAGAGACTGTTAGTCACTTTGATTTTGGAACAGCAAGGAGGGTGGAGAGCAGGGCAGAGCCAGAGAGGTAGCAGGCCTTCTGGACCATACACAAAGGTTCTACTGTGTGGATGGTCAGCAGCCTCCAAACTGTATTTACTCAGCATGGCAACATCGTCCAGGAAGTTCCACACAGTCTAGGCATAAGCTCCTCAGTTCTCACTCAGAAAACCCCACAGACACGGAAAGAAAACACCACAGGTGATTTTTTCCTGGCCTCGGCAGAATCAGACATTCTTGCAACTGTGGTCTCAAAGGTAGCTGGCAGAGCCAGGCTTGCTTGGTGGCAGGAAGGGTGTAATGAGCAAGATCCAGGCCCAGAAGGATGGATGTGGAGGCTGGGGCTGCAACCAGGTGTGGTCCACAGGGTGAATTTAGGGTGTCAGGGAATGTAGGAGCAGGTGCCCGGGTCCTACACTGGCAAATAGGGCTGAAAGAGAGAGAGACAAAGGAACGAAGCCTTGATGAGCACATTCTATACTTCATGTCCAGTGCTAAGTACTTTATGAACCAGGGAAAAAAAAGATATTTATCCAGGGAGCCTGAGGGTCTTGGGGATGCCTAGAAGGAGGTAGAGATGCTGAAGTCATTCTTCGTTTTTGATTTGTTTTTGTTTTAAGACAAGCCTTGGCCATTCTGGAACTCCCTCTGTAGACCAGGTTGGCCTTGAACTCACAGAGATCCGCCTGTCTCTACTTCCCCGGTGCTGAGATTAAAGGCGTGCACCACCACCACCTGGCTGAGGTCTTTCTTAGAACCAAGAATACATAAGTTACAGATGTTGCTCAGCTGGTAGAGTGCTTGCCTACTATGCACAAAACCCTGGGTTCAGTTCCCAGTGCCACATAAGACTGGGCATTGTGGTCGATGTATGCAATCTCAACACTTAGGGAGAAGAAGCAAAGAGATCAAAAGTTCAAGATCGCCAATCGTGGTGATGCATGCCTTTAGTCCCAGCACTCAGGAGGCAGAGACAGGAGGATCTCTGTGAGTTCAAGGCCAGCCTGGTCTACAAAACGAGTTCCAGGACAGCCAGGGCTACACAGAGAAATGCTGTCTCAAAAACAAACAAATAAAAAAGTTCAAGGTTATCCTCAGCTACACAAGTGTGTTTAAGAGTAGCTTGATTTACAAGACCTGATGAGGGTGGGACACAGTACAGGAGACAGTGAGAGTGTGGCCTTACTAATAACCTCAAAGCCCAGTGGGAGCCCCAGCCTGGGATGGGCTTGCAAGCTGTTGCACCCACTGAAGGAGCTTTGTGGCTAGGAGTGTAATGCAAGATGGCGGCCAAGCCTCACGTGGGCTGAGCCACCGGCCTGAAAAATCATGCTGCCTCCTTCCACTGCACCTGTGCAACTCAGTAGCTAATAATAATTTTGATACTTACATAATAGCCCTTTACAGTTCTTAAAGTGCTTTCACAGGATATATTACCTAACTTGTGGCCCTCGCTGGGTGTCAGGGTCAAATGTGCCATAGCTAATTCCATTTGGTTTCTCCTGTGTGCCTTTGGCTAAATGATGTGTGTCTCTGGGCTTCAGCGCGCACAGCGGTCACATGTCAGTCTTCTGAAATGTAGGAAAGGAGGTGTTCTGGAGATAGGTGGGGGTGAGAAGCCTTGTCAGTTAAAGAGGATTCATTAACCTAGGGGACTTCAGGAAACAAACTCTGTACTAGAACTTTCCTTTCATCCAACCTCTAAGTCCTAAGTGCTTCCAGAAGCCTCACCTTTTCCTGCTGCTGAGTCCCTTGCCAAACACAGTTTTGAGATGGGAAAGTTCCGGTGTTTTTTACCTCCCCCCCATGGCTCTATTTTTAACTGGAATGTCTCTTTCTGCACCACCAGCCTTCAGCGTCTGGAAGCTGAGGTAGGGTGCACCGTCAGCAGAGCCAGAGTAATAAATAGCAGTGGACAGAGGCCACTCCACTCGTGTGGAGCAGGAAGCTAGACAGATGGACAAACTGATTGCCCCTCACCTTTGCCAAGGGCAGCTCCATTCACCACACTCTGTCCCTAAAGCCTTTCTGATGCCCCAGGACATCGAAGTATGGGTCTCCGACCACAACTCGTGGCCAGTGGGAGGATCAGACATGGACCAGTCCTAAGACCATCCAGCATCCTCTTCGGATGGGCTCCAGGCTTCCAGGGCTTTCCCAAAAATTTTTGGGAAATCTGGTGTCTTGAATAGAGGTGAATCATTTGAAATCAGCGTTAGTATTTAGACTGGAGTGGGGATGAGCTTAAGTACCTGACTTTGGCCCTAGAACAGACTTTCACATCAGGAGGTCTGAGGCTCCATTCATTCTTTCCTACCTCTGCACAAATTTCCTTTCCAGTCAGCTATGTTTACTCCCCTGGGATGCCAGGAGGTAACCAAAAAACAAAAACAAAACAAACAAACAAACAAATAAAAAAAAAAAACATTTAGTACCAAAAGGACATGGAAGTCTCTGTGCACAAGGGTCTAAGTGGCATAGAGATGCATGCTTACTGCTGGAGTGGGGCATCATCCATCTCAGACGCCATGATACCCGTGGAGAGGCAGAGATGGAGTGTCTCAAACTGCTACCCAAGTCCCTCCAAGACAAAGGGAGAGAGATGAGGTTCTCTGCCTGTGTTAAGAAATATCACCATCATGGTAACAACAACAACAAAAAGCAAAAACCTAATAGCTCTAGGATGGAGCACATAAGACCACCAAAAAACCAAGAGGTGGGGCCAGCAAGATGGCTCAACAGGTAAAGGTGTTTGCCGCCAAGCCTGACAACCTGAGTTCAAGTCCCCAGACCCACTGACTCCCACAAGCAGCAGACAGGATAAGGGATCTGCGGGAACTCAACCAGAGACTGGCTCCACCCCTCTTATTGCTTCAGCAGTGTGAGCCTGGGCAGAGACGGCACCAGTGTCTCTCCTTAGGGCTGTCTGAGTTTGGTGACTGACAGTTTAATGGCAGTGGGGGATTGGGGAGGGACAAGGAACAGGGTTGTTGTTATTATTATGACTGGTTATGGGTCCAGCTTGCAGTTCTGAAAGTTGTCCTCTGTCCTACACACACACACACACACACACACACACACTTTAAAAAGCAAAAACAGAAGGAGCTAGGTATGGTGGTACACACCTGTAATCCCACCACTGGGAAAGGAAAGGTAGGAAGGTCAACAGGTTATTATGTCGTCCATGTGTATGTAGCAGAAATGAGGTGCCATTTCCAGGGTCAGTAACTCACCCTGTGTCATGGTGACAAGTGGCACATGGGATGGACTATGCACTCCAGGCATCTTGGCCTAAAACATCAATAGACTACTGGCCAGGACTGAAGGCTGGACCCATGGCCAGTCATAATAACAACAACCCTGCTGCTTGTGCCCCACCCCCACCCCTGCAGCCATTAAACAGCTAACTCGGAGTGGCCTAAGGAGAGATGCTGGTGTCACCCCTGCCGAGGCTGGACCGCCCCTGCCGATGCTGGACCATTGAAGCCATGAGAGGGCGGAGCAGGTCTCTGAGTCCCAGCGGCCCCTTCTCAGCCAGTCTGCTCCTGCCTCTCATCTCATTCTTTCATTTAATAAATGGCCACTATCACCCAGGGCATTCCGTTAAGTAGCGAAAACAAAATCATACACATTTGAGTGTGAAAATTCTAGCAGATGCTCGCTCTCTCCATTTCCTACAAAGGCTCTGGCTCCAAATGTGTTTTGCCACCCCACTGTACCCCCATTTTTCAGAGTCATTAAACAGGGGACAGAGGTTTGTGGACTATTGTTGACACTTCCCATGTCTGGTGGGTCTTTGCAGAGTGAGAGACACGGTCCTGACTGCCTCCAATCCCTCAGCTCCTGTCTAAGACAAGGCCTTATTTTATCTGTCCCCAAGGGCACATCCAGAACCCCAGTACATTGTAGCTACTCACTATATGTACATGACTGAATAGTGTGTGTGTGTGTGTGTGTGTGTGTGTGTGTGTATGTGTGTAGTTGTTTTTAATCTTTTTGTTGTTGTTTTGTTTTGTTTTTAATCTTGAATATGGGAGCCAGTCGCAAAATACTGTTAGAAATATCTCATCCCAGAATTCCTGATGGAACCACAAAACAGGTGCCTTTCGTGGCACCCCCTGGGACCCTTTGAAGAGCGGAGTGTGCACTTGCTGATTAACGTGCGCCTCACTTTTGTTTGCCAGGAAAGGGCCGCAGAGACTAACTCCAATGTGGACAGCTCAGCACAGCCTTCCGTGGCTCAGCTGGCCGGGCGGTTTCGGGAGCAAGCAGCTGTAGCCAGGGAGGTGAGTCTGGAGACTTGGTACGTCCTCTTCCGGGACGCGACTGGAGGAAGGGGAAGCCTGTCAGGCCCTGAGAAGAAAGAGGTCAGGAGGAGTCTTGGCAATTACCAAATTAGGAAAAGAAGCCAGAGAGGGTCCCTCTGAATGTGAGGAATGTGCCACCACCGACTTGAGCCTGGGCAGAATCCTTCTCTACCAGAGTCAGGCTCCCACTGTAGTGAGGAGGGCTGAAAAGCAGGCAAAGTGTGGACTCCTTTTCATCAGGAGCATCCACTGACACAGATGGGTGCTGTACCCCTGTGTCCAGCCTGGACGGGTTCAGCGTAAAGAAGTCCCCATGCCCGGCTCCTGCCTCTAGCCTAAGAAGCAGGAGATAGGCAAGGCTGCATCAGATCCAGAACTGAGAATTTGGAAGCATATTCCAAAAAGAAACCAGGAATGTAGGACCAAAAGATTCTAGAAGAATCCTCCTGAAGAAGAAAATGCTTTTTTTTTTTTTAAGAAAGCGTTATGACTTTGCACAGTTGGACTAGATTTTCTCAGTCATGTAGTATGTGGCTCCCATTAGAAGTGAGCTGAGGCCTGGCGGTGGTGGCATATGCAGAGCCAGGCTGATCTCTGTGAGTTCAAGGCCAGCCTGGTCTACAGAGGGAAATCCAGGACAGCCAGGGCTACACACAGAAACTCTGCTGGGGGAATGGGGGTGAGCTGAGCGTGGCAGGTGTGGTGCTGCACACCTGGGATCTCAGCACTGGAGGACCAAGACTTCAAGGTCATTCCCAGTTACGTAAGGACTTCAGGGCTAGGCCCAGGCTACAGGAGACTGCCAAACAGCAACAACAAAAATAACAGGGAGAGCCCCCAGGTGGAAAGGGTCTGCCAAGGCCCCACAGGCAGTGACAGCTCAGCTGCCTTGTACTTCGACATACAGGATTGTGCACTTTGGTTTTCTTAACTAAAAATAAAATCGACCATGATATCTAGACAGAGGAATGCTCTAAAAGACAGCGGAGATGGCGTTGAACTCAGGGACCAGTTCTGCCTCGTGGCCAAAAAGGCGAACTGTGGATATCATCTTGAGAGGCTGGCTCAGGCTGGGGACCTCAAGTGCATGAGGACATTATTGCTGAGCAGAAAGGGAAAGGAGGCAATGGCCAGCGCTGATTCAGCAGGAGGACAGTCCCTAGACAGTCAGCTCCACCTCCATTCTTTCCTCCTCTAGACATCCCTAACCATCCCTAACAGCACTTTCCAACCCTTCCTTTCCTCTCTATTGCCAGATTCACCCCCTCTCTTTCTCTCTGTGTCGTCTGTTACTCTCCCTCTAGACACCAGCCAGTAGACCAACCAGAAGGAGACCGCCCTGCTCTCTTCCCCTGTTCCCCCCCAAGGTAGAGCTGGGCCAAAATGGTGAGGAGGTAAGTGCTACCCTGGGATCAGAGATGCTGGCTGTGGGCTTTCATCCCCCTTTCGGGAAGAGCTACAAACATCACACCTTTAGACCTTGACATCTACCCAAGGGTCTCTCCACCTCAGATACGAGACTGAGTCTCTCTTGATACTTCCTGGATCTTTTACCTTGGAGGCTAACTTTCCCCAGTCTCTCACACCAAGACTCCTTAAGGATCAGTCAGCGACCAGAGCCATTTTTCAATCTAAGCCTCGATGAGGTGTAGAAGGGTCCTGGATAGAGAGGCTGTGCTGTCAGAGGCAGAACTATAATGCTGGAGAAGTTCACGGTCTCTCCATAGCCTCAAAAAGGCTGGCTATTGTTCAGGATCACTGGAAGAAAACCAGAGCACACAGGAGGCCTCCTGGGCCTCGGATATAAATAGCCAGAGCTGCCAACATAATGAAGGCTCTGGTGTCATAGATCATAGCCAGTAATAGAGTCCCAGGCTGCAGCTCGCCCAGCCTTATTTATCTGATTGTAGCTGTTAGAGTGGCCGCCGCAGGCCCCAACCCAGCAGCCCATGAACTTTCCCTGTGGTCACGGCCCCGGTCATGCCAGAAACCAATTTGCACATTGTCTTCAGGCCTGGGAGGCCAAGCCCAAAATAGAGCAAACAAGTCACGCAGCTCAGTTCCCAATTCCCACTTCAGCTCCCTCTTTTTCCTTCCCCTTCTTTCTGGGGATCAGCATCCTGATAAAAGGCACCAAATGCCCCTGTGGACTTGGGCAGACCTACATTTGGTCCCCTAGAAAGTGAAACGGTTGATGTAGAGGAATGGTTTTTCAAGCCTTTTTGTCAACCCAAAGCTCACAAGTGCATCAAAAAGCAGAGAACTCGGGCCAGCAAGATGGCTCAGCAGGTCTAGGCACTTACTTATCACCAAGCCCAATGACCTGAATTCAATCCTTAGCAACCACATGGTCAAAGGGAAAAAAAAAACTGGCTCCCAAAAGTCATCCTCTGACCTCAGTACACATGTACACATGCTATGGCACGTATGTGCCAACCACACTCCATACACACACTGAATGAATGAATGAATACATGTAATGAAAAAGCAGTAAACTTGGCACATGGGATATGGCTCAGTAGATAAGAGCACTCATTGATGTTCCAGAGTTCAATTCTCAGCCCCCACACCACATGGTAGTTCACAACCATCTCTAACCCCAGTTCCAGGGGGAATATGATGCCTTCCTTTGGCCTCTATGGACACCAGGCATCAAAACACCCATATGCATAAAAAATTATTTAGTTAAAAATAAATTTAAAAAAAAATTTGAAGGGTGGAGAACTCATAGCTCCTCCCAGTCAAATAGGGGTGGGGTCTGGGGCCCGTCTGCTCTGGGAATAACTCCCTCTCCACTGAACAGGGCAGTCTTGTGAGCTGCGAAATCCCAAGAGCTGAGTTTAAAAACTGATTTTTTTTGTTGGGTCTCCTCAGGCACTGGCACCATGATGCTATGGTTTCATGGCGTTCCCAGCCAATGCTACCACCACCTACTTCTCTTTGCAAAGGGTTGACTTCTCCTTGTAGCCCTTCCCTGGTGAGCTTGGCACCTCTGCTTCAGTGCAGGTGCGGGGCTGACGGGGTTGGCGGAGCTGACGGGGCTGACGCTGTGGCCATCGGAGGCTGCCCCCTGATAACCTAGGCTTGCCCCAAGAGGAGTCATGGCCCCACACTAGTTCCTTATTTGTGAAACAAGGACAGGAACATTACGAGAAAGAGTGTGGAGGGAGTGAGGTGGGGGCTGGGTGGGGAAGCTTTGCTTGTGGGAATGAAAGCAGATGAAGCAAGTCAGGTTTGTAGTGATTGGATTGTCCGGCGTCATTTTATGGACTTTATAAGAATAAGCTATGCTGGGCAGTGGTGGTGCACGCTTTTAATCCCAGCACTCGGGAGGCAGAGTCAGGCGGATCTCTGTGAGTTCGAGGCCATCCTGGTCTACAAAGCAAGTTCCAGGAAAGGTGCAAAGCTGCACAGAGAAACCCTGTCTCTAAAAACAAAAAGAAGAAGAAAAAGAAGAAGAAGAAGAAGAAGAAGAAGAAGAAGAAGAAGAAGAAGAAGAAGAAGAAGAAGAAGAAGAAGAAAAGAAGAAACTTAGAGCTTTTATCCATGGGGCAAGAAACCCAGAAGTTAAAGGCATGTGGTGGCCAAGGGGTAGAGTGAAGAGGATGATGGGATTAAACTGAACACCCTGTCTGGAGCGAGATGCTGTGTGTTCATGCAAACAACACTGCCCCCAGGATCAGTGACTCCCTTTTTGCCTTGGAATTCAGAGTGGGGTGTCACAGCACACAATCATAATCCCAGTACTTCAGAGAGTGACACAGAAGGATTGCCATTTGGAGACCAGACTGGTCTATATAGCAAGCTCCAGGCCATCCTGGACTTCAGAATGAAACCTCTGTCAGAGAAAGAGGATGCAGTTCGTCTGGCAGGGCCCGGTAGAAGGATTACATACCTGGGTAGTACATGCAGCCTACAGGAACCCTGATAGCCTACGGGTTACCCTAGGTTGCTCATGCATAGGGATTGGAAGGATCAGTTCATCCCTTACCTCCTATAACCCTCTGAGCCTGAGATGTGGGGTCAGCTGCCAGGATTTCACCGGCTGACTGTAGGCAAAGTACACGTTACCTTTTCTGAGAGAACCTGATGACCGGATGGATGTTGAAAGGACATGAACATCGCTCCATCTGAAACTGTCGGGTCCAGAACTTCTAGATGTCATAATACACTGCTGGAATGTTGTATAAAATACACATATACATAAAATGTATGAGTGTCAAGCTAGTTTATCTCTGCAGATTGTCTTAGCCCCAGCCACTGGCCTGAAGCCTGTGGTTAAATTATAAGTCAAATGCTGCCCTCTGCTGTCCATCCTGTGAACTGCACTAGCGGTTGCACTTGATTACATCGTCAAATCATTAGTCCCACAGTCCACTTCTGCTGGGTCTCTAGAACTCACTGTGGTTAAAAGGCACTGTTTGTTGGATTTCCACTGTTTCCAAAAGCAGTTGGGAGAGTTGATAATATTACCTAAAATGAGCTTTGGTAGAGAAAATTTTGCTGCAGTTTATGAAAACACACGAAATCCTTGGTGACACCCAGAAACTAAGACCCTCCCGATTAGAGCTGAAGGATCTTGATGCTCACTAGAAACAAAAGGCTCCACGACAGACTGACTGCCCTAGCAACGAGTCTGGCAGTGGAGACTCATGGAGGCAGCGGCAATCTAGCCCTTAGCATTCTTTGCCATAGCCACGAAATCTTGGTAGAGCAGGCATCAACCCACTCATCAAAGTTGGAGTCAGAAGGAGGCAGGTCTCTGAGTCCCAGCCATTGACACGGCAGCATGTGCTCCCTTGGCATCTGAAAAGGCCTCTGATCAGTTGAGTCTCTTTCTCTCTCTTCCTCTACAACTAAAACATAATCAGACACCACAGAATATTACCAAGAGATCAGCAGTATTTTTTTCCTATGGTTCCAGTATAGTCAAATGTGGAGATGGAGGAGGTCATTTACATTGGTCCCAAACTACTGGAAAAACCCCTTCTGTGCCTGGCCCTGTCTGTTACCATGACAATCACCTTCTGTTTCTCCATCATTTAATCATCACTGTCATCACTAGTTGTGGGAATTTAATGTAAAACAGAGCCAATCTTTTTACAAATATATAATCTGGAAGCAGGAAAAATTCATGGTGTACACTGATCATGACAGTAATTAACGGAGCATACATAATGGACAGCCACAGGCTGTTAGGTAAGGGCAGAGAATCAATCACACTCATCATCATGGAATTAGCATGATACACGATGGCATCAGTAGAGACTTAACACATGTATCTGCTAAATTAAACTGAATATTCAGTGTTCAGGGAAATTATAATATATGAACCAGGCCATGGGTGGGATTTTCCAAAATATTAATTCAGTGAAGGGATTTTAATAATGCCTCTGTCTAATTCCATCCCCAGCCTGTGATTTATTGCTTTGTTTATGACCATTTCTGCCTTTTGTCTATGAAATTCCCTCCAATTGTTGATTTGCCTTGTAGAAGGCCATGAGGTGAAGGCCTTGATCCCCCCCCACCATGTAGTTTTTCCTCCTAATGACAATGAAGTCATTCTTCCTGGGATGGGAGGCTTCCTGTGGTATGAATGTCTGCCCTGACTTCTCAGCTCAAACTCAAGTGATCTTGCTTGTGGTGAGATGGGGGGATGGGGAGGAGGAAACAGGAAGCTTGCCTCATCCAGGCCTGCCGAGGTAAGTGGGTATCGCACCAAGGTGAAGCCAGCTAGCTTAAGAGACTGCTCCTTCTCCTCACCCCGGCTCACTTGGTTCTTTTGGGTTTATTTGCTCTGTAGAAATCACCATACAGCACCAGCCACCCACCTAAAATCAAGGTGAAGAGCTCCCCCCTGATTGAGAAGCTTCAGGTACGTGCAAAATGCATCCTACCTGCCTCATGCATGCTCCCATGACTCCTGTGGTGCAGCCCCTCCCTGGTACTCATCATAGGCTACTTGAATGTGTGTGTGTGTGTGTGTGTGTGTGTGTGAAGCCTGGACTTAACAATGCTGCTTCTTAGCTTGTGCATTTTCTATATTTAATTCTTCCCATGACTCAGTCTTGTCTACTTTGTGCATTCACACAGTAAATTATGGCTACCTTCCTAAACATGTGCAGTGCCTTGTAGCCTGAGGGCGGTAACAACTCTTGGGACCTCTCAAGGTCATCAGTCTTGGCTGAGGGGAGTGCTGGGGGAGCGGGGAGACATTGTGAGTGTGGGGTGCTAGCCAAGCAATGCATGAGAGTCACCAGAAATCAGCCATAAAAGGCTGTGGAAGTCACTAGAAGTTGGGACAAATAGAGGACCTGAGTCTCAGAAAGGGCATTTAGATTTGCTCAAGATCATATAGCAGCTAGTAGGAGAAAGACCCTACGTTAAATATGATTGGATGTGTGGGACTTTGTGGTGGTCCCCTCTCTGGTCTTACATGTGACCAACCCAGTTAGATCTACTCAACTGTGTAGATTAGCGTCTGTAAAGGGCAGGAGGAAGAGGTGTGCCCCCAGATGGCACTAAAAATCTATGCACTGGTGATGTAGCTCAGTTACCAGAGTTCAGAAAGCCCAGTTCAGTTCAAAGTTCAGTTCCTAGCGCTCAAAAACTGGACATAGTGGAGCATGCCTGCAAACCCAGCCCTCTGAAGACAGAAGCAGGAAGCTCAGAAGTTCAAGGCCATGCCTGGCTACGTAATGAAGGCCTGACTGCGTAAGGCCCTGTCTGGACTGTTAGTACATGATCCCTCCCTAACCATCTTCCTGCTCTACCGTCTATAAGGTTGATCTGGGGTCCCCACATGTTCCCCCACTGAACCTGTAGACTCCCTTAGGTTTTAGTTACCTTTGAGTAAGTAACTCTCTCTTTGCTCTCCCTTGTATCCGTTTTGATCTGGTTCTACTGTATTGCGATGCCCCAGGGGGTCAGAGGAGAGACACCCTGAAGAGAGCAGGATCCACCAGAGTGCTGTCTCCAAAGACAGAACTGTACCTGGAGGCCTGAGAGACAAGCAGGCCTGCCATGAACCTCAGGAAATTTAAGCCCCCTTTCTCTCAGGAGACCGGCACGGACTGAGTAGCATGCTTGCAAAGGCGATGATAGCCTTATACAGCAGATATTAACAGGCAGCAAATGCTGTTGGCTGATGGGAAGATGACCTGGATGCCAAATACTGCAAGAATCTGGGAGCTAAAGGTGCTGCCAGCAGCTTGTCCCTGGGCCACTGTGACGTGACTGCTCGCTGGAGCTGTTACACTTATTATTATTGTTGTAGTTGTTGTTAGACAGAGCCTCACTCTGTAGCCTCAGCTTGCCTAGAACTCACTAATGTAGAGCAGACTGACCTCAAACTCACAGACATCTGCTTACCTCTGTCTCCTGAGTGGTAGCACATACCTTTAATCCCAGCACTCAGGAGGCAGAGGTGGGTGGATCTCTGAGTTCACAGGCCAGACTAGTCTATACAACAAGTTCCAGGACAGCCAGGCTACACAGAGAAACCTTGTCTTGGGGAGGGGAATGCTACACCACTGTGCCAGGCCAGGGCTGTTGGAGTGTCTATTGAATCCACCTCATCATAACCTGAGCACCCGACAGGGCAGCCTACTATGAGCCAGGTAGCAGGTATGGGTAGGCCACGCTTCCAGAAGCAGCCATAGTGTAATGGCGGATAATTGGTTGGGAGAAGCACACAGAGTTTCCTGTTGAGCCTCCTCAACCAGCTGTGGGGCCTGTGAAAGCACAAAGCAGGTGCGTCATCTTTTCCCTTTCCTTGACAGGCCAACTTAGCCTTCGACCCAGCAGCTCTCCTGCCTGGGGCTTCACCCAAAAGTCCTGGACTCAAGGCCATAGTCTCACCATTTCACAGCCCCCCCTCCACACCCAGTAGCCCTGGCATCCGGTCTCAGCCAGGCGAGGCAGAAGAGGTGCCTGTGAGCTTTGACCAGCCCCCGGAAGGTACTCACCTGCCCTCTTACAATAAGGTAAGCTCTGGCTCCATCATATTGTGGTGTTCCCAAGGAAACCACTTGGGGTGTTCAAACTTTGGGCTATTGTAAAGAGACATCATCTACAGGGCCATTCTCATTGAACCCAGAGCTTACTGATTGGCTAGTGTGTGCTGGCCAGCCAGCTCTAGGGATCTGTTGTCTCAAATATACGGGTCACCTCTGTTTTTCACATAGGTGCTGAGACTCGAAACTCAGGCCCTCTCTCTTCCACAACAAACACTTGACTCACTGAGATATCTGCCCAAATTATTAAACTAGACAAAAATCTGCAGCCTACCAAGTAGTTTTTCGATTCTCTAGAGCAGTGGTTCCCAACCTTCCTAAGGCTGCAACCCTTTAATACACTTCCCATGTTGTGATGACCCCCAGCTATACAAGCATTCTGTTGCTACTTCATAACTGTAATTCTGCTACTGTTATGAACCATAATGTAAATATCTGGTAAGCAGGGTATCTGATGGGCAACCCCTGTGGGGTCTTAACCTACAAGTTGAGAAACGCTGCTCTAGGTTCTGATTTATAATAAACAGCAAATAACTTCACACCCTCCTAGGAAACTTAATGGACTTCCAGTGAGTTCGTTCAGCACGTACAGTCCTCCTCTTAGATTGTTTTATTTTCAAGATACTAGTCCCTCATATCTTCTTCCAGGTGCGGACAAGAGGATCAATTAAAAGACGTCCTCCCTCCCGGCGATTCCGACGGTCTCAGTCAGACTGTGGGGACCTTGGAGACTACAGGGCTGTGGAACCATCTCAGGAAAATGGAACCAGGGAAGAGAACGGGAATGATGTGTTCCCTAGCAAGAACAAGGCCCCCGGGTCTCCCCCACCCAACCAAGAGGCCTTAGGAGATGGGGTGGAGGGAACCCTGGGGTCTGCAGAAAAGCCTCTTCGAAGGAGCAACAGCATGGAGAAGCCAGAAGAGCAGGTTGGGACCGCAGAGGAGGCCAATGCAGGAGACAAGGCTGGACAGAATCCAGACACAGCCGGCCAGGGCGATCTGGAGGCCCCAGAGCCACCCCAAACCTGCAGTAGAGAGGCTGAGAATGGGACAGCAGCCGGAGAGCATACAGACACTGAGAAGACCACCGAAGGGACAGCCTCTGAGGAGCGTGTGGCGGATGAAGAGGAGGGGTTCGGACAGAGCAGCGCAGATGCCAAGACACCAGAGGAGGGAGCAGTCAGGGAGAAGGCCCCCCAAAGTTCTTCTGGAAGAGTAGAGGGCACCGTTGTCCCCGAGCTGGAGACAAAGCAAAAGGAGAGGGTATCTCTGGAGCCAGGCTGCAGCCCAGGGGTCGACAATGTCCCAGTAGAGAGCAGCAATGAGATCCAGAATGATCACGAAGTCTCCACGGTAGGTGGCCCTGATGGTTCATACCGTATCATAACCAGAGCTGCCCCCATGGTCACATGTCCTGTTCCTCCCAGTCTGGTGCTCAATCAGGTCAGTATGCGGAAACAAAGTCACCAGGCCCCTCACCGTGTGTGCTGACTGAGTGGAGATGGACTGTCTCTGTTGTGAGGCAAAAAGGGAAATGTGTCTCATGTTCTGGCCTGCCTCCAGCTGACTGGGCCAACTTCTGGGTGTGCATGAAATGAGCATGGAATGAGCAGGGCTTGACAACTGGGTGACAGATACTGGCGATGTCTGCTGGGGGAGTGTGCAGGGTGCTGCTGTTGGGGTTCTGAGGTGAGCCTGTGTGTAGAGAGCAGGGACAAGACATCGGGGATACTTACAAGCACAAGTGGCCTTGGGTTGGGTCTTCAGAGGAGGCTTTGTGTGACATCCAAATAGTCACAGGCAATGTCCCGTGTTGCATCTGAGAAGGGAGACCGCATAGTCCCTGCCCTTCTGTCAGCTCCCACACCCTGGACCTTCCCCCTCCACCTGTCTGCTCCCACCAGCTCCCAGAAATCCCCCCTGAACTCGCCTGTTGCTTTAGGGGAAGGCCGGGTTCTGTAGAGGCTTGGAAGCTCCCCCAAGGACAGCTGGGCGCCCTCCCCAGCCTGTTCCTGACTGTTTCCTTAGCTCGGTCACCTTTTTGTCTTCCTTTCCGGCTTTGTCGCACCCTCAGCCACCACGTGTATCTGTTATGGTCGCCTTTCTGCTACCCTTTTCCTTCCCTCAATGAGATTCAATTTTTTCTTTTTCTTTTTTTTTTTTTTTTTTTGGCTTTTTTGTTTTGTTTTATTTCTCAAGACAGGGTTTCTCTGTGTAGCTTTGCGCCTTTCCTGGATCTCACTCTCTAGACCAGGCTGGCCTCGAACTCACAGAGATCCGCCTGCCTCTGCCTCCTGAGTGCTGGGATTAAAGGTGTGCACCACCACCGCCTAAGATTCATTCTCTACACAGTCACCGCATCGTGGGTCGGTCGTGGGTCAGTCGATGGGTAGTTGGCTGGCATGGAGCTGCTCTTGGCAGGATTTCAAACCTCTTTGGTTAGGTTTCCAGACACAGCACCACAGGCTTGAAAAAACAGAAATAAACCCAGTGTGCTGCTCCTGCCTGAAATCCCGGCACTCAGGGTGAGATGGAAGGACGGCATGAGTTCAAGGCCAGTGTGGGCTACATACTGAGTCCAAGACAGCCTGAGTTAAAGACCCCGTCTCTGAATGAATGAATGAACAAACAAACAAACAAACAAATAAATAAATAAATAAATAAGGACGTAGTTTCTCACGGTTCAGAGGGCCAGAGTCACCAAAATTAATAAACTGAGCCCCTGCAAAGGGCTAAAACAGAACCTGTCTCTCTTCCGTTAGCTGCTGTCGGAGCCCTTACAATCTTTCCTTGCCTCCCCCAGCTCCTGGTGGCTGTCATAAGTGTTTGGCAGTCTGTGGCTTGAGGATGCCTCTCTCCAGTCTTTGTCACCATCTCTCTGTGACCGTTAGGTCTGTGTGTCTTAGATTTCCTCCTCTCTTCTCACATAAGCAGTCTTCGGGTGCAGGATGTGCCTTAAAGCCAGCGTGATCTCATCTTGACATCCTTCATCACGTCTGCAGCGATCTGCTTTCCAAAAAAACCCAGATCAGATTTGGAATGGACACACACTTCCTTCCCTGGCTCTCCCCAGAGCTGTGCTCTAGCAATCAGGTGTCTTTTCCCGCAGCACACCAGGTTCATTCCCTACTCGGAGCTCTACCTTGGTAGCCCCCTCCGACAAGCACACTCCTGTTTTGGATCCTCACATGGCCACTTCCAACCCATCTTCAGGTCTCAGCTCAGCTGATGCTGGTCACTAAAGCCTCTCTTGTGACCCCTCAGTCAAAGAAATCTGTTCCCACTCCCCCAGTTACTCTCTCCCCCATAATCCACTTTGACATTTTCCCGCGTTTTGTTGATTTGGTTTTTTAGATTTATTTATTTCATTTTATGTGGATGCATGTTTTGGCCTGCAAGTACGTAGGTGCACCACGTGCATGCCTGGTGCCTGCGGAGGCTAAAGGAAGGCATTGGATCCTCTAGAAGTGGAGTTGGGGATGGTTGTGGACCACCATGTGGGTGCTGGAAACCAAACCCAGGTCTTCTGCAAGGGCAAGTGACCTTAAGCCTGGAGCCCCCATCCTTCCGGCTCCTCCCCTTTTTATTGTTAGTGTCTCTTACACTTTTCTTCCAGTACGCCCTCCAAACCTACCATAGACTCTGGAACAGGGTAGGTCTTTCAAAAATAGGTGTGCAGGGGATGAATGACTTTTAGCTAATTGATTCGTTTCCTGAGACAAGGTCTTACTCCATAGCTCAGGCTGGCCTGACACTCACTGTTAGTCCAGGGGGCCTTGAACTCAAGGAAATCCTCCTGCTTCAGCCTCTTGAGGACCGGGACAGGGGTGTGCCACTATGTCCAGCTGAACAGATGAATTTTTAGAGGAGTAAAGTCTCTTGGCTCGAAGTAAATGACTCCCAATGACAGAACAAGAGCCCAGATACAAGAGGGGTCACTGCGCCAGGCATTGGTGGCGCACGCCTTTAGTCCCAGCACTCGGGAGGCAGAGGTAGGCAGATTTCTGTGAGTTCGAGGCCAGCCTGGTCTACAGAGTGAGATCCAGGAAAGGCGCAAAGCTACACAGAGAAACCCTGTCTCGAAAACAAAGAGGGGTTACTGCTCTGAGAATGCTGCCCCCAGGCCCTCAGGTTTCACTACAAAGGAAATTGGGGAGAAGAAAGTGTCACATGCACTCAGGGAGTATGACACTTGTATTCTTTCCGTTTCTATCTGAGCCTCCTTTACATTCGATTTAGAATGAACAGTCTTCTAGAACCTTCTAGAACCTGGAGATTCCACTAAATCCCCAGATTACCGGAAATGCCCAAACCCTTAGTCCTCTTGATATCCAAGTAGTCCTCCGCCATAGCCCCCACACCTCTCTCACTGACAGCCTCTTACGGTCCTCAGGAGTGGGGGTCTCCTGGGTGTGAAGTTGGTGGGGGCCTTGTTATTTCTGGAGAGTCTCAGGTCGGGGGTGGCTTCCTGAAGAAAATTCAGGCAGGAACTACGGTGCAGGCCCCGGGGTCATCTCTCCAGCTTTACACTCTGTGTTCCTAACCCAGCCAACCCTGGCCAAGGGAGAGAATACCTCCAAAGCACTCTCCCAGCAAACAGCAGTTCAGATAAAGAAGAGCCCCGACCCCCACCTCTCCGCCCTGCGACCTCTCCACACACCCCCATCCCCAGTCACCGAGAGGCAAAACTTCAATACTAGTTGGTCTACCTTCCTGGTTTTAGACCGGAAGGTACGGTGGGGCCTGGAAATTGTCCAAGGTCACTAAGCTCCCTCAGCGCTGGCCTAGTAGGCACCTGTTCAAGTTGTAAGAACAAACTGTCCAGGAAGCACCACTGTCAGTGTGAATTATCTGTCTAATCCACAAGGACTATTGCTTCCCATCTCCTTTGGGTTAGAGTCAGAACACCTCAGACACCAGGACCAAGGGTTCCCCAGTGACAGTAGTTCTGAGAGGTCTCTTGGCATTTCCCCAGGCATCCAGGCCTCTCCTGGGTCTTTCCTTGGGCTGGCAGAGACAGGCAGTATGCAATAAGAAGTGGTTTCCCACTCCCGGTCTGATCCCATGCCATGGCTTTGACCGAGAGAAGTCAACTGATCAAATAAATTACAGTCTCGCTTGTTCAGTCAGCACCCAAGAAGCACGATTGTCTTCATCGCTGTGGGAGAGACTGGGCCTTCAAAGTGGGGCAAACACGGCAGCAGAAACAAGACAGAATACGTGGGCTCTGCCTGCCAGCAGGGCTGTGTGATGTTCAAGGGATGGAGCAAGCAAGGCATTCTTCACGAGGAGGGCGGGAAGAATGCAGTTGGTAAAGTTCTTGCCATGCAAACATGAGGATCTAAACTCAGGTCCTCTACACCACTCTTAAAAGGGAGTGGGGGGAAGTGGGGGTAGACAAAGCAGTGCATGGTGGTACATCCCTTTAATCCAGCACCTTGGAGACTGAGGCAGGCGAATCTCTGAGGCTTGTTCCAGGCCAGCCAGGACCATACAACGAGGCTCAATAAATAAATAAATAAACAAGATGGACAAGAACTTAGGAAGACAGCTAGCATCTGCCTCTGCCTCTACACACAAATGTGTATGTGCAACTATGCACATATTGCATGAAACTGTATACACAATCCCCCCCCCCCCACACACACACACCACGGATCAGGGAAGAGTTACGTAGACATCAAATGTAAGGTGCTATCTAAAGGATTACCTTCCTGCTCTGTTAGCCCTCGAAAGTAATTTAACATCTCAAGCTCTGGTCCCTGGGATGAAGTCCCTAGTCTACCATTTGCTAGCTGTGTGACCCTGGAAAGTCACTTCCCTCTCTCAATGCCTTATCTGTTTCACCTATAACATAGTGACTAGAACTACCTAACTCCCCTACGGTTTTTGAAGATTAAATGATGTGTGAATAAATACAATCAGGCTCATTGCCTGCTGGCTCCCTCCTACTTTATGATGTTTGTCTTATCTCACATCCCCAAGGAGATCTGCTGAGTGTCGGTCTTTCTTTCCCTGCTCACAGGATGACATCCCCATCGAGGACACTCGAATGTGATGAAGAGCTCATGGTGCCGGTGATGAAGCCACTGGAGACATCTCCTTGGAAATGGCAGCAGCAGCAGCAGCAGCAGCAGCAGCAGCAGCAGCAGCAGCAGCACATGAAGCCACTGCAGAAGCAGAATCCGCTGGGAATCTGGAGTCAGCCCAGGATGCAGGGTGGACCATCCCCTGTGGGCCGCAGCAAATGTCTTCTCATTGGAGATTCAAGTTGACGGCGGTAGAGTTTTATCAACTTGAGTGTGAGCCACTTTGACGGACTTGACTCAAAGTAAAACATATTTAAAGCAGCGACTTGCTGTCCTCGGCATTACTGGCCATCCTCTTGACCCCCCACCTCTTCCTGCAGCTGACCTCCCGTCTAGGCTCTGGTTCTGTTTCTGCAAAGTTACAGCCTTTCCCATTGTTCTAAACTTTTTATGGTTCTCAGATATAACTTCAAACTAACTTGAGGTAGATAAAGAAGACCGTCTCGTGGAAAGTAAAACCGTAAAACCCTCCTAAGTTACAGAAGACCTGAAAGCATCTCAAAGCCCTCAAGATGATCTTTCGATCTTTCCACTTGCTCCAAGGGGGAAAGGGCCAACCAAGTTCAAAAACATTAGACTCCAAGAGATATTTATTAGAACATTTCAAAACTTGTTCCTGTCTGTTCCAAGGGCGGGCGCGTTTCTGGTCACATAATCTGGCTGATAACAAGGGGTGGTGACTGGTCCCTCTCATCCCGTCCTACCACCCTCCCCCCAAGGAGGAGATGGTGCAGGAACTCCTGTGGAGAGGCAGGATGCTCACCCCGCCTGCTTTGTGCTTTGTTTCCTCCCCTGAAGGTGCCTACGTGATGCTGCCAGCAGGATTGCAGTCTCCCAAGGTTACACTTGAACTCGGGCTGACCTCTGGGAGGTGCCTTTGTTACCCAGGGTTCAGCTTACCTTCTGAGAGCATCCCTCTTAGCTTCTCTAGAAATCTTGTATTTGTTTGCTTTTGTTTTGTTTTGTTTTGTTTTTTTTGTTTGTTTTTTTAATCTCACCATGTAGCCTTTAACTCACTATGTAGCCCAGGGTTGGTCTTGAACTGCCTCTGCCTCTGGATTGTAGGTATGCATCACCATGTCGGGTTCTCAGTAAGCATTTCTCAAAGCCAAGGCCAGGTTCTCCTCCCGGACTCAGGAGATCTGAATTGGGGTCTTCAGTCTGTTTTTATCAGGAACTTTCGCTTAGTGTTCTGTCTGGAGATGAAGGAGGGTTTGTAGGGATGGGGGTCTGACTATCCATTCCTCTGCTCACCTCCATACCCCTCTTCATGCACTCCTGCTAAAGAAATATTAAATAAATGATAAATCTTCAGGGTTGGTCCTTATTCTGAGTTGACCAGTTCTATGTCTCAGGGTGCAGGCCTGCCTTCTAGAGGGATGGTTTTCCCAGAAGTCCGTTAGACCCCACCAACTCTGGCTTCAGAAAACGGTCTCACAGACTTAAAAAGGCCAACGTCATTGGTTGGTACCTCAATTTTCTCATCCAGTCTATAGGTTTTATGATTCCAAGATAGTGTTAATACGTGAGATACATTATTTTTCAAAACAATTTTCGAAATAGTTTGTAAGTTGTAATAAACTTGTGACCTGATCAAGACTGGCAATGTCATATAGAATTATAAACTTTGAACTTGAACAGATTTGGGGAGAAGTATGTGTCAGGCATTTTTTTGAGTTCTGCATATGGACTACTTACTTGCCGTTCACCACGAGGGGCGTCTGCCCCTTGAAGAACACGTGGTTTTATTGCTGCCTCTCAGTGGACTGTTTCTACACTCATGGGACTCCTGCTTTGTGGGTACAGGGCATGACAGCTATGATAATTTATGATTACGTGTGCTGGCAAAGGTCTGGGAAAACAAGGGCAGGCTGTAGGTATGAAAAGAAACACTCTCCTAAAGGCGCTAAGCATGTAGTAGAAGATGAGAAAGGAACAACTTTAAAATGTGCGATCATGGTGATACCATAGGGACACGTTTGATGGCACCAAGGTAGCTTTGTCCATGACCCAGTCTCAGCCCGTTACTTACATCCTTTGCTCCAGTTTATGAAAACAGCCCTATTCCCAGGGGTTCTTCATCACGGAGGAGCCTCTTGGCAGCGTGTTCCTAAAGGGCAGACACGGGGCTGTTCCTCTCTGGCAACTTGTGCCCCCTTTCTGAAGCACCCCCGACTGAGCACTGTACTTCCATGGTGGCTAGGGACGATTCCACATTTGTGTGGGTTTTTCGTTTTGTCTTGTTTTGGGAGGACACATTGAGACAGGGGCTCTCTATAGTTCTGGCTATCCTGGAGAGTACGTTGTAGACCAGGCTGGCCTCAAACTCATAGATATCCTCCTGCCTCTGCTTCCTGAGTGCTGGGATTAAAGGCATTCAGCCCATGCCTAGAGACAATACTTAGGTTTAAAGAATGTTATCTGAAGCTAGGCATGGCGACTCACCCCTGTAACCCCTTCCCTGGGGAAGCTGAGGCAGGAAGGTTTCAAAGAGTTTGAGGTCAGCCTGGGCTTCATTGTCTCAAATACACACACACACACACACACACACACAAAGCTTGTCTGTGTCTTAGGTAACATATTGTCACAAGCAGGCCAGGAAGATGTTGTTTCATTTGGATTTCTTTAAAGGGTTGAAAGAAAACAGACTCTTCCACAGTGACAAGCTGAAGAGTAAGACCTCCTTTCATGGCTTTTCTAGTTCAACTTGTGTTTCAAACTGCATCCTTCCTACAGAAAGGGGGAAGAGGAAGAAATCTGCCAAATTTACAAGATCCTTCTTGTTCTGGTGTGCTTTTCTGTTGCTGTGATAAAACATTCTGAGCCAAAGCAACTTGGGGAGGAAAGGGTTTATTTGCCTTTCACTTCTAGGTCACAGTTCATCATTGAAGGAAGTCACAATAGGAACTCAAGCGGGAAGCAATGCATACATCACAGAGGAATGCTGCTTTCTGGCTCGCTCTCCCTGGCTTTCTTTTACAGCCCTGGCCCACCTGCCTAGGGAGGGTACTGCCTACAGTAGACTGGACCCTCCTACATCAATCAAGACAATATCTCACAGTCACAGCCACAGGTCAATGTGATCCGGGCAATTCTTCAGCTGAGGTTCCCTCTAATCAAGGTGACTCTAAGTTGTCAATAAAAATGGACCAGGACACTGGTTCAACTTCATATAGAGTTAGCAAACTGGCTGGCTTCGTGTTTCTCTTGCTGTGATGAAACCATAACCAAAGCAACTTGGGGAGAAAATGGTTTATTTGGCTGAAATTTACACATCATTGGAGGAAGTTAGGACAAGGACTCAAACAGGGCAAGAACCGGGAGGCAGAAACTTAGACAGAGGCCATGGAGGAGGGCTGGGCCCTGCCCCATCAATCGCTGTTTATGAAAATGCCCTACAACTGGATCTTATGCAGGCATTTTCTCAGTTGAGGGCCCCTCCTTTCAGATGACTCTAGCTGGTGTCAAGATGACTTACAACTAGTTGGGACACTGGGTGGCCATAAGAAGGTGCAGGGCCTACTCCACTCCAGCACAGAGATGGCCACCAACAAAGCCAGTCAACTAGGCAGTTATATGGCAAGTAAAGGATACACGATTAGAAAGACAACATCATCTCCCAGTTAGGCCCTTTAGATTAATGCCATGATGGGCTGGGGATGTAGCTCAGTTAGTACAGTGTTTGCCTAGAATGGCAGGAAGATTACCTTGAGTTCAGGGCCAGCCTGAGTTACATGGTGACTTTGATGCCAGGCTAGGCTAAATAAACCAAATAAAATGTCAGCCCCTCTGTCATCTCACGTGTGTCTGTTTCTGAGCTCTTTCTTTCTTTCTTTTTAAACTTTTTTTTAAAGAGATTTATTTATTTATTATGTTATGTACACATAACAGAGCCAGAGAGAGTATTCTGCCTGCATGTGTCCCTACAGACCAGAAGAGGGCACCAGATCTCATTATAGATGGTTGCACCAGATCTCATTATAGATGGTTGCAAGCCACCATGTGGTTGCTGGGAATTGAACTCAGGACCTCTAGAAGAGCAGTTGGTGCTCTTAACCCCTGAGCCATCTCTCCAGCCCTCTGAGCTCTTTCTTAACAAAGGCCAGGAACACAGGTGCAGAGTCCTGGAGCTGGAGGTCAGCTCTGACCTTGCTGGGTCCTCGGGTAAGTGACGACTCCGCTTCTTCATGGCATAGTTTTACATAGAAACTTGATGAAATTACTGGAAATTAGGCAGCCTATAAAATCAGTGCCCACAGTGGGGCAGTGGTGGCACACACATTTGATCCTAGCATTCGGTGGCAGAGGCAGGAGGATCTCTGGGAGTCTGAGGCTAGCCTGGTCTACAGAGCAAGTTCCAGGGAAGCCAGCGCTGTTACACAGAGAAACCCTGTCTTCAAAAGCAAAAAACCAACCAACCAAACAAACAAACAAACAAAGTCAGTGCCCACCCTGAAAGAATGAGTGGCTGGGGGTAGTGAGATGGCTCAGTGGGTAACAGTGCATGCTGTCAGATCTGGCAGCCTAAGTTCAGTCCCCAGGATTCACATGATGGAGAAAGAAAACTGACTTCCATATGTTGTCCTCTGACCCCTACACATGTACCAAGGCGTGCACATGTGCAAAAGTGGAGAGAGAGGGAGAGAGAGAGAGAGAGAGAAGAGAGACAAGGCTAAGAGATCCACCTGCCTCTGCCTCCTGAGTGCTGGGATTAAAGGTGTGTGCCGCCGCCGCCGCTGCCGCCGCCGCCGCCGCCGCCGCCACCACCACCTGGCCAAAACATTTTTTAATGAGTGGACTAAATTACCATTTGACGAGCTCTCAAAAACAAGATTCTAGAATGATTTCATGGTTACTGCTCAAAGTAACCCCCCTAAGATGGGGAAACTCATTCCCCCAAGAAAACAGTGGCATCTCCAGACACTAGGATCTCTTGAACTAACCACTACTGTCTGATAGCTAAAGAAGCTAGAGAGCTGGGTGGCATTAGGCACTTCCACATCAAGGTTGGCCTTGACCTCCCAGGGGTGGCAGAAACTGTCTTCTTGATGAGTTCTGGAAGCATATGGTGGAAAGGCACACAAGGGCCTGCTTCTCTGCGATGCCTGCAGCTGTGTCCAATTCATTCTTGATAGACACACTGAAATGCAGTTTTCCAAGCTCTGTCTTCTTTGTGGTTTAAAAACATAACTTATCTTGGCACTAGAGAGATGGCTCAGCAGGTAAGGTGCTTACTGCTCTTGTAGAGGACCTGGGTTTGGTTCCCAGCACCCATGAGACAGCTCACAACCTTCTGACCTTTATGGACATACAAACATAAAATCAAATAAAGAAGGATTTAAAAAAATACTGCTTATCTTAATTTTTCTCAGTGAGTCTTTGTTTTGTTCTGAAACAGACTCTCCAATATCCCAGGCTGGCCAACTGAATACCTTGAACAGAATTCTAACCCTCCTGTCTCCAATTCCTGAGCACTAGGATCCAGACATGCATCATCACTCCTGTTTTAATAAGGTGCTGAGCATCCAATGGAGTGCTGTATACATACTAGCCTGCACTCTACCAGCTGAGCTACATCCCTAGCCCCAATCTTAAAAGTGGGTGCGGGGAAGGAGAGAGGAAAAGCCTGTGCAACAGAGAGGGATTGCAGGACCTTCTGTGGCAAGTCCAGGTGCCCACTGGACAGCAGTTCTTTCATAACGTAGCTCTGGCATCGCTTCTTCTCCCTCTCCCTCTCTTTTAAAATTATTTTTTTAGTGTGTGTGGGCATGCATGTGGAGGTCAGAAGACAACTTCAAGAGTCAGATTTCTCCTTTTCACCACGTGAGTCCTGGGGATCAAACTCAGGTCATCAGACTTGGTGGCGGGTAACTTTACGCACTGAACCATCTCTCCCACCCTCCCCTTCTGTCTCTTTTTTGGAGCAATGACCACCAAATTATAACTGGATAGAAGACATGACCGATTTGAGAGATATCTGAAACCAAATGGGGATATAACTGTTGAAAGTGAGAGGACAGCTTTTCTCCTTTATAATATGGCAAGTGCTCCTGATATGGAAGAAATACCAGAAATTAAATTGGATGATGTTGGCCAAAAAATTATACAGGCACCTAAGGACTATCAGGAAATACACGTGTCAAATCCAGCCAGCTGCAGGAATGTGTGGAGGCTTTTCAACACTTTATCAAAATAAGTGCATTAACCAGTATGGAAGAAATGAATAAACAATTGATATTTACACCCAAAGAGAATGGGAAAGAGAACTAGACAGCGACCTCTTAGGCTTAGGATAAACAGTCTGTCCCTGGGAGATGGAAAATCAGTGCTAGTTATACTGGGAGTGGCTGCTTTACCTGGAGAGTCCACGCAGATGTGTAATAACGGTACAGGGAGTGGGGATGTGGGTGCCCCTACAAAGTGAGCTAGTTTTTTTTTTTAAGATTTTTATTATTTATTTATGTATATGAGTGCTTTATCTGCATGTACAACTTTATGCCGGAAGAGGGCATCAGATCCCGCTAGAGATGGCTGTGAGCAACCATGTGGTTGCTGGGAGTTAAACTCAGGACCTCTGGAAGAGCAGGCAGTGCTCTTATCCACTGAGCCATCTCTCCAGCCCGGTGAGCTACTTTTTATGCCAGGTTTATTTATGGTGGTGCTTTTTCATTGGCAACACTGGACCACCCGAGTTTTCTAAAGAAACTGTACATCTTGAATAAAGCAGGGTCTGGCCACAGTGGAGAATGCTTGCTATCTTGCTATGCTATGAAAGGCGGGGGTTCAAAGATTCCAAAACCTATGTGGGAAGATCTGCTTCCAGTTAAAACAGAAATGATCGATGGGGGACAGGGCATTTCTAACAAGAATCACTCGGTTATTTTCTTAAGAGTTCCTGAGAGACTGGTGTGTAAGACTGTTAATTTGTATTTCAATGTGATCTAGCTAGCTAGCTATCTGTCTGCTTATTTTAAAGACAGGGTCTCCCTACGTAGCCTTGGCTGGCCTGGAACTCATACCTACCTCTCTGCCTCTGCCTCTGTGGTGGCACTATGCCTGGTCGTTATGGATTTTACATAGAAATGTTTCCAGGTATACTTCCTTTAAGTTGCGTACAAGATGTACGTAAGTTAACAAAATGGTTCATTTGTTATTCATGAGCGTTTTCCAACACGTGTTTGCATATGTATCTATTGCCAGCAAAATGATCCGTTGGTTAACCTTTATTGTTCATTGGTGTGAGCATGCTTCAGACTGCACTTCCTGTCCTGTTTCAATTAACTTGGGGTGTGAATTTTGGAGTAATAATACGTTTTGAAACAGGAGCTCATATAGCCCAGGCTGGCCTTGGCCATAGGGACTTGAGATACAGGGAAGTTTAGTAGCATTAAGAAGTGGGAGAGGGCAGGGTGGTAGTGACACATCTTTAATCCCAGGGATGCAGAGGCAGGAGGATCCCGGTGAGTTCGAGGCCAGCCTGGTCTACAGCGCCCCCGGGCTACACAGAGAAACCCTGTCTCGAAAAAGAAAGAACAAATGAAGAAGAAAAGAAGAGGAGGAGGAAAAAGAATTAGTAGGGGACGAGAAGGAAGGGAGCGAGGAGCAGAGTAGCAGGCACGAGCCAGTGAGAGGGCAAACACGCCAGGACCCCGGAGAAGTCTGACCAGGCTACAGGCCCTACGGACTGAATCCATGATGACCTAAGGAGGAAGAAAGCTTTGAAAGCGAGCAGTCTCTACCGCGCTGCCCTAATGCCTTAAGCACGGTGAGACAGGAAGGTGGGGAGAGAGCAGGGACTAAGGCTAGCCCAGTCTGGACGCCTGGCTGAGAAGCTAACCCGCGTGAGACCTTAGCCCGTGTACTGCAGGAAAGACCAGACAGTAGGACCCGCGGTTCAGCTCGGCCCCCTTGCCTCCGTGCACCCCCACGCACCCCGAGTCCCTCCCCCAGCCCCTATTGTCCCACCTTCCAGGGGCGCGGGGGTTCTTCCGGGAGCTCCACTTCCTTAAGGGAACCACTTAAGGTCTCTGGACCTCAGTCCCCTCCCGCTGCGGAAGGGGACGGGCAAGAGGAGTGCAGACGGGACTGTGCTGAATTGAATATCCAGTGGCTTCAGCACCAAGTGCTGGAAACGTGGGAACTTCAGGGGATGATCACTGTCCCCCTTAACTCCAAGACTTGGTCTCCAGAGCCAGGCGGAGGCGTTCCCTTCCTCGCCCGGTTCCTTCCAGGGCTCCCTGCCGCCGCCGAGGGCGGAGTGGCCCCGGGCCATCCCAACTCCGCTCCGCTGGGGGCGATGGCGCCCGCAGTCCGGCAAACGCGCATTCCCCCCGGCTCCGCTCGGCGAGACGTGAAGGGGTTCCGGCCTCGGGACCTCGGAACCGAGAGAACTGAGCGCACGGAGGAAATTTCCCGGCCGGGTCAGCGAGGAGGTCCTGAGAGAGGTTGAAAGGAGGCGCCGAGAGCGCCGTTGCCGAGAGCGGCTCGTTGGTCTAGGGGTATGATTCTCGCTTCGGGTGCGAGAGGTCCCGGGTTCAAATCCCGGACGAGCCCTGGTTTTGTATCTTATTTTTTCCCCCTTTCTTTCGAAGATTAAAATCGGTTTCACTTTGCGTACACTTCTTACTAAAAAACCAAGTGAAACCTCGGAGCTCGGCTGTCCATCGACTTCATTTTCGAAGCAAAGGACCAGCTGACTTCAATGTGGGTCAGCAGGGCGGGACACTGAAGCACACGCTCGGTGCAGAAACTGGAGAGATCCGGACGTTCCCGGGGAGACCCGGATGCTCCCACACGTGGCAGGGGCGTCGGGGATCGGAATCCCTGCAAACCGTAGCCCCGCTTGACGACAGAGCAGCCCAGGCGTGGTGGCTTAAACCCGGCTGCAAACTACCGAGCTCCCCCGGCCCCGTGATCGGAACGGGCGGGGTTAGAACATGGCTAGAAAACATTTAGGCTTCCTTTTATTGGAACTTGAATGTAAAATGTGCTGTTTTTTGTTTGTTTTGTTTGTTCGTTTTTGAAAGAGCAATTTTAAGTTTCTGATGAATCTTGTGCATTTATTTACTTTTCACCAAAAAACGGGCTCGTCCGGGATTTGAACCCGGGACCTCTCGCACCCTAAGCGAGAATCATACCCCTAGACCAACGAGCCGCCATGTAGGAGTTTCCCCTGTCATCATAAAGGTCTATGAAAATATTTCGTCTGGCGCCCCCATGTGGTCATTCTTATATAATCACGTTTATAGCTTTCTGGTTTGTATTTTATACACTTAGTTTTTAATTTTCCGTTTTGTCCTTTTTTTTTTTTTAAATTAAGTGAGCCAGAAAACGCAACGATATCATTACTAGTGTAATACTGACCTATTGTTTTGAAAACCTGATTCTGTCTTTGTGGCTAAAATCTACGTGTGACCGTGTCCAAGGGGCAAATGACACTGAGTTTTCAATGTTGCACCGCAGTATTTCACATTTCCTGCTTTGGTGAAATCGCCCATTTCTTGCCATGACGTATTTTAAAGTAGTGCTCTTCAGATCCCCACCTTTCCATCCTTGAACTTTTGCTTGAGACGGTTATTTTTTGTTTGTTTGTTTGTTTTGGTTTTGGTTTTGGTTTTTTTCCTAGCTAGAAAAGCTGTTCGCTTTTTCATATATTCCAGACTCCAACTTTCCTGGCCGTTAAGGATCCTTTAACATATCGAAGCCAATATTTTTCTTGAACATGGGCTCATTATACATCCTTGAGTAGCCTGGAACTCGCTGTATAGACCAGGCTGGCCTCGAACTCACAGAACCCTACCTACTTCTGCCTCCCAATTGCTGTGTTGTTTTTTTTTTTTTTTTTAATAATTTGAATTTAATTTATTTAAAAGCATGCATCACCGTAGGCCTAAGTTGCAATCTTGCCTTCTTTTATTTCTTGGGGACAAAACACCCAAGACTAATTCTTATTTCTATTGTTTAATTGGCAACTGATTATGTAATTGTGGCCTGATTGTCCATTATCCTTAGTTAGATAAAGAAATCACAGCTCACGTTTTCTTCAGCAGAATACACCATACACTAAAATTGAAACAGTACAGAGAAAAATAGCATGGCCCCTGTGTTCCATATTAAAAAAATTAAATCACAGCTTCTTAACTATATTAAATCTTTAAATACTTCATTCAAGGGTAATATTCAGTAATTCTGAATGACCACAATTTGTCCCCAAATCCTTATCAGTATACAATTTGTACTCTGAGGAATAGTAATTGGGGATCACCTAGCAAACAGCTGACATGTAGGAAGTAACATACAATGGGTTGTCCTCCACAGACATGTACATGGTGTTCACCAGCTTAGTCGTTGGTTTCTTCCTCAATGTCCAGCAAACATTTGGCACACAGTGGTTCTGGACCCTGACATGTCACCTTCTTTTTCTTTTTTCGAGACAGGGTTTCTCTGTGTAGCTTTGCGCCTTTCCTGGAACTCACTCTGTAGACCAGGCTGGCCTCGAACTCACAGAGATCTGCCTGGCTCTGCCTCCTGAGTGCTGGGATTACAGGTGTGCGCCACCACCGCCCGGCTTTTTTTTTTTTTTTTCTTCATCTTCTTTTTCTAGGGTTTGACGCCAGAAAATTACAGCATTGGTATTCTAACATGCAGTCTCTGTCCTTTGTTTTATTTGAAATGGTCCTAGCTCCAGTCTTTAATTCTTAGACCTCGAGGCAAAAATGATGAGGATACTCTTTAAAACATTAGTGAGTTCTGGTTGCCAGGAAAGTTTATTCATGAAAGTCTAACTGAAAAAAAAAATGTGCCTCAGACACCAAAGAAGTCTACTTCCTAAATGAAGCAGCAATGATTACTTACTAAGACAACGCAATCCCTTCAGATTTTTGAAGGCACCGGTCTCCACAAACTAAGAGTCTATGCTGTCCTTTTCTGCCTGAATTCGCTGTAGCTAACACACTGATCTCCCTCTGCAGGGCAGCCCATGGAACTCAGAACGCCCTCAACCTTTAGCAGCTGTCCTGGCTTGCCTGGTTTCCTGAGTACCGGGATTACAAGTGTGAGCCACCGTGACTGGCTAAGGAGTTGATCTTCGACTCTGTACACCCCAGAGATTAGACTGTCTTATCTATGTATCGTAACAGTGATGAAGGAAACCGACAATAATTAGACTCATAGTAGCGGCTGCCTTGGGATGGAAAAGCTTCCTGTCTCAGCAGAAGGAACGGGATGCTGGGTAGTGTTTTGTCAGTTTGATAGACACAAAGAAGAGGGACCCTCAGTTTAGAAATTACCTTCATCAGATTGGCCTGTGGACATGTCTGTAGGGCTTTATCTCATGAATAATTGTTGTGAGGAGGGGCCTAGCCCCTGGGTGCTATAAAAAAGCAGACTGAAGCCAGATGGTGGTGGGTCACCTTTGGTGGTGATGTGTTTCTTTAAATCCCAGCACTCGGGAGGCTGAAGGGGGTAGATCTCTGTGAGTTCAAGGCCAGCCTGGTCTACAGAGCGAGATCCAGGACAACCAGGGCTACACAGAGAAACCTGTCTCAAAAAAAAAAAAAGACAGCAGAATGAACAAGACAGTCCATGGTCACTGCTTCAGCTCCTGTCTCCAGGTTTCATGAGTTCTAGCCTTGGCTTTTCCCTCAATAAACTGCAGACTTATTGGTCACGGTGCTTATCACAGCAATATAAGACAAACCAGAACAGCCTGTGAGCCAGTCCAGGACACATCCGTCCCTAGAATGAGGTCCTTGGGAAACCGGACATAGATGCTTGCAGGGTACAGGGAGTCTGAATCTTGAGGATCATTTTATCCCGGCTACTCTGAATGATATGCCTGGCGGCATGGCCTTCTGGAAGAAGCCAGAAAGACAGGGAGAATTATGGGGCCATGGAAAGAGGAGTCTCTGCAGATTGATTGAAACAAGAATTCTAAGACCTGGAATTTTTACTGGAAAGGTTGCCAACTGTGGGCAATTTTTAAAAAATTATGTATATAAGCTGCTTCTTTGCCACGCAGAAGCTTTTCAGCTTCAGGATGTCCTATTTATTGATTGTTGATCTTAATACCTATGCTATTGGTGTTAGCTTCAGAAAGTCCTTTCCTGAGCCAATGAGTTTAAGCCTATTCCCCACCTTCTCTTCTGCCAGGGTCAGTGTGTCTGGTCTTATGTTTAGATCCTTGGTCCTTTTGGAGTTGAGTTTGGTGCTGAGTGATAGATATAGATATTGATCTATTTTCATTATTCTACATGCAGTTATATAGTTTCACTGGATAGTTGGGGTTTTTTGGTTTTTGTTTTCAAAATGTTTATTTTTTGGTTTGTCAAAGATCAGGTGTCTGCCTTGCTCACTCCTGATAAAGTGGGGAGGGCCTTGGTCCTGCCTCAGCTGAATGTACCAGGTTTAGCTGTCCCCCCATGGGAGAACTTAGCCTGTTGGTGGAAGGGATGAGGGACAGGGTGAAGGAAGGCAGGGAAGGGGATGGAAGGAGGGATGAGAGGGGAATCTGTGGTTGGTATGTAAAATGAATTTTTAAAAAGGAAAAAAAAACTATGTATATAATAGTTCTTATGCTTAAGATATGTTATGTTGCTGGGCAGTGGTGGCACATGCACCTTTAATCCCAGCACTCGGGAGGCAGAGCCAGGCGGATCTCTGTGAGTTTGAGGCCAGCCTGGTCTACAGAGTGAGTTCCAGGAAAGGCGCAAAGCTACACAGAGAAACCCTGTCTTGAAAAACCAAAAAAAAAAAAAGACCACTTCTCTGAGGACCTCATTACCCGTATTTCCCATAATTTTCTGTCTTTAGGCTCAGAAGAAACAAAAACCTTAATTTCCAGATTTTCGAACTTCTGGATAGAGCTATTTTATTAAGGCATTCTTTTCACAGGACTGTGAAATGATTTGACATGGGCGAACTTTTCTCAGGGTAGCCTGGTGTCTTAGTTACCTTTCCGTTGCTTTGAAGAGACAACCATGACCAAGGCAACTTATGGAAGAAAGAGTTTATTGAGGCTCACAGTTCCAAAGTTTTGGAGAGCATGGTAGCAGGCAGGTAAGCATGGCCCTGTACTTGGCAGTAGCTGAGAGCTCACATCTGATCAACAAGCACAAGGAGGCGGGGTGGGGGGGGAAGAGAGAGAGAGAGAGAGAGAGAGAGAGAGAGAGAGAGAGAGAGAGAACTAACTGGGAATAGCAAGAGCCTCAAGGCCCATCCCCAGTGACACACCTCCTTCAATAAGGCCACACCTCCTAATCCTTCCCAAACATTTCCACCAAATTTTCAAACATATGAGCCTATGGGGGCCATTCTCATTCAAATCACCACAACTCTGATTCATTTCTTAATTTTTTTTTTTTTATTTTTGGTTTTTCAAGACAGGGTTTCTCTGTGTAACAGCCCTGGTTGTCCTGGAACTCACTTTGTAGACCAGGCTGGCCTCGAACTCACAGAGATCTGCCTGCCCCTGCCTCCTAAGTACTGGGATTAAAGGCGTGCACCACCACTGCCCAGCAGATTCATAACTAAAAAAAAAAATTATATCTATTTATTTAGTGTGTGTGTGTTTGGTGGTTTGAAAGAAAATGGCTCCCCAAAGAAGTGGCACTGTTAGGTGTGGCTTTGCTGGAGAAAGTGTGCCACTGTGGAGGCAGGCTTTGTATGTATGTATGCTCAAGCCGCATCCAGTGTCTCAGACCACTTCCTGTTGCCTGCCAATGAAGATACAGGACTCTCAGCTCCAGCACCATGTCTGCACGCACGCCACCATGTCTCACCATGATGATAATGGACTAAACCTCTGAAACTTTAAGCCACCTCATTAAATGTTTTCTTTAATAAGAGTTGTTGTGGTCATGGTGTCTCTTCACAGCAACAGAACCCCTGAGACAGTGTGCTATGGTGCTTGTGTGGAGGTCACAGGACAGTTTGTAGGAGTTTATCATTCTCTTCTGCCATGTCAGTTCCAGGAACTGACATCAAGTCACCAGGCTTGGTGACAAGTATCTTTACTGGATGAGTCATCACACAGGTCCTTGGGCTCATCTTTGGGTCTAATTGTTGGCCATCTGTTCAGAGTTCAGAACACTTTTCAAAAGTATTTCATTTTCTTGTGGTAACATTTTACTTTTAGTTTAAATACACTTTTTTTTTTAGACCGCATACATGTCATGGTTTTCATGTATACATGTATTACACACTATAATATAAATACTACTCTAAATAAATCACAGTCAAAAGTTAAGAAGAGCTCAAGATGACATCAGTCTCATTTGTCTTGGGTTCTGGTGTTATATGGATGACAAGCAGCATCCAGTTATGGTGACAGGCAATCGAGCCAATATAATTGCTCTATTACTTAGCATGTTTCCATTTCTAAACCACCCATAAAGAAAATCATGTCTGGAGTCACGTAGTCCCGAACAGCAACCAAGCCATCTAGATTCATGTTTTTATCCATAAAAAACTAGTAGTTATTGAAATGGACCGGGATGTGCTTGATTTATTCTGTAGCCCAGGTCACAAAGGGCTTTACTTGTTCTTGCTTTGGGCTTTCAAGTTTGCCCCTGAGGGAGTTAGCAGCATCTTGGGTGTACTTGTTTTAGGCGTTTGGTCTCTTTTGTAAAGCCAGTTTCCTGTCAGTGATGGGTCACTGGCCATTATTTTGCTTTTGGTCCCTTTGCCCTCTGAGCTTCATGGGAAGCATTTCCACCAGTGAGTGAATCATCGATGGTGTTACGCTCTATCCAACTGACCATCTCGCCCTCCACCTTGAGGCACAGCCTGGTGGAAATTTCCTGGATTGTGGTGATGTTAGACACCAGATCTTGGTGGATGATGGAGATGGTGGCTGTGCCCTGAGGTGCTCACCAGGAGGAAGTAGCTGGCTGAAACTGATCTTAAAGGCAAGATTGACAGGCTAGAAATTAGAACTCTTGATTGCATTTTCTACTTGATTTATAGGATGTTGTGTCCATCTTTTTTCTGAACCACTTCTCAAATGCTGCCTTTCTCTCCACCTCCATATGATGCCTTATGTCATGTGCTTGTGCATGTACATGTTTTCTCATATCTCTCTCCCTCTCTCTCTCTCTCTCTCTCTCTCTCTGTCCCTTTTTGAGCTCACTATGTAGAATAGGCAGCCTTCAAACTCACAAAGACCTGTTGTGGAATATTTAATTTTGTAACAATATGTTACATTTGTTTATGCTGTGGAATATTACTTTATGTAAAGGTGTGTTACATTTGTTTCTCCTGCATTTGTTTAACATGTAAGGGTGTGTTACATAGTTTATGCTGCATTTGTTTAATTATGAAAAGATGTGTTGCTGTTTCACCTTGCCTGACTATGGTACCTGAAGGTCTAATAAAAAGCTGAATGGTCAATAGCTAGGCAGGAGAGAGGTGAGGCTGGCATGCAGAGAGAATAAATAGGAGGAAGAATCTAGGAAAAGAAGAAGAAAACAAGGAGAAAGAGAGGGATACGCCCAGGGCCAGCCAGGCAGGCAGCTGCCA
This sequence comes from Onychomys torridus, assembly GCF_903995425.1. NCBI lineage: Eukaryota > Metazoa > Chordata > Mammalia > Rodentia > Cricetidae > Onychomys > Onychomys torridus. The sequence goes on from NC_050453.1 coordinate 28,944,008, forward strand.
GACAGACAGACACGGAAGAAACAGAAAAAGTGGGATATACAGAAAGAAAAGGTAGATAAAGAGAAATAGGTTAACTTAAGTCAAAAGAGCTAGCCAGAAAGGTGCCTAAGCTAGGCTGAGCATTCATAACTAATAAGAAGTTTCTGTGTCATGATTTGGCAGCTGGTTGGTGGCCCAAAAGAAAAAGCTTGATACAAAGAACACTTACCTCTACCTCCTGAGTTACAGGATTACAGGCAAGTGCTCCCCTTCCCCAGCCATAGGATTAAAGGCGAGTGCTCCCCTTCCCACAGCATAGGATTACAGGCGAGTGCTCCCCTTCCCCCAGCATAGGATTACAGGCGAGTGCTCCCCTTCCCCCAGCATAGGATTACAGGCGAGTGCTCCCCTTCCCCCAGCATAGGATTACAGGCGAGTGCTCCCCTTCCCCCAGCATAGGATTACAGGCGAGTGCTCCCCTTCCCGCAGCATAGGATTACAGGCGAGTGCTCCCCTTCCCCCAGCATAGGATTACAGGCGAGTGCTCCCCTTCCCCCAGCATAGGATTACAGGCGAGTGCTCCCCTTCCCGCAGCATTGGATTACAGGCGAGTGCTCCCCTTCCCCCAGCATAGGATTAAAGGTGAGTGCTCCCCTTCCCCAGCATAGGATTAAAGGCGAGTGCTCCCCTTCCCCCAGCATAGGATTAAAGGCGAGTGCTCCCCTTCCTGCAGCATAGGGAGCCCTCTTCTGTACAGATCAGACTTTGTCACTCTCTACTGAATAACTTAGGGCTCTTCAAAACCTCACCACTGCACACCCTCTTGGCATTCTTTCCTTGTTCTCTCCCTTGAAACTGGAAGCTGTTGCACACCTGTTGCACACTTTTCTGTCCTCTGGCTTTGCTTTTCCTATTGTTTTCATTTTATTTTTTGAGATAGTCTCACAGTGTAGTAGTAGTCTACACTGTGGCTCAGGCTGGCCTAAAACTCACCATCAACCTAGGCTGGCCTCAAACTTGAAACAGTCTTTTTTTCTCAGACTCATTCTTCACAGCTTGCCCTTCCTATTTCTCGAGTGAACTTTTATTCGTGAAAAGTCTACCTCAAATATATCTTCCATACATCCTTCCCAGAGTCCTCTTGGCTCAGAGGCTCTGTATAGAAGTACACCACAATCTGACAATCTGCATTGCTTTAACACATGTCTTTGGAAACCACTGTTCCCGTTAGCCTCAGGTGTCTGTTTTACTTGCCTGTCTCCTCGGGATTCTCTTGAGGTGAATGTGGTGGCACATGCCTCCAATCCCAGCATTCAGGACCTTTAATTCCAGCATGCAGGAAGCAGAGGCTGGCAGATCTCTGTGTTAGAGGCCAACCTGGGCTACAAAGCAAGTTCCAGGCCATCAAAGACTATACAGTGAGACCCTGCCTCAAAGGAACAACAAATCCCCCAAATAATTGTTTCGAAAACTGAGTGTCAGCTTGTCTACACTACCAGACACGTGATCCCTGAGAGTGAAGTCTAGTCTAGGCTGTCCATCTACAGTTCAATTAACACGGACACCTATCAGAAGAACCTGCTGACAGACAGAAAAGGCAAAATGGCTGTGCTATGCTTTCCTGGGTTTCTCTGCCAGGTAATTAGGAATTTGCTCTACCAACACGGCTGTGGGGTTAGACCAGCAAAGACTTCAGGAAGACGCTGTGAAGGCTGGCTTTCCGATGTTGGTGCCCGCCTTTGGCAGGGGATCTCTGTGGGTTCGCGAGGCCAGCCTGGTCTACACAGCGGGCTCCAGGACAGCCAAGGCTACACAGAGAAAGCCTGTGGTGGGGGAGGCGCGGGGGGGACAAAAACAAAACAAAAATACAAACAAACAAAAAACTGGCTTTCGACAACACCCCCCCCCCCCCCAAATGAGAGGTTGCAGTGTGGCCTCTTGCACCATGCTCTACCTCTGTCTTGTTCCTGTCTAAAACTCGTTCCCACCCCCACTCTTGGATTTTCCTCTTCTTCCCTCACTCTCGTCTGTTTTGTGTTCTGGTCCCTCCATTTTCCCCCTTGGAAGGCCATTCTCAGAATCCTCCCACTCTTCAGGATGTGTTGGGCAGCTAGATTGCAGCAGGCACTGTTCTGGACTAAGGAAGTTCAGACTTTAGGTGAGGAAAGTGCCCCCCCCCCCCCCGTCCTAACTTTTTATTGTACCGGCAGAGGGACATTGGTGTGCCAAACAAACAGTCCGTTCATTCTCTGGTGTTCTAGATGGCAGGAAAGAGTTCCAATAGCCATTCCTTTCCAGTCCTTGGAAAATCCAAGAAGGGCAGCCCAGAGGTTAGGGCAAGGTGGAGACTTCTCAGATGGCAACACCAACGATCCAGGTCAGGCAAGGACAGACCCTGAGCAAAGGGGCAAAGGGCTGGTGGGTTCTTTACTGCCCCTCCTCACCTCACGCTTCACTCCCAACCCCCTCCCCCCACCCGGGAGTAACCAAGCAGATCCTTGTCCGAGATGGGATCAGGACTTGGAACGTATACCACGGAGAGGAAGACGAAGAGAACTGTGGGGCTGGCCCCAAGCGAGGAGGGCAGACCCCGGCGGCGGCGGTGGGGGGCCGGAGGGCAGCCCGGTGGCCAGCCACGCAGGCAGGCTCAATGCTGGGCCGCTGCAGAGGCACGGTACGCGGGTACGCTGCCCGGACCCACCAAGGGTGGGACCCCGGGGGCGGGGCCTCGCTCGAGGAGGGGGCTGGCGGGCTCTCGAGTTGTCCAATGGTGTCGTTCACGGCTTGCCCGGAAGACCAATGAGCGGGCAGGAGGGCGGGCCCAGGGGGCTGGGGCCGGGCGGTGGGCTGGCGGGTTGACCACTGGGGCCGGGAGCGGGGAGCGGTGGCGTGGAGCTGTCCTCGCGCTCGCAGCCGGGGACCCGGAGCTGTGGGGGTCTGGGGCGGAGCGAGCCGACCGCTGCGGAGACCCGGGCCGAACGGAGCGGCGGGAGCAGGATGGCAGAGGCCGTCGGAGCCGTGGCTCTGACGGTAGCCCCGGCCCGCCGGCGCTGGCTGTGGTCGGTGCTGGCCGCGCTGCTCGGGCTGTGTGAGTGATGCGGGGCCCGGCCGGGGCCGGGAGGGGGCTCCGCGGCCGTGCGCGCGCTCGGGGCGCCGCGGAGGGGAGGGGGCGCGGTCTGCGCGCTCTGGGGCCCGGGCACGCCGCCCGGGGAGCGCGGCCGGGAGCCGAGGAACCTCTTTTCTTTGGATCCCTGAACGTGGAGGAGGAGGGGGCTCCCTGCCTTGCAGCTTCCCCGGGGGCCAGTCCCCGGAGCTCACTCACGCCCAGTCCCCTGCCGTCGGCCTCCTGGTGACTCTGGGTCTCCCGAGGCCTCCTGGGAATCCGACTCTGGAATAGGATTCTCCACCTTTGGGATATGGCGGAAGGTTGCAGGATTTTTTCATCTGTGGGGCCTTTGTTGGTTTATTTCCTTGTTTAAGCCAGTGTTTTTCTTTTACCTGGTAAGATCCATTCTTAAGCTTCTGTGGTAGAAAGAACTGAGAATCTCATTTGTCTCACCTCTGGGGGCTGCAAATCATAGAGAAGAAATTTATGTTACTTTCTGGACTAGAATGCAAAAGCTTAAACGAATTTCTTTGAATTCGTATTAATGCCAAACATGGGCACCATAATTCGACAAGACGTAGAACATTTACAAAGAATACTTTTACTTTGATTTAAATAACCCCCGCTCCCGGCCCTTACCAAATAACCAGACTCAAGTTTTTGATAAAGGGCTCCGGCTCGGTTTTATGTGAATTGGATGAGTTGTTTTATGGGGCGTCTGAAGTAGTGTTTGCCTCAGGACTTTTTTGTCTGTGTGTGTTGTTCAAAGCAAAGTACTTGTTTCTGCCTCAGAATTCGGTTAAGTAATGGTTACCAAGAGGGCCAACTGCTAAGAAAATACGGAGGGGGTGCCCCCCCTTTTGTTGTTGTTGTGCAAAATGTAATTTGTTAAATGTCCATTACTCAGTTTCTTTCGTGTAAGACTTCCTAAGGTAACTAGTCTCTGGAACCAGAAATGTAGGTGAGATTCCGTTGGATTACCAACTTTCATTTAACCTGGTTGTTAATAGTAAAAATGGACAAAGGTTCACTGTGTATATTTTAGGTGGGATCTGTTCTGTGTTTTCCTGTTTCTCTCAAGGAAAAAGAAAAGGTGCATTTTATTATTTATTTATTTTTGTATTGGTGTAGGTTGTATTTGTGTTTAAGCAAAGGAGCACAGAATAGACCCAAACTCCATATTATCAGAATCTTGTGGGCTGAATTGTGTGATATCAGACATTGCTGTTGAAGGCAGGGCCGTCAAAATGGTCTTCAGGGTGTTAAAAGCAGCAGAAGCAGGAACATTGGTGTTATGGGTGAAACGTCATCTCCTTTGGTATAAAATAAACCAGTCTTTTTTAGAAGCCAGGTATGGTGGCTCACGCCTAAAATCCCAGCACTTGTGGGGCGGGAGACAGGAGGATTGCTGTGAGTTTGAGGCCAGTCTGGGCTGATTTGAGAGTTCTGCACATAAGGGTTCATCTTTTCCAAAAAGTTCTTTTGAGACAATGTCTTACTGTTACTTCAGGCTGTTAGAATCTTCCTGCCTCAGCCTCCCAAGTGCTAGACTAAAGGTGTTTACCACACCCAACTTTTGTGGTTTTGAGATTACTTTTCACCATGTTGCCTGGACTGGCCTTCAACTTCTGTGATCAAGCTACCCTGCCCCAGCCTCCAGGCTCCCCAGATTACAGGAACACACCATTGTTGCCATCCAGAACAGCCTCTCAAATTCTGTTCAGTTACTTAGCAAGTATCTGTCTAGCACTTCTTAGGCATTAAGTACTTGAAACTCTCATGGAACTTGGGGTCACAATCTTTGCTGAAAGATGCCAGGTTATTGAGAAGTCAAAACAGTCAAATCAATTAAAAACAAATTAGAAAGTGGAGTCAATGTGGCCACTTTGGGAAGATCAGAGATCCAATGACCCAACTCCAGCCCATCCTCAGGGTCCTGAAAAGTTTAGTTTAAATAGAGGGCTGGAGGTATATGCAAGTCTTAAGCAGCCAGGTCAGGGTGTGGGTTCACCCGCCGTTGACCTATCATTATGTGGGCTTTAGTCTCTCCAACAGGGTGGTCTAACAACTTGTTAGTGTTGCAAGGTGCTGACAGTTAACATTGTAGGCAAGGAGATACAGCCTTGACACTTGACTGGGTTCTTTTCCTGGACTGAAGTTTGTGGAGGCCTGCCGTTTAGAAAATAGATTAAACTCTACAAACAATCAGTGTTGTCTGTTCTGTGGTAATGTTTCTTGTATCAAAACTCACAGTCCCAGCCTCTTTTCTCCTCCCCTTCCCCCCTTAGCAACCACATCTGTACTGTACGTCTACACATTTTAGACTGATGTTAAATGGGAAGAACAGTGGACTGAGAAGTAAAAAGTACACAAATGCTCATGCGCACAGCCAGCCCTCTTGTCTGCTGGGAGCACAGACCAGAGTGAAATGTTTGCAGACCTGCTGACCCCATTACGCACTCATTTACATCACTCTGGTTTGCGTTCTTTCTACTGTTTATAGATGGGAATTATTTTCTTATGTTTATTCTTTCCTGGCTTTCCCAGTAATGATGTTATAAATCACCACGGAGGCTGAAGTAGGAAAAGGTAGGAAAGACCAGTTACTAGATACTGATGATGAACTGATTGACTTAAGGCCCTGCTTATCCTGCCTGTTTGCGGAGCATGACTGGGCCACTTGCCTCCTGAAACAGAATGACCTTGAGGAATAGCTGAAACAGTGGGTAGTTAGTTCCCCATAACGAACTGCTAACTGCCAGTATGCTTCTGTAAAGCCTTGCCTGTTTGCCCACCCCACCTTGTGGTTTTAGAGTATTAAATGAGAATATAAACTGGACCCGGGATTGAAGCCTTCCAGGAACTATCCTGGCTTCGGTCCACGGGTGACATCTCTTCTTTCCCACTCTCACTAGTAGAGAGTGCTTATTTCAGAAAGATTCCCACAGCAAGGTCTAGGAAAGAGCCTGGGCCACTTCGGCAGTGTCCTAGGAGTTCAGTAGATATTTACTGAGTGCGTTCATTGGATGGCAAATATATATATATATATATATTTGTTTGAGACAGGGTCTCATGCTACATATAGCCCAGGCTGGCTTCAGTCATGCTACATATAGCCCAGGCTGGCTTCAGACTCACTGCGTTGCTCAGCCTACCTTGAACTCACAGTAATCCTCCTGTGTTGGCCTCCTAAGTGTTGGAATACTGGTATGAGCCACCACATTTGACTTGAATTTTTAAGTCGTAGTTAAAGCTCTCTAAAATTGTAAGGTCCGTAAATGGTTTACCTTAAACAGAACGTTGAGATTGAGGTCTGAAGATCCCAGTATGTTACTTCTTCCCTATAGAGTGTAAGCCTCCCTGACACTCACTCCAGCAAGCCCCGGGGAATACAGGCAGAGGCCTGCATTTACTTTCCTCCATCTTACCTTTTGGAGTCTCGCTGTGGGCACTCACCTGGATGACCCTCACCTACAGGAAGTCCCTGTTTCTCTGAGGCCCTGCTCCCCCTCAGGCTGTTGTTTCCTCCTAGTCTGGCCTTCTCTCCTCCCCTTCTTTTGCCTCTGGCTGTCACCCTGACGGGAAAGCACACCATCTTCAGCATGTCCCCCTCCTCTTCAGTGCCGGCAACCAAGCCCACTGCAAGTTGCTGGAGCTCATCAACCTGTGGTCTTGCTCCCCACCACCGTGCCGCTTCAGTGCGTTAGTCACTTCCTGGCTGCTTCTCTCCCTCTCCAGCTATCCACGGCCCATTGTTGGAATGGTTTCCTGGCAAACATTCTTCCTTCCCAGTACTTCTGGCCCTTCCTCGTATTCACCTGGCAGTCCCTCAAGTCTGGGAGATCTCTGCTGCTGCTGCCTTGTGTCTGCCCTTGCCTCGGCTGCTGTAGCCTCGTGTGGCCCCCTCCCCCCATCTTTTCCTGCTTTCCAGTACAGACATACTGCAGAATTTAGCTTGCTGAGAAACCTGGCTTTGGCTTCATAGTGTCTGCACTCCATTCAATAGTTAAATCTTGTCACGTGGAGGTTTGGGGATTTGACGGTTACATTGCCAGTCTTTTATTCCCCTTTAGCCTTGTCTTCCGATTCTTCTCTGCAGCCTCTAGTTTTGGGTACTTTGTTTCCAATCCTTTCCTCTGGTCTCTGCTCACTCCAGCATCCCCAGAACTTTCTGGTCATGGAGGATCAACCATGAATTCCGTCCTGGTGGATGGAGCTCCCACAAGCTAGCATGCTGAGAAGAGAGGTTGGACAGTCTCAACTGCTGCTGGCAGAGACTGCTGCAGGGCCGCCATGCAAACCGTGACCTGTTTGTGGCACAGTATGGTTGCACGGCATGTAGTTAGGCCAGTGGTTCTCAATCCCCCCCCACCCCCCCAGATACGGTTTCTCTGTGTAGTTTTGGCACCTTTCCTGGAACTCGCTCTGTAGCCCAGGCTGGCCTCGAACTCCCTGAGATCCGCCTGCCTCTGCCTCCCGAGTGCTAGGATTAAAGGTGTGCGCCACCGCCGCCCGGCCTGGTTCTCAACCTTCTAAGTAATGCTGTGACCCTTTAGTACAATTCCTCATGCTGTGGTGACCCTGAACCATAAAATTATTTTTGTTGCTGCTTCATAGCTGTGATTTTGCTACTGTTAAGAATCGTAATGTAAATATCTGATATGTAACTCCTATGAAAGGACTGTTCAACACACAAAGGGTGACCCACATGTTGAGAACCACTGAACTTGGGGGGTGGGGTGTGGTGTCACACAAGGCCCAAACTAACAGAAGCCCCAGGGTAACTGAGGATGCGTAGATCCTGTCATCGCTTAGAGACCATTTGGACAGATAAGAAATGCACATGAAGTGAGCAGGACCAAGGTTTTACAGTCATTACTAATAGCAGTAATTCTCCAGAGAAAAGAGAAACTAAATGCCTCTTATTCACTTTTCAAGTTAGTGTACAAAGTAGTGAGTTTCACCATAGCATTTCAATGCGTACGTCACAAACGTTCTAATTCCCCCTCCCCCTTCCCTGCTAATGTCTCTTGATAAACACTTTCCTTAGGGCGTAAGCACTGTTCAATAGGAATGTACCTAAGTGCTCTTGCAGCTGCTGACTTATCTAGCATAGTATATGGAACACATGCTAGGCCAGGTACCATTTTAAGCCCTTTGCAAACATTAATTCATTTCAGTCCTAAAATAACGTAATGAGGTAGGTATTCTACATTGTATATCCCTCGTCTGAAATGTGCAGGACCAGACATGTTTCAGGGTTTTTTTTTCTTAAATTTTGGGATATCTGCATAAGCATATACATACTGAGATATCTTGAGGATGGGACCAAGTCTGTAATGCAAATTCATTTGTTTAATAGACAGTATTTATAAGTAGTTTGAAGGTGATTTTATATAATATTTATAATACACAGATGTGTTTTGGTATTTGTTTACTTTTGTTTTGTGAAGTAGGGTCTTGCTGTGTCTCTCTGGCTGGCCTTGAACTCACTTTGCAAAATTTGGTTCAGGAGCTGATGACATCACATTGCTTTGGGAGGGTATGAAAAGTTCAAAACTCTTTGGAGCAGGGCCAGCTTTCTAAGGAGTCCAGAAATGGCGTAAGAGTAGGGAAAGCGGACTGTCCCACCCCCACCCCGTGTGTGTGTGTGTGTGTGTGTGTGTGTGTGTGTGTGTGTGTGTGTGTAGGTGTAGGCCAGAGATCAACCTTGGGTACCATTCCTTGGGCACTGTCTACGTTGGTTGTGTTTATTTAATTTTAAGATATGTATTTTTATTTTATGTGTGTATTTTTCCAGCATGTACACAAATGTGCCCTGTCTGTACAGTATTTGAGGATGCCCGAAGAGGGCATCAGATTTCCTACGAATGGAGTTACAGACAGTTGTGAGCCTCCATGTGGGTGCTGGGAACTGAACCTTGATCCTCTTAACCCCCAGCATCCCTCTAATCACCACTGTTGCTCTTGAGCTAAGGTCTCTCTCTGAGGTATCGAGTACCAAGTTAGGCGCGGCTGGCAGGTATTTCCTCCTATTAGTGACTTCTATCATTTTCTTGAGAGTTTGAGGCACACAAGTTTTTAATTTTTATTAAACCCAGTGTGCTCATCGTGTCTTTTATTGCTTCTGCTCTTGGTATCTATGAAACCATCCACTGACTAATAGAAGGCCACAATGATGAACTCCAGTGTTTCCTTTAAGATTGTATGTATAGTTTTACCTCTCATATTTAAGCCTAATCTATTTGAGTTAAATTTTGTATAGGATATGTTACATTTTGCTTTTTTTTTTTTTTAATTTAATAATCTGTCTTGGGGATCATTTTATACCAGCATTAAAGAACTTTCTGGTTTGTTACCAGGCAAGGGAGATGGCTCAGTCAAGCCCCTGCCGCTCAAGTGCAATGACCTGGATTTGACCCGCAGCCCCTCATAAGAGTCAGTACTGAAGTGCCCGGCAGGTGGGGGAGCAGAAACGGGAGAATCTCTGGGGCTCTCTGGCTAGCTGGCTTAGCTGAGTCTGGCAAGCTTCAAGTAAGGTGAGAGGCCTTGTCTCAAAAATAATGTAAAGAGGATACCTTACATCAGCCTGCCGCGCGCGCGCGCGCGCACACACACACACACACACACACACACATCTCTTCCTTATTCTTTCTTATGATGCTATGGTACCCTTAGCCAAAACTTACTTAAACATTTCTCTTTGAGAATTCACATGAGCATACAGTTTTGAAAATTATTTTTAAAATGCCATTGTGGCTTAGAAAGTTTCATGGCACTTCCTCATGAGGCTCTTGAGCGGTCTCTCCTGGTAACGTGATTCTTCTGTAAGAGACTGTTTACTTCTTTGTACAATGGTCAACTAAGCGTGGCGTCACACTTGGTGATTTGACGGAGTTGGTTGTTCTGGGCACTTCTTGAGAGGTCCCTGGTGAGTGCTCCTCTTTGGGGAGAATGACCCTGAGGGATTGAAAAAGGTTTCATTCCATTGGACATTTATAGTGAGTCAGGAAGCAAAAGGTACAGTATCTGAAAGTGCCCGGGGAAGTCTTGGATGAATGAGGTGCCCTAAGTGTCTGTGTCACACAATTAACAATGTGTGTTCTTTCACCCCTGGTTGTGTGGTTGTCTCTGTGTATGTAACTCACAGAGAGCAATAAGCTACGCTTTGATCCATACAGCCAGCCAGTAGGTGGTAAAATGTCCAGAGATTCTGAAACAGTGTGGATGTGGGTTTCTCTGTTGAGCAGGGGTGAACTTAGAGGAAAATCCTGAAATACATAGTACATTCATTTCTCACTGTCACTGACTTCTCTGGCCACAGGATAGTAGTCAACAACCAAGCCCACAGGAAGCTAGAACCGATTTGACAAAGTCCATTTCTTCAATTTAGTAAGATTTTAAAAGTTCAGCGTGTGTGAGTGTGCGTGTGCAAGAACACAACCTTCAGGAGTCTTCATGCTCCTCGTGGGTCCCAGGGGTGGACGTGCCTTTACCTGTCACCCATTTTCATGTCATGTTCCTTCTCACTTAGCTCTCCCGCAAGAGACCAGGTTTATTGTATGTGGTGGTGAAGGGAGCATGGTGTCAGAAAGAAGGTAGACTTGGAGTTCTTCCCATCCTGACTTTGTTCAGTATGGTCTGGATACCTTCTTCAATAAGTCATCCTTCTGGCCTAGAGTATTTTCATCTGTAAAATGAACATGAGCCAGACAGCTTCAAAGCCTGTAATACATGGGAACACTTAATTAGGAGGTAGCGTAGACCTGCTGCGGCTGGCTGGGACCCAAGGCAGCTGCCTTGTTCTGAATGCAAGTGGTAAGGAATCAGGAGCACACGGGAAGGTTATGTCTCCAAGCTGGGCATTTCTAGATGGGGCTCATCGCCCTGCTTGCACGAGGTCCCAGAGGCATCACTGGATTATAGAAGTTCAAATGTCTGTAAGAGTAAATAAAATACTGTATTATTTTTCTCTTTCATATTTATTTTGTTGTAATTTCAGACTTAAGAATGCAAAGAGTATTGTCTGCCTTCACCCAGATTGTTCAAACGTGAACATTTTTCTCTCTCTCCTCTCCTTCCTTGCCGAGCATCAGAAAGGATGCTTCCTGACCCCCAAGTACTTCATTGAACAGTCTCTAAGACTAAGGACACTTTCTCGTATAATCAGTGTCATTATCAAAATCGAGATGAATATTGAAATCTTGTTCTTATCTGATATGTGGCTTTAATTTGCTTGTTGTCTTAAGATCATCTCTTATACCATGGCAGTCCCTGGGTCTAGTCACCTTTAGTCTGGAGCCATCCAAGCCTTTTAAAAATTTACATCAGAGCCGGGCGGTGGTGGCGCATGCCTGTAATCCCAGCACTCGGGAGGCAGAGGCAGGTGGATCTCTGTGAGTTTGAGGCCAGCCTGGTCTACAGAGCTAGTCCAGGACAGGCTCCAAAGCTACAGAGAATCCTGTCTCAAAAAAACAAAACAAAACAAACAAACAAAAAAACAAAAAAAAATTTACACCATTATCTTTAAATATAAATAGTAGAGCAGGTCTGGTGATTCAGGCTCTGCATTTGGCAGGAATTTCACAGGAGTGACACTATTCTCGGTTGAGGCCACCAGGCCACACTGGCCTGTCTCCATTTCTGGTGCTGTGTTGCTCCATAGCAAAGTAACCATCTTTCCATGCTTTGTAAGGAACTATCTTAGGAGGAATATTTTGAAGCCGAGGAAATGTTTGGTAAGCCTCCCATCAAAGTGGTTGTGGTATTTGAAAATATAGCTTCAAGAGCATATAGCGGGTATTTGATAAATACATAGGACTCATTTCTGCCCCCTTTATTGGAGACATGGTTTCACTGTGTAGGGAGTGCACTATAGATCAGGCTGGCCTTGAAACTCACAGAGATTTGGTTGTCTCTGCCTCCTGAGTGCTCTCGTATTTATTACTAATTATGTAAGTTAGGCATGTATTGTTCTTTTGTCTTTAAAAAATCCCTTTGTGCTGTAGAGATGGCTCAGCTGTTAAGAGCCTGTTTTACTGACGGCGTTCATTTTTATTCTAATAAAGCTGTGCCCCATCAGGAAGGGAGTCCACAGATGTTCCCATTCCTCCTGTATTTAACTTCCCATGTAAGCATGAGCATTTGCACCTGAACTCTTTCTGGCTGTGGTGAGCTGATGCTGGACACTTTCACCAGATTTTTGTAGGAGCCAGAGAGGGCTTGACTCAGGCAAGGGCCAGTTGGTTTCTTTATTTTAATTAAAAATGAGTACTTACGTGTTTTATTAACCGTAACATCATCGTAGAGGAATCTTAAAAGGTCGCCCGTTACCATCTGTCCTTGCTGTGTTTTTTTGATTGGTTATATCTGTTTCATTCAGAATGCTTTCTTTGTGCTAGTAAGGATTAAACCTTGGGTCCTGTGCATGCCAAGCAAGTGTTTCTTACCACTGAGTGTATGCCGGTTCATTTGAAATTGTGGGTTATTTTGTTTTGTGTTTAGTTGAGTCTCAATATGTAGCCGAGGGTAGACTGGATCTTTCTGTGTTACCCATTCTAGCCTTAAACTTACAGTCCTTGTGCCTCTCCATCCTGGTGCTGAGGTTACTGCCATGCCTGGCTCCATCGCTCCCTTTGAATGTATTTGGAAGTGTGCTGGGTACCAGGACATAAAGACTGTCCAGAAATTGTGTGTCCAGGGAGCTGAGAAGATGGCTCAGCCTTTAAGAGCTCTGGCTGCTTTTCCAGAGGACCTGAGTTTGGTTCCCAACACCCACATTGGATGACTTCCAACCCCCTGTAACTCCAGCTCCAAGAAATCCTATACTGTCTTCTGGCCTGCATAGGTATATACATATAACACACATACAGATAACACCCATAAGTAAAAATAAATCTCTAGTTGTTATGGTGTCACATTCTTTAATCCTGGCACTCTGGAGGCAGAGGCAAGCAGATCTGTGTCTACAAAGTGAGTTTGTTTTTCTCCAGGATGCGGAAGCAGCTGTATATTGCAGCCATAGGATACCGTGTGAGAGAGACTGAGTCGCAGGGTAGAACTGAGCAAATCAGAGACATCATTAGCAGGCTTGTCCGATGGAGCCTTGAAAGGCTAGGCTTTCACAGAGACCGCCCTAGTCCTGGGCCGAGAGGACGGTGAGCGCTGTGTGTGCCAAGGAGTGAATGTTGCTGTGGGTGAGTGCAGGGAAGCGGCTCGAGCAGACAGACCACTTCCACGGCATCTCAGATGGAAAGGAAGGAGGGAGGCCGGTTTGAAAAGCCCGGGGTGTCCTGTTGAGGGCTGTGGGTTCTGTAGAGCCAAGATGGCACTTTTAAATTGAGTTGTAAATAAGAAACTGGCATGGGCAAAATCGCATTCAAATCATATTGAATTGAGAACCTGCCCAAGGATGATAACAGTTAATAGACACAGCTCCCAGCTCTAAAGGAGATGAAGTGTTTCTACCCACCAGCTAGCTCACTTTCCTGTGTGTTCAGGATGCTGTTTGTCCCACCTGTGGCTGCTGTGGCCACAGACTTGGGTTTCACACACAGGTAGTAAACTTTAATTTCTCGAAACCTAGCCGAGCAGTAGTGGTTCAAGCCCTCAATAGAATCTGTAGATATTCTGGCCACTGTGCTGTAGAATAAATGCTGCTCTGTGTTTCATTTCTTCCTAAAGGACATTTCTAACCATTAAGATCATGGCAGCCTGCACACTTTCAGCAGTTTATAAATATGTATAATGTGGGGACTTTGGAGACCACGTTAACTCAGGTTGTTACTATTTTTGGTTGTGTGCACATTTAAAAAAGTATTTTTAAGAAGCCATAGAGCATTGCCTTAGTCTTTTGAAAATTTCCGGTTCATAACATTTCTTTTACCAGTGAACCTTCCTATGTCTGAACTTCCTATGTCAAATGCCGGCAAAGCTGGGCGCATCTGCAGCAGGCCTGGTCTTACTATGGAATGGAATCCCCAGTGAAGTCCTGACTTCCTCTTTGGTTTGCCAGGAGAGTGAGTGGTCTTAGAGTCTCACGGGAATTTCAAGATTTGAATGCCTGGGTCTTCATAACAATTAAGTCAGAATATGTCTGAGGGTGGGACCCATGTCTGAGTATTTTGTTTGTTTTCTCTTCCTAGCCCATGCTTGGCCTTGAACACATCACGTTGTCTCTGTCTCCCAAGTGAGATCATAGCCTGTGCCATCATACCTGGCATACCTTGCTTTAAAAAACAAAACTTCTGTGTCTGTCTGTGTGTTTATAACCACATGTGTGTCGATGCCCGAGGAAGCCAGAAGAAGGCATTAGATGCCCTGGAGCTGGAGTCACAGGAGTTTACGAGCTGCCTAACTTAGATACTTGGAACCAAACTCAGGTGCTCTGGAAGAGTTAGCAAACACTCTTAACCACTAGCTGTGTCTCCAGCCCCAAGTGTTTTTAAGTGAACTTTGGTTTTTTTAGAGCTGTTTGGGTTGCACAGGACAATTAAAAGAGGAAGATGCAGCTGTTTCACCCACCCCCCCCCCCCACCCCCCACACCCCTCCCGTCCCCTCCCCTCCTCTCCCCTCCCCTCCCATCTCTGCATAGTCTCCTGTGTTAGCATCCTCCGCCAGAGTGATGCATTTGAAAAGGCTGTTTCTGGGACATCACTGCCACCCAAAGACTCTAGCACAGTGGTTCTCAACCTTCCTAATGCTGTGACCCTTTAATACAGTCCCTCATGTTGTGCTGACTCCAATCCGTAAAATTATTTTCATTGCTACTTTATAACTGTAATTGTACTACTGTTATGAATCATAATGTAAATATATGGGTTTTCTGATAGTCTTAGGTGACCCCTGTGAACCCATAGGTTGAGAACCACTTCTCTACTGTTGGCAATGTTTACTTCTAGTGTGCCAAGTGGTAGACCCACCATCATGACAGCATATACAGTAAGTAGTTCCAGAGTTTTTCAGAAGTGAAGTGAGTATCACTAACATTCATTCATTCATTCATTCATTTATGTTTTTGAGGAATGCCCTTTATGCCACTGACCATGAGCAAGGTCTCTCCTCCAGTCATTGCAGAGACGTTTTCTGGTGTGGGCTAGATTTGTTTCCCACGTCTTCTGACATACTGTAAATCTAAGATTTGAGAGTTCACAGAGATTTAAAGACACAGTGATCTTTTGTTTAAAAAGAAATTTTAGTACACATTTCCACACTTGGGAAGGATGAAGTATTGAGTAGTAAGGTCTCCAATGGTTAATGTCCTCAGAGCTTTCAATGTGGGATGTTACATTGTAATCCATCAGAAGTAAAATGATCTAATTTACACAAAGCACCTTATTTTCATCTGCTTGCTGAGAACTGAGGACATGTTAGGATCCTGCATGCACATGCTCCAGGGCAGGCTGAGGACAGTGGTGGCATTTGCATTGCCTGTTTGGTTGCATTGAGCTTTTGGTCTTTAGTGAAACCCACTGTGGAACATCCACACATTACTCCTTGGGAGTCCAGGGGCAGGGAATGGGGCCTTCGCGATGCTCTGTAGATGTTTGTCTGTCTCCACAAGGCCTATCAGTTCCAGCATGGGCTTGTAAGAATGAATGGTTGATTGAAAAAAAGGCAGTCAGTCACAGGAGACAGAGATGAACTGCACACAGAGAGGCAAAGAAGCAATACCAGGCTTTATCGTCAAGTGATTAGCACAGTGACTGGCCTGATTCAGGACCTTTTGAATATTTCTCATTTCAGCAACAGAACAATCTTTGTTGGTCCAAAGAAAGTTAAGGGTAGAGATGTGGCCAGCTGGACATGGATGTGAATGGTAGGATCGGACTCTGAGAGACCGGGGAATCCTGCCTGTTTACTCCAGGCACGTGGAAGTTTCTCTTAAACTGAGATCTTGACAGACAGTTCTCTTTGGAGGAGACCTGTAGCTGCCTCCTCCAAGGTGGTGTCAGTCAGTAGACTTTACCCTGATAATCTCTGTAGATGCTTTCCATGATGGTGTTTTAAGTCTTGAATTCGTTTATTGTGAAGCAATTAGGACTGTTATGGTTGAGCTTGGTTTGATGTTTCTTTCATTAGTTTTCCCGTTTCGTTTTTCCCCAGCATTCAAACAATACCTGAGCACGTTGAGAAGGGACCAGGAGCTTGTCAGGTGACATTGCAGAGCCCCAGTCCCCAGCTCTCTGATGGCTGTAGACAGCTGTGCTTTGTGCAGAGTGTGACGGGAGAAGTGACAGGGGAGGACAGGATGTCAGAGGAGTGCTGGGAAGTGACTCTGAGATCGAGGCCTGAGCAGAATTTCAGACAAAGTGTACAAGAGCATGTTCCCGACAAATGAGGAGTTCACTTGAGGGGTATTTCGGGCTCACTGAATGGAGGATATTTTTGTAGCTGCCTCTGACTTTGTATCATTCAGCTAAGAGAGCTCCAAAATAGCAACCCTGACTCATTGAAGAAAGGAACCCACTTGAGCTGAAAGGTGGCCTCTGGCCACCAACAGCAGCCACACAGCTGTGCACCTGCGCTGTCTTCAGACACGCGTGATCAAGGTGGCCCCGTTTTTATCCAGCTGGATTTTGCAGGCACAGTAGGCCTACTGAATATTTTGATTGCAACATTCTGGAACTGAAAAAAAAAGATGTCACCAGGCGTGGTGCTCACACCTTTAATCCCAGCACTTGGGAGGCAGAGGCAGGCTGGTCTCTGAGTTTGAGGCCAGCCTGGTCTACAGAGCTAATTCCAGGACAGCCAGGGCTACACAAAGAAACCCCATCTCAAAACAAAACAAAACAAAAAACAAACAACAAAGGACATCTTCCCTGTCCTCACCGGTGTCTTTCCCTCAGCTTTTATTCTGAAAAATAAGATGCATAAGAGGAAGAGACAGAGAAGGAGCACACCCAGGGGGTAGATATTAAAATGTGTGCCCAGGCACCACTCTGCTGTCAACGCGTGCCTTCCTTATCTGCCCCCCCCCCCCCCCCCCCCCGCCACCGTGCCCAGGGTGACCATTGCCCTGAATAATCTGGGTAGTGTTGTGTTTTGTTCCTTTCTTTTAAAGGGTCCCATGAGTGCTTGTTTAGGAGACAATATTAGCCCATCACCTTGTACCAACAGAATCAACCAAAGATAGGACAGAGAACAGGTTCTAAATCAATGGATTGGTTATACTCCTTCACACAAGAGAACATACTGACGACTGTGTCGCACTTAGAAAGGAAGGAAGAAAGGAAAGAAAGAAAGAAAATCAAAAACAAAGCAGACGCTGTCTTTCCATGTCAAGGCAAACCTTAACTATTTTGAGATGATTGAGGTTTTTACAAAGCCATGTACTGAAAATGGACAAGAAGTGCCTCAACCCACAGCAGTTTCAGGGTCACTGGCTGCCTGGCCCGTGGGAGTGTTTATTTATTCACAACTGTGCTATCCAGTATGTTTTCAGTGATTTTATAAGTTGGAATTTATTTGGAATCATAAGGTCACTGGGGCATGTGTCGTTGGAAGCCTCACTGACTTCATATTACTTTAATCATTTGGAGTATTGAAGTAGGCCATGTCAGGAAATGACCTCTTGGACAGACTGTGTTTGGATTTGCTTTCTTCAGACTAGGTAGTGTGGCACATGCCTGTGGACTCAGCCCGATGGATTGCCAGGTCAGAATCCGCCTCAGCAGCTGCAGGACACCAGCCAGCAGAAACTTTGTTTCTTGGTTGTTTCCTACACTGTATGTTCTTTTTGTTCCCTTTTGTTCTTTTCTAAAATGTTCTGGCTTTCCCTCTAAGGGATGAGCACATCAAGTGTGAGCACCATTCGCTTCTTATAGATGTGACCTCGCTCAGACGTTTCCATCTGTCAGGTGTGTTCCAGGTGTCTTTCACCTGATCGATGTCCGTGATCTCTGTTATAACCATCAGTCCCTCTGTGCTGGAAGGTAAGTTTGGGCAAGTCAGTGCTCTGCTTTAGAAGCCCTATTCTCTAGGGCACAATAGCCGAAGGGTTCTTCGGGGTTTGTTTGTTTCCTTGACCTTTAAGCTCTAGCATAACTCAGCAAGGATTTCTACTCCTCATCAAACCAAGGGGGAAATGTGTGCGGCTGCCAGTGCTATGTTTGAGCTTGTGTGAGCCTCAGAAATGCACAGTGTGGGAACATTTGATAACCACTTCATCTTTTTATTCATTCATTTCATTTTTGTTTTATCGCTAGGCAGTAGTTTTCTCTGACTTCAACAGGAAAAAACTCCTTTTTTATGAGTTTGGGGATCCAAAGTTTAATAATTCTGTCCAAGGTCTTTGTTTGTCTTGTTTCTTCTTCTTGTTTTTTTTTTTTTTCTTTTTTCTCCTATTGCTGTAAAAATACCAAAACAGTCCACCATGAAGGGAGCCAGGGCAGGGACTGGAGGCAGGAACTGAAGCCGTACAGGAACTCTGATTCCTGTCTTGCTCTCCAGGTTCTGGTTCCGCTTCTCTTGTTTACCTCTCAGGACCATCTGCCTACAGTGGGCTGGGCCCTCCCACAGTGATCATTAATCAAGAAAATGGCCCACAGACTTGCCTCTAGGCCAACTGGATGAAGGCATTTCCTCCACTGAGGTTTGCTCCCAGACAACTCTAGTCTGTGTCTAGTTTACAAAAGCCTAACCAACACACATTGCAACAGCAATTTTCCTTCCCATATTATTATTTTTTACTCTTATGTTTTCAGTCTTATTCATGTGTGTGCATGCACACAGGACGGAAGTGGGACTGGAGTAGTGCACACGCCGTGGCATGCATGTGGGGGCAGAGGCCAGCTTGCACGACTCAGTTCTCTCCTGTCGTAGGCTCGAGGTACCGAACTCTGGTTATCAGGCTTGAACAGCAAGCACTTTTTCACACTGAACTGTCTAGCCAGCAAACTTTATTTACTCACTGTCTTGAGAAGCATCAGATTTCCACATGGATATTTTGTTTATATACTTCATTTTTTTTTTTTGGTTGACCTTTCCCATCATATTCTCTCTCTCTCTCTCTCTCTCTCTCTCTCTCTCTCTCTCTCTCTCTCTCTCTCTCTGTGTGTGTGTGTGTGTGTGTGTGTGTGTGTGTGTGTCCAGTTTAAACTTTGTTTTTATAGCATATCTGTTCTGCTAGCCTTCCCCTCCCAACTTACAAGATCTCTTTTCCTCTCTCATAGGCCCTTCTGAGTCTTTTTGGTTCTGTACACACTTTACCTAAATGCACACATATAAAATTAGAAGCTAGGATCTGCATGTAAAAGAGAATGTGTAGTGTTTGTCTTTCTGAGCTTGGATTACCTTACTTTGTATATTTTCCAGTTCTACCCATTTTCTTAAATGTCATCAGTTCAGGTTCTTTACAGCTGAATAAAATCCCATTGTGTATATATGTGTACCACATTCATTACCCATTCATCAGTTGATGTACATCTAAGATAATAGCCACTTTTTTTAAAAAATCATGATACCATAATTATAAATCCTAGGTCTGAAAAGAATCTATTTGTTACTTTTTTTCTACAGTGGGATTCCAGCCTTTGGTGGCTGGAATGTAACCTAGCACAGACCTTTCAGTGTCCCAGTGTCCTTCACATTTGCACGTGTAGACGTTGTAATTAGACCCTGAGAACTGCCTTTTATGACTCCGCAGCTAAACTGTCTGAATCCATAATAACTTAACTATGTTTTTCCACTATAATAATTAAAAGGGTGGGGGGCAGGCAGGACAAAGCCAGCCATTCCTAATTGTTTCAGAAACCAGTGAAAGCGCCTTTGTAGGGCTGCCCCGGACATAGCCTTAGAGGGAAACCTGCCTTCTGGTTTCTCTCCTTGCTCACACAGGAGAGCAATTCCAACAGGACACCAGGCCCAGCCACTTCAGAAGGTCAGAAAGAATTGCAGTGTGCTTGTTTGAAAGCGTGTTGGATTCTAAACTCTGTCATTTCAGTGGAACCACGTGCAGGTTTAAACAAGAGGAATTGTTGTAGCGTGCTTGGTCAGAGCTGGTTGGATTCTAGCTGCTGTTATTGCGGAGAAACCACCTGTAGGTTGAATTCAAGTTGGAAGAGGTGAGCCTGCTCTCAAAATGGAGGGCCACGATCCAAAGGAACCAGAGCAGTTGTGGAAGCTGTTTATTGGTGGCCTGAGCTTTGAAATGACAGATGGTAGCTTAGAAGAACATTCTGAGATGAGGAACACGTACAGGCTGTGTGGTGACGAGAGACCTTCAACAAAACATTACGGGGCTTTGGTTTCGTCACTTGCTCATGTGTTGAAGAGGTGGCTGCAGTAATGTGTGCTGGACCATACAAGGTTGATGGGCATGTGGTGGGACCTGAAGAGCCATTTTTAGAGAGGGCTCTGTAAGGCCTAGTGCCCATGTAACAGTGAAGACAATTTTGCTTCACTGTTTTGCTGGTATTAAAGAAGAATCTGAGCGGCTGTTTTGAAAAGTATGGCAGATTGAAACTGTAGAAGTTCTGGAAGTCAGGCAGAGTGGGGAAAAAAGAGAGGATTTGCTTTTGTAACTTTTGATGATCATGACACAGTTGATAAAATTGTTGTGCAGAAATACCAGCTGTCAATGGGCATAATGGTGAAGTGAAAAGGGCCATTTCTAGACAAGTGGTGCAGTCTACTGGGTCGCCGAGAGCTCTGTCAATGGGCATAATTGTGACATGAAAAAGGCTGTTGTGTCGTTTGACACAAGAGATGCAGTCTGCTGTATCACAGAGAGGTGGGGAGGTGGATCCGGCCCACGTGGGAAACTTCAGAGGTAATTTTGGTCTTGGTGGCAGAGGAGGTTATGGTGACAGAGGTGGTGGTAATGAGCAGAGGTAGTCATGGAGGTGGTAATGGTAGGTATAATGGATCTGGAGGTTTTGGTGGCCACTGTGGTAGTGGTTATGGTTACAGAAGTAGAGGGGGTTGTGGTGGTGGTGGACCAGGATCTGAAAACCAAGGTGGTGGCTGTGGTGGAGGAGGAGGAGATATGAAGGAGGAAACTTAGATGGCGGTAACTGTGGTGGTGGTGGTGGTGGTGACTATACTGATTTTGGAGATTGTGGTGTACAACAGCAATCAAGTTATGGATCCACGACTGAGTGCAGTTTTGGAGGATGCTCAGGTAGTCTGTATGGTGGTGGCTGCAGGTCTGGTGGTGGGAGTGGTAGATCTGGTAGCAGAAGGTTTGACAAACAGGAGAAAATGGCTACAGAAGAACGTGGGGAGTTGTCAGGAAAGCTGTAGGTTACTTTGAGACAATCATTTCAAATACACTAGAGGAACTTAAAAAAAAAAAAAATCAGACACAGAAGGAACATTGGTCCATGGTCAGAAACGTCACTGCAGCTGAAACAGGAAACCCTTCTTGCTGGGTACCATCACAGCATGGTTTGCAAAACATGCAGTTGTTTATTAATGCAGTGTAGTGTCAATTAGTTGTATGTTCTAGAGATCTCTAATCTATTGTAGCCTTTTCTTTTCATTACACCAGGTTTATTGCCCCGTAAATTGTAGAAGTGGTACCAGGAATAAAAAAAATTACGGAATTTTTAACTGAAAGAAAGAAAGAAAACACATGCAGGTTTAATTAAGCAAGAGAAGCTGCTGCAGTGTGCTTGGTAAAAGCCAGATGGAAAGCCGGGCGGTGGTGGCGCACGTCTTTAATTCCAGCAATCGGGAGGCAGAGGCAGGTGGATCTCTGTGAGTTCGAGGCCAGCTTGGTCTATAGAGCGAGTTCTAGGAAAGACTCCAAAGCGACATAGAAAAACCCTGTCTCAAAAAACCGGAAATAAAAGGGGGTGATGGATTCTAGCTGCTGTTACTGTAGAAACCGTGTGCAGGTTTAAAGAAAGTTTCTTCCCCCAGGCCTTGTTTGAATGAAGTTAGAGAGGTAGGGGCTAATGCCTCAAGCCATATGAGCGCTGGCCTGCTTCTGGGTCAAGTGGGGAGCCCCAGAAGGCTTGAGCAGAGGAGTAGTGCAATCCTCCCTATGTGTTTTTAACAAAACCTTCCTGATGTCTCTGGAACACTTGGTTCCACAGGTAGGGATGGAAGAGAAAGCGCCAGGTTGGAGGCCATTGAAGTCATCTAAGGGAAAGTGCTGGCTTAGACCAAGACTGTTGTACTGTGTCCTGGAGAGATTTAAACTGTTCTTGCAAGTAGGGAGAACGTGGCTTTTAGACAGCTTTGGAGCTTGTGAGGAAAAGGACCCGGGAGGACTCTGGAATGACCATTTATATCCAGAGAAGACAATGAAAAGTCAGGACAGGAATTAGGAGTTTGATTTGGGCATATCAAAGTTGTGACAGATGTCAGTTGTGTGTTCTCAATCATCACTTTTAGGAGATACTTAACAGCCCTGGCCAGAGATGGAGTCACAAAAAGGAATGCTAAATGCATTTGGGTCAGAGGGATTATTTGGGGGCTCTGTAACTTGTGGAGATGGGGGAAATGGACGACCCAGGACAGCACAGGCAGAGCGATAAGAGAGTCTAGGGATCACCATCTTCCAGAGCCAGGCTATAAAGTTTAAAGGAGCAAGGATGAACGCTGTCAGATAAGATTCAGAAATTAACTGCTGACGGAGCCGCGGGGAGGTCATTGCATTCCTTAGCAAGAACATTTTGGCTGGAGGAGCGGGAATGCAAAGCTGAACTGGGTCTCTTCATGAGGAAAAGAAGGTAGAAATTAGACACTGGAGCTGTCTGGAGTTAGAATTTGTCGTCTGGCTCTAAGGGTTCCGTGTTCAAATTAACTGGTGATAAGGTGTCTCAGAATGAAAGGCCGCCTACTTTACTCACCAGCTTTAAGTAATTAAATCAGGCCCATCTCAGAGAGATTGCTGGAAATCAGTTAGGTATCTGACTAGGTTTTTCCCTCAAAATTCTTGACTCTAAATTCTGCTGCCTGGCTTTTTTTTTTTTTTTTTTTTTTTATAAATAGGCTTTCACTGTGTAGGCCAGGCTGGCTTCTCTCAGGCCTGTGACCTTACCTAGTTATCCCCAGTTCCACATGCAACTCGTAAGGGAGAGAGCCCTTTCCTTTGCACCTGGGCTCCAAGGCAATGCTCTAACTTAACAAAAGTCCTTGGGAAACTAACTGTGTTTATGGACTTGAGAGACTGGAATTTTTGCAGTCCTCACCATCTGAAGAAAATGTGTCAGAACTGCAGAGTAAGTCACAGTGGCAAGATAGTCCTGCAGTGAGCTGGTTAACTAGTGCTTTGTCGTTGGTTCTGAACCCTACTCCCCCAGGGCTGCTTTTCTGCCTGCCCACAATTGCAAGGCACGTCCTTTGTTTGCGTCGTCTCAAAGAAAGGCTTATTTTGAGGTTTGGACCACAAATAATAATCCATTGTTCCCTATCATAATAATCCACCCTCTTTGAGCAGAAAAAAATTTGCCTGATGCAGTGTGGCTATCAGTTTATTTAAAAGAATAGCCAAAGTGCCCATTATATTCTGAGAATAAACATTTGCAAGATGGTTGGGAGGAATGAGGAGTGCTCTTATTCTCCTTGGCTGGAGTCGCGGTTAAGCCTTGGGGAGAAAATGACTGTCAGTCCCGGTGACAATGCTGGTCTTTTGCATTCTAAGTAATTGAACACAGCAGGTATTTATTCCTATTTCTTATAAGAATACTTTTTTTTTTTTTTTTTTGGTTTTGTTTTGTTTTTCGAGACAGGGTTTCTCTGTAGCTTTGTGTTTCCTGGATCTTGCTCAGTAGACCAGGCTGGCTTTGAACTCACAAAGGTCCTCCTGCCTCTGCCTCCCGAGTGCTAGGATAAAAGGCGTGCACCACTACCACCTGGCTGGGGTGGGTAGTTTTAAGTTAACAGTTTCAGGGCAAATACATTTAGCCTGTGAAAGTGCCTCTGTTTTGAATGAAGACTGTCTTACCAAGGGTGCTGCATCTGTCCAGTCCCATAGTTGCCTCTGATTACAGTTTTTGAGGGGGGAAAAAGAGCCATTTTAAAATTGCAAATGGTAGACACATTTTAATTAGCGTTCCCTGGGCTGAGGCTAACTGAACAAACTTGGAGGGTAAATTGCAAACCTAACCCAGTGTGAGCAGCTCTTCCTAGAGTAGGCATGTCTACTTTCTGCTCTTTCTAGAGTAGGCATGTCTACTTTCTGCTCTTTCTAGAGTAGGCATGTCTACTTTCTGCTCTTTCTAGAGTAGGCGTGTCTACTTTCTGCTCTTTCTAGAGTAGGCATGCCTCCTTTCTGCTCTTTCTAGAGTAGGCATGTCTACTTTCTACTCTTTCTAGAGTAGGCATGCCTACTTTCTGCTCTTTCCTAGAGTAGGCATGTCTACTTTCTACTCTTTCTAGAGTAGGCATGTCTACTTTCTGCTCTTCCTAGAGTAGGCATGTCTACTTTCTGCTCTTCCTAGAGTAGGCATGTCTACTTTCTGCTCTTCCTAGAGTAGGCATGTCTACTTTCTGCTCTTCCTAGAGTAGGCATGTCTACTTTCTGCTCTTTCTAGAGTAGGCATGTCTACTTTCTGCTCTTTCTAGAGTAGGCATGTCTACTTTCTGCTCTTCCTAGAGTAGGCATGTCTACTTTCTGCTCTTCCTAGAGTAGGCATGTCTACTTTCTGCTCTTTCTAGAGTAGGCATGTCTACTTTCTGCTCTTTCTAGAGTAGGCATGTCTACTTTCTGCTCTTTCTAGAGTAGGCATGTCTACTTTCTGCTCTTCCTAGAATAGGCATGTCTACTTTCTGCTCTTCCTAGAGTAGGCATGTCTACTTTCTGCTCTTTCTAGAGTAGGCTGTCTACTTTCTCTCTTTCTAGAGTAGGCATGTCTACTTTCTGCTCTTTCTAGAGTAGGCATGTCTACTTTCTGCTCTTCCTAGAGTAGGCATGTCTACTTTCTGCTCTTCCTAGAGTAGGCATGTCTACTTTCTGCTCTTCCTAGAGTAGGCATGTCTACTTTCTGCTCTTCCTAGAGTAGGCATGTCTACTTTCTGCTCTTTCTAGAGTAGGCATGTTTACTTTCTGCTCTTTCTAGAGTTGCACAGGGAAACTTTAAGGGAGGTAAGATTTTACTCACAAAACCAAATATATCTTGCATTTTTTTTTAATAGGAAGAATGTCAGTTATGTAATAATAAGTATGTTTAATGCTTTAAATATAAATGGGGAGTAAAGCTTAATGTGATAACAATTGCTGTATATCAGATGAATATAAAAACTTTAAAGAAGTAAGAATAAGAATAAGACTTTCATGTTATTAAAAAATAGACACCAGGGGAACCTCAAGAAGACCCCCCCCCCCCCAGGCTTGTTTTTGGTTTGTTTTTGTTTTTGGTTTGGTTTTTCAAGACAGGGTTACTCTATAACTTGTACTGTGGACCAGGCTGGCCCAGAACTCACAGAAATCTGCTTGCCTCTGCCTCCCAAGTGCTGGGATAAGGGCATGAGCCACTACACTGGCTGCCTAAGAAGGCTTTCCATGGTGAATGGTAAACTGTGGAACAGCCAATGTTTCTCATTTGCATTACATTAGTTACGTTTCTGCTGCTGGGTTGAAATGCCCTGATGAAGGTAACTTAATGAAGAAAGGACTCACCCTGGCTTACAGGTCTAGGGTACAGCCTGCCTTGGTGAGGAAGTTAGGGCTGCAGGGCTGGAGGCATCAGACACATTGCATCCAGAGGCAGAGAGTGAGAAGTGCTAGTCTTTAGTTTCCTTTTTCCTTTTGTTTTGTTTTTTTTCAAGACGGCTTCTCTGTGTAGTTTTGTGCCTTTTCTGGATCTCGCTCTGTAGCCCAGGCTGGCCTCAAACTCACAGAGATCCACCTGCCTCTGCCTCCCGAGTGTTGGGATTAAAGGTGTGCACCACTGCCACCCAGCATACTTTTTCCTTTTTAATTCGGTGCAGGATCTCAGCCCATGCAATGGTGTCATCCACAATTACTTGTCTCCCAGGTCCTCTCTAATTGACAATAATATCATCACATTCATGACAACAACATGACATCCTGTGCATTAGAAAGACATCAAGGAAGCCTGAGAGAATATTGCTAAGTGGGAGAAGTCACTCCGAAAAGGTGCATGTATGAGTGTATGACTCCAACTATACAGTATTCTGACAAAGACAAAAATTTGGAGACCACAAAAGGCCAGTGTTTGCCAGGGGCTGGAGACCATGCTTAATCAGTAGCACTCAGGGATGTTTAGGACAATGAAATCTATGATGCCTTAGTATACCTTGTTACACTCACTGTTAAAATCCATAGGACTTAAGGAAAAAGAGTCTTCACAAGAGTGAACCCTAATGTAAACTAGGGACCTTAGTTAAGAGTAGTGTAGCAATATCTGTTTAAAATTGAGACAAATGTACCACACTGATGCCAGATGTTAGTAGTGGAGGAGACTGGAGGAGGGGATGGAATTTGTGGGAACCCTGCACTTGGCATTCAGGTTTCTGTAAACATGAACTGCTTTTACTGGTTGTTTTTGTCTGTTAATTATTTTTTAGATTTACTTATTTTATTTTATATGTATGAGTGTTTTGCCTGCATGTATGTATGTGCATCACATCCAGGAGATTGGATCCTCTGGAACTGGAGAAATAGATGGATGTGAGCCACCGTGTGGGTGGCAAGAATTGGGCCTGGGTCCTCTTCGAGAGCAACAAGCCCTCTAAACGGCTGAGCCATCTTTCCAGCCCAAAAAGGACTCACCCCCAACCCCACAGAGGGGTGACCTGGCTGACCTGGAACTCATTGTGTACACCAGGCTGTATTCAAACTTGCAATGGGTTGCTGGGATTGAAGGCATTTACCAACACACCTGGTTCACCTGTTAATTAAAAGGAAAAAAAATTGACTATAAGCCAAAGTAGTGAAAAATATTTAATTAATAAAAACTCAAAATAAACCAAGTCTGGTGGTCATTACCTGAAATCCCAACACTAAAGAGGCCAGAATAGGCAGAGTCTGAGTTCAAGGCCAGCCTGGGCCACTTAGTGAGGCTCTGTCTCCAAATAAACAACATGGCTCCCAAATAGTTAAAAAATGAACAACAAACCAATAACTAAAAAAAAAAAAGACAAAAAACAGACAGTGAGCAGTTACTCTGAAGAAATCCAGTAACCTCTTTTTCTTTGGTAAATATGTACAGTGGTATTTCTACCAAATCCTGCTCTTCAACTCTGTTCTTTTCTCTTCAGTGACAGCTAGAATATCAGCCCTGGAGGTACATACTCCCAAAGAAATCTTTGTGGTGAACGGGACACAGGGGAAGCTGACGTGCACATTCGATTCTCCTAACACAACTGGATGGTTGACCACGGTGTCCTGGAGCTTCCAGCCCGACGGCACTGACAGTGCGGTGTCGGTAAGAACCGCCCTCTCCGCCTCTGCCCCCCCTCCCGTCTGTGTTCATTGTTTCTCACAGACTGCTCCACTTCTGTCCTGTGATCAGTGACCCACTCCTACCATCCATTTCTGAAACGAGACACTTCTAGGCTCCTTCTTCTCTTGCTTCAAAATGTTCCAGAAAACGTCTGCCCAGCATCTCTCAAATGCAGCTTATTTCCTTGTCTTTGTATTTATTTCCCTTGTCCCCAACCTCCAACCCCACCCCATTCCCTCCGACCACCAAATCAGATTTGGAATTGTTCCCTTCCACAGGGCGCCTCCGTTGGACTGTGCTGACTGTAGTCACATTTTATCCCACACCTTTTCAGCTTGCAGTTGTCCCATTTTGTATTTCTATTTATTTTACGATATCTATATCTGTCTGTCTCTCTGTCTCTCTATAGCCCACACTATATAGAGTTATATATATATAGTCCTTCTGATGTACTGATTTTTTTTTTTTTTTTTTTTTTTTTGTTAATTTGCCTTGTAGTGTGATTCTGCCATATTTACTGGGACCTTACCATGCCATTGGCATGCAAGGTCGTCAATAAAAGTATCTTTGCTCTTGGTGCTGGAGAGATGGCCCAGTGGTTATGAGCACTTGCTGCCCTTCCAAAGGACCCAGGTTTCCAGCACCCAAGTGGTGGCTTACAACTGCACCTCCAGTTCCAGGGGATCCGATTCCCTCTTCTTACCTCCGACAACACTGCATACACATGGTACACAGACATAAGTGCAGACAAAACACCTCTGTACGTAAACGGAAACTAAAGGGCCTGGGGAAAGCGTCCTTGCTCTTACCTGAGAGCACTGAGAAGTGAGCCTGGCACATGGTCGCCAGGGTGATGAGGCAAGCACTCGGGCTGGACAGAAAGTGCGTTGGTGTGTTTTGTTTCCTCTTGTTGCTGTGATAAAATACTCTGACAGAAGCAATTTGAAGGAGAAAGGGCTTTATCTTGGCTCGCTGTTCAAGGGCACAGTCCATTACGGAAGGAAGACGTCAAGACAACTCAGTCGCTGGTCACGTCCCAGTGATAACAGGGAAGCAGAGAATAGCAAATGCCTACCCAGCTCACTTCCTCCTTTATATTATATATACTGTCCAGATTCCAGCTCAGGGAATGACGCCCACCACAGTGGGCAGATCTTCCCATATCAATTAACCAAGTCAAGATAATTCCCTCAGGCATGCTCAGAAACCCATCTTCCTGGTATTTCTAGATTTCATCAATAATTGAGATTAATCATCACAGAAAACCAGTGCCTGGCTAAAAGCTAGTTGACATGGACCAGTTGTTCTGATTCATGTCTATAAAATGGAGCTAATAAAACCTGTGACCTTGGGCAGGTCACTGAGGTTTTCTGCGCTTCACACATTCCTCGCTTGTGAAATTCAAGGCAGGCAAGGGGAGATGAAGCTTTGTGAAATCGGACAGGGGCTGAAGGGACAGCAGAGGACTGGGGTTGATTTGTGAAATGGCAGACTGTTAGGATATGGATTGCGTGGGGGAGGGGGGATAGGAGGAGGAGGAAGTACTACAGGTTTATGACCAACAGTGGGTTTCTAAGCCCGTCTTTATGCTGAAATAAAATGGCAATGACTGACTGGGTGATTTATAAGGAACATAGACTTAGTTCTTACAGATCCAAAGTTTGCAAATCTGGAGACCAGTGAGCCTGGCATTTGGTAAGGATTTGGTGTTGTGCCATCCCATGGTGGAAGCCAGAAAGATGACAGTGAAGACCCTTGCCAAGACCCGATGTGATTGGCCATCTTTGGGCAGCACAGCACGGCTGTTCCAGACGCCGGGAATGCCACCTTTGAGAGTGGAGCTCACGTGTTCTTGTTTCCCCTGCAGTTTTTCCACTACTCACAAGGACAAGTGTACATCGGGGACTATCCACCATTTAAAGACCGAGTCACCTGGGCTGGGGACCTTGACAAGAAAGACGCATCAATCAATATAGAGAATATTCAGTCTGTCCACAACGGCACCTATATCTGTGATGTCAAAAATCCTCCTGATATCGTCGTCCGGCCTGGGCAGATCAGGCTCCATGTGGTGGAAATAGGTACTTCCCACGGTGGTTGATGTGATGGGACATGGTCTCTCTCATCATGTGTAGCTAGAGAATAAGATTTATAGTTCAAGGTGCATTTGGAAAGAACTATTTTTGGAGGGTTTTTTTTTATGGTGTTGGATATCAAACTGAGGCCTTATAAATGCTGGCCAAGTACTCTGCTGCTGAGCCACACCTCCAAGCCTTGCTGGGATGGTTTCTGCCTTCCAGCCATGCTTCCCATCCCTGTGGACTCTGAGGCTTGGCCCAGCAGAGCTGATGGTCGGGGAACCACTGTTCAGTCAGCATAGCAGGCGGCTTCCCTTCCCACACCTGTGTCTGAAGCCCGGGGCTCTGATTTCAGGCATGTTAGTGATTCAGTGTTAAGAGCAAGAAAGACCAAATTCACTATGGTTGGGTGAAGTGGGCTGTAGAAAAAGGAGATCAAGTCTGTCGGATGTGGTCTGGGATGGTCGGTTAGTATCTCTTACAGCAACACGGAAACTTCTTCCCTGGTTTGCGATGGTGCAGGGAGCACAGGTTTCAGTGTCTCCTGCTGGAGGTGACTGGTGTAAATGCACGTCTCCAGGTTTGCTTTGACTGGAGAATGTGGAGCGGGGTTGTGGGGTTAGAAATGCTTAGTTCTCTAGGTCGTTTTCAACTGACAGGCCATGGGTGTGCCAGCCGTGGGTCATCATTAGATGCTGCTCTGTCTAGTTTGGCTCATGAAAGAGGATAAATAAGATGCTAACTGCCGAAGGAAGACCCTTGCTAATTCAATTAACGGAATTCCATTTCTTCTCTCTGCCCCCCCACACACACCCTGTTCTCTCTAGATAATTTGCTGGTGTTCCTGGTTTGGGTGGTGGTGGGCACAGTTACTGCCGTGGTCCTTGGCCTCACTCTGCTCATCAGCTTGGTTCTGGTAGTCCTCTACAGAAGAAAGCACTCGAAACGGGATTACACTGGGTAAGAGCTGCTATCTATCAGAGGAGGGCTGGAGAGAAGAAATCGGGAAAAGCACCTCGAAGGAAGGATTATCTGCTGTTTGCTTTTCCATCGGGCCCAAGCAGTCCTCGGTGTTTTGGTGTGAGGAAGTAGCCAGCAGTGGATTGCTGTTCACTGCAGAAGAAGAAGCCAGCCTCTCTCCTGTAGTTTTCTTCTGAGGTTTAGGGAGATGAATTGCTCAGCAGTCAGGTGCTAAGGTTCCATTCCATCTACTCAGCAATTAGAACTCTTATGCCACAGACATCACTTACCCAATTTAAGGGTTTAACTTTGCCAGGCATGGTGGTACATGTCTATAATTCTGGTACTTGGGAAGTAGTTCAAGGTCATACTTGGCTACTTGGTGGGTTTGAGGCCAGCCTGGGCTACATGAGACCTTGTCTCAGAATAACAGTGGGGCCTGGCAAGGTTGTTCAGCAGGTAAAGATGGTTGTCCCCAAAATGAATGACCAAAGTTTGATCCCTGAAGTCCATACGGTAGGAAGGAACTAACGCCTCATGAATTCTCCTTTGACCTCCATTTGCATGCCATAGAATACATGTTTGTAACCTTCCCTTCACCCTCAGCTTCCCCACACACAAATAAACAAATGTAAAACATGGAAATGAGAAAAGGTTTAAAAAACAGTTTAATCGTAATGTGCTGCTACTAATCTTACAAGGGCCTTTCTTTTGCTTGCTAGCTGGAGATCCTCTGCTAGTAAGTGACTCCCTGGCCCGTTGCGAGGCAGGGCTTCTCTCTGCTGTATTTATTCCCACCTCACCACCACCCGGGCAGCTTCATCACTTCGCTCTTTCTTGCTTGCGTGCACCCAAACCGGGAGAGTAAGAGTTAAGGTCCACACGTAACGGGAAGAAGGAAGATGTGTGTGGCTTTGTTATGATGTCTCTCACAAGGGACATCTGACTGTAGGGCCGTGTCTAACTGCAAGACCTTCTCTTTTCCCCACTCCAGCTGGAAAGCTAACCCATGTAAGCCATAGCACTCACGAGATAAGCCTGGGGATGAAGGCTGCATTCAAGTTGGTATAGCCCGAGCAGCGTCACACACGCACAGGCTAACTTGAGCCATCCTAGAGGAACTGTGGTTAGAGAGGATTGCATGCCCAGATGATGGCAGGAGCCTCTGTCTGTGGGCTTTGCTGACCTCGAGTTGTTAGGAGCGCTGTGTTTAAACAAGTCTAGAGTGTTCTGATTCAGGTATTACTTGCTTGGAATGTGTCTGTTCTGCTGACTATTGTTCCCTTGCATGGGGTGTGTTTTAAACACAGTGGGATTGATGGTTTTCAACTTGAGACTCATCTAAGGTAGTAACGCCTCAGGCTGGAGTTCTCGCTTGGGGTTAATGCCGTGGGCAGGAAGATGTTTCTCTCCAGGGTCCTGCATGGCACTGTGGTTGCTGCTAGTCTCGCCTTGGTCCTCACTCCACCCCCACACCATTTCCTGCTTTTCTTCTGGCTGTGCTAGGACCAGATCCTACTTATCTTCCCTTAAAAAAAAAAAAAAGGAGTGGGGCTGGAGAGTTGGCTCAGCGGTTAAGAGCACTGACTGCTCTTCCAGGAGACCCTGGTTCAGTTCCCAGCTCCCACATGGCACCTCGTAACTGTCTGTAACTCCAAGATCTGACACCCTCACACAGACATGTACGTAGGCAAAACACCAATGTATATAAAATAAAAATAATAACAAAACAACTGACATAGAAGACACATTGGCACTGTAACAGGACT
The DNA here is from genome assembly GCF_903995425.1 of Onychomys torridus. Lineage (NCBI taxonomy): Eukaryota > Metazoa > Chordata > Mammalia > Rodentia > Cricetidae > Onychomys > Onychomys torridus. The sequence continues at coordinate 28,976,260 of NC_050453.1, forward strand.
GGGTCTCCTCTTCTGCTCCCACTAGACACATGGTAACTGATCACATTGACATTGCTGTTAATATTATGTGTACATGTTCAACCCATTCCTCTCCTTGACACTAACCAGCCAGCTCGGTGCTAACCCAATGGCTAGTATGGTTCACAGGTGTGTCATTTGACCATACTGAAAACATAAAACATTAACATCCAAATGAAGTTATGTTCATCTCAGTGTGTGTGTGTGTGTGTGTGTGCGCGCATGTGCATGTCTTCCATGTAAAATACATGTGTGATTTTCATACATGAATTTTATTGTTGACCATTAAGACCTTCTTTGCGTTAGAATAATTGAATAGTTTGGCTTAGGGCATGTAGCCTCCCATTCTAGAGGGCAGTTTGCAAAGTGCCCAGGATGCTTTGGTTTCAGTAATGACACTTTCAATGTGGTCCTCTTCAGACTCCTTACTTTTTAAGATAGTGTGTCAGCACTACTGACACAGTCCTAAGAACTGAGACACAGCCCTGCTTCCTGTTCAGTTTCCCCACTTAGTCATGGGGGTAGCACTTCTTAAAGATGCCCCCATGCTTCTCACAGAGTTCAGTCCATGTGACATTCCAGTTTCTCATGGTCATGACTTCTGGCTGTTTGTGTTTTGAGGTTTTTGTATTTCTTGGTTTTGTTTGATTGGGATGTTGATAGGAGAAGGGGAACCATGGTGCTGAGTCCGGATGTGGCCTTTGATTTTTGAAATTCATCCAGAAGGGGCTTTCCTTGGATGAGGACTGAAGCACTTGGCCATTAAGCTAGTAGAGCTTACTCCTTCTTTTTGTTTTGTTTTGTTTTTCTCCGTGTTGTTTTGGAGCCTGTCCTGGATCTCCCTCTGTAGACCTCGAACTCACAGAGATCCGCCTGCCTCTGCCTCCCGAGTGCTGGGACTAAAGGCATGCGCCACCACTGCCTGGTGAACTTACTCCTTTTTTGTTGTTGTTTCTGTTTTTGTTTTGTTTTGTTTTTCAAGAGCTGGAAGGATAACTCAGCCGTCAAAGGCTAGGCTCACAACCAAAAATGTAAGAGCAAACTCCTTTTATCCTGAAGCCTGATGGAGGGCAGGAGGGGAAATAGCACACCACAGACAGACACAGTGTTGCTACTTGCGGCCCTTGGCCACCTGCTGACTGGTTTAGAAGAAGGCCAGTGTCAGGAGCCCAAGGGAGTTCTAAGAGCCTGGTTTCTGGAGACCGCTGTTTTGTTTGGTTGTTTTGCTTTTAAGTATCTGTTGCTCCGTTGTGCCATGTGCCACCACCTCCATCACTATACTTCTGTTTCCATTTACTGTAATTTTTCGTTTTTACGTTTGTTCTTCACATTGTCACCTCGTCAGCTGCAGTACCTCAGAGCGTTTGTCGCCAGTTAAGCAGGCTCCACGGAAGTATCCCTCCGACACAGAGGGCCTAGTAAAGAGTCCGCCTTCCGCCGGATCTCACCAGGTAACAGCTGATGGCCCTCGGCTCTCATGTTCAGTGCGCTCTAACTTCTTGGGTATGAGGGAGAATACCGTGATAGTCTCGCTGTAATGGACATGCAGGGAAAGGGAGGAAGATGAAGGATCTGAAGGGCTGCTCTATGACCACCACAGGAAAATGTGTGGCAAAGAACTGATCTTAGGAAAGTCTCCCACCAAAGCACCACTAACATTTATTAAAAAGGTGTCTCCTTTGGCCCGAGTACAAGTAAGTAGCAAGTGGCTTTGTCGGTTGCCCAAGAGAAGAGAATTTAGTAAACTATATTCTAAAGTACTCTAAGAATTTAACAGGGAAGAGCTGGGGCAATACTTCATTCAGTCAAATTCTTGGCAGAGAACCTGGGTCCAATCCTCAGAACCTACATGAAGGAGGAGGGGAAGCTAGATGGTGGTATACACTTCACAGGGCTGGAGAGAGAGGTAGGGACGATGGACCACTTAGGCTCACTAGCCAGCTAGCCAGGCTAATTGGCAAGTCCCAGGTCCCATTGAAAGACTGTCTTGCAGGGCCTGATGACACATGCTTTAATCCCAGCACTAGGGAGGCAGAAGCAGGTGGATCTCTGTGAATTCTAGGCCAGCCTGGTCTACAGAGTGAGTTCCAGGACAGCCAGGGCTGTGTAGAATGACCCTGTCTCCAAAACCGAAGGGAAAAGGTGTGCGGGAGACCCTGTATCCAAAGAAAAGTAGAAGATACCTGAGAAACCACATACATGCTAGGTAGTCTTTAGCACATTCACACATGTTCATACACACACACACACACACACACACACACACACACACACACACACACGGAAATTAGCAGGGAAAGTGAGTGTTCTCAGTATTAAAAATAAAGCAAGAAATTTATTTCATGACCAGCCACAGTGGTCAGGATTTATGGTGCAGAGTACCAGAAAATTTGTTTTCAGGGAAAAGTTGATAATCTTGGTATTGATAATAAAACACAAAATTAGTTTTCTTTGGAAAAAATTCAGGGGCCAGAGAGATGGCCCAATGGTAGGGAACACTTGACTGCTCTTGCAGGGGACTCTGGTTCAGTTCCCAGAACCCACATGGTGGCTCACAGTCATTTATAACTATAGTTGCAGGCAATCCAGTCCCCTCTCCTGACCTCCACAGGCTGCAAGCACAGATGTGGTGTACGTACATACATGCAGGCAAAATACTCAGAGAGGAACAAAATAAATACATCTGAAAAATGTTTAATTGAGAGGAAATGCTTGTCCGGATAATTTATAGGCTAGATGAATAAGGAAGGGTGTTTGGTTTCTACTTATTGTGGGAGGTTCTGAAGAATGTCTTCCATTTGGAATTTAGCAAGGGCCCGCACCCCACTTCGTATTGTGCGTCTACTGTGCGGTTTTGAACCATAACCATGGCTTCGTCAAAGCTTCATAGCTTAGTTAGTGCCCGTGGGGTCTGTGTGGACTAGAAACCATTCTCAGGAATTTGGCCACTTCTGCTTTGCCCTAAAGAGGTGATAGCTAAAGGGACTGGATTTCACAAACAGTAAAAAGGATATGTGTGTTCCTTACATACACTTGAGGTCTTCTTCCACAGGTCTTACATGTGGTGAGGAAACTGAGGCCTCGTTCTAAAAGCACACCACGCTGTCAGGGTTGGGGTCCAAACCCAGCCTCCTAGACAGCAGCTGGTCTGTGATGGCACCAGGCCATAACCTGTTCCTATCCCCCCCTGCTCTCCCTCCCTCCATCGCCACAATATATCTCAGTTTCCCTCAGTAGATTTGGGTCCTAATTAGGAATAGGGCTGTGATGAAGTCGGGAGAGTGACGAATAAGTTTAATGGCTTGGGAAGCCCCGGGGAAGCTCTGTTCTGCCCTTGGACTTCTGCCCATTGCTCTTCTGCTGAAAACGAACTCTTAGTTCTGAACAGTGAAACAGTGGCTTTTGAGACTTTGTAACCTGGGTCATTCAATGCTCTGATCTCAAAGAAAAGCAACAGTGAAGCCGTGCCACAGACTCTTGCAGAGAGGGGAAGCTGTTTCACTGACCTGAGGAGTTTGAGACAGAAAAGCAGACATTACAGAGGAAAAGGGTGTGTGCCCATGAGTGTATGTGCGCACTTCACAAACCTGGAGTAGCATCCCTGAGAGTTTGGGGCAGAGTATAGATCTGTGCATACATGGTAGAACACTTTTGAGACCGGGAGCTGGGAATAGTTTGTAGAGAAATCTGTTACCCCTGGTGCTCGGAGTAGTCATATCTTTGTAGGTGCTTAAATATCCAGATAAAGGGTACTCAGGACCCATTTTTACAGAGCTTGAAAGAGGCCTTTGGAGATTTCAACTCATCCAGAAGTAATTTAGCTGGATGCCGCATCAGACTGCAACAATGCCCAGCAATCCAGTGCCCAATAGTGTAAAATTCATAATGTCTGGTACCAATCAAAAATGTCCAGGCATATGGCCAGGTGTGGTAACATACTTGTAATTCCAGTGCTTGGGAGGCTGAGATGGGAGGATTGCCTAAACACCGAGCTGGGTTCCATAGAAACCCTGCCTCAAAGAAGGCTTAGGGAAACTAGGCATATAAGAAGCAGGAGAGATGGCTCAGAGGTTAAGAGCACTGGCTGTTCTTCCAGAGGTCCAGAGTTCAATTCCCAGCACCCACATGGTGGCTCACAACCATCTGTAATGAGGTCTGGCGCCCTCTGCTGGCGGGCAGACATACTTGCAGACAGAGCACTGTATACTAAATAAATAAACCTTAAAGGGCAGGTAACTAGTACTTGCTTCGGCAGCACATAGACTACAATTCTAGGGGCTGGAGAGATGCTCAGCAGTGAAGAGCTCTTGCTGCATTTGCAAAGGACCTGGGTTTGGTTCCTAGTACTCACAGCATGACTCACAATTGTCTATAACTCCAGTTCTAGGGTATCTGACACCCCCTTCTGGCTTCCTTGGGCACCAGGCACACACATGTGCACATACATATATGCAGGCAAACATTCACACTAAAACAATTAATAAACCTTTTAAAATATGAACCCAGAAATAACAGAGATAACGGGATTCTCTCTCTCTCTCTTTTTTTTTCCTCTTTGTAGCTTTGCGCCTTTCCTGGATCTTGCTCTGTAGACCAGGCTGGCCTCGAACTCTCAGAGATCCGCCTGCCTCTGCCTCCCAAGTGCTGGGATTAAAGGCGTGCGCCACCACCGCCCGGCTGATAATGGGATTCTTAAACAAGGACATTAAAGTTGTTTTCTTACAAGTAAAGAAGGAAATAGAACTTTGCACATAATGAGGAAAGAGAGATCCATCAGACAGGTGGGGTGGGGGATGAGGACACTGGGTGCTGCTGACAGACCAGAGCAGCTGTGCTGGATAGAGCGGGCCAGAGACAGACTGACCACAAGCTTCAGGCCAGCCCGAGTTACAGCGTGGACTGATGAAAACTGAGCTGGGGGCGAGGGGGCAATAATAAAGATTAGCAATAAGTATTATCCAAAATGAAGTATGCCAAAAACCAAACCAAACCAGAATTCCCCATTTAATGGGGGGGGGGGGAGGGGGCGTGCCTTTGACTGACTGAAGTCATGGGAAGCAAAACTGAGAATGAAAAGGGACTGTAGTAGACTCAGCTTATTAATTACATTGACTATAAATATTCAGAACACTCCAGTTGAAAGTTGCAGGGGTTAGGGAATCTCAGTAGCAGAGAGTATACTTTTTAGCATTGCACAAAACCCTAGATTAAGTTTCTAAGATAGATGATAGATAGATAGATAGATGATAGATAGATAGATAGATAGATGATAGATAGGTAGATAGATAGGTAGATAGATAGATAGAAGGTAGGTAGGTAAGTAGGTACATAGGAGATGTCAGATTGAATAAAGCACACTTTTGCTTGGTATATGTAGCACATACCAAGCTTGGGAGGCTAAGTCAGGAGGATCAAGAATTCAAAGCCAGCCTGGGCTACTTACAAGACCTGATCTCTCCAGGTGGTGTCGGCGCACACCTTTAATCCCAGCCCTTGGGAGGCAGAGGCAGGCGGGTCTCTGTGAGTTTGACCACCACTATGACTAGCTTCAAACTGTCTTATTTTGCAGCCCTTTTCTCTCAGCCTCAGATGGCTGCCTTTTGGCATCATGTAAAAATGGGTAAAAGGAAGAAACTCCGGGTTTCCTCATGTGCATTATCTATTATGAATGAGACATCTGCCAGAAGCCCCCACAGACTTCTTTTTCCTAGCTCCTTAGGCCGAGAGTGGGTCATTTCTTCTAGTCACCTGCAAGGGTTAGTAATTGTGACTGGCTGAGACAACATCTTGATTTACCCTAGGTACCCAAATGAAGTCCTTAGTCTCAGCAAAAAAAAATGATGGTGAGTAGCAGGAACACAGCAAGGCTCTGCCAGCACAGCAGGAGACAGGATGGGTTTGGGAATGGAGTTATTTAGGAAGGCTCTGCTTAGAGCTTGGGGCACTATAGCATGGGAGGAAAGATAAGCAAGAAATTTCCTTTCATGAAGCTTCATTTTTACCATAACAGGTTTTAGATAATTTGTGTGATTATTTGAGGAGTTGGTTTTCTGGGTCCTTTTCTGGAAAGAGTCAATACTTGGCATGCAGAGGACAGGTATCTGGAGTGCAGTGATTTGATGGAGTATTTATATATTTTTCAATGGCTGTATTTAGACACTGGGAAGTTTCAAGATGTACATCTCATGTGGTTTCCTAGTCTTCACAGTGGTCCTGCATGATGTATTATTTCATTGCCTCTGCTTCACTCTGAAGGCTTATTTGGGTTGAATTACTTGTGGTACTGGCAGAGCTGGCCTTCAGACCTGTATCCGTCCAGTTCTAAGGCACACACAAATTCTTTCCTGCTTGGCCAGTTCTTCTTAGCTCTCTGATAATCAGAACTGATCTTATTTGTCTCAGAGTCAATACACTGTTGCGCTTTTATGTCTGGCTTTTAATAGGTGTGGCTCCCACTGGATAATAAATAAAGCTGCTTTGGCCTATGGCAAGGCAGTGTAGAGGCAGGTGGGAAATCCAAGCAGAGATAGGAGGAGGTTAAAGGCGGAGTCAGGGCAGATGCTGTGAGCCTCTGCCAGGAGAAGCAAGGTGTGAGAGAACAGGTAATGCCACAAAGCCACATGGCAAAACAGATGAATAGAAATGGGTTGAATTAAGTTACAAGGGCTAGTGAATAATGAGCCTGAGCCATGGCCATGCAGGTTGTAATTAATATAAGCCTCTGTGTGTTTACTTGGGACTGAGCGGTTGCAGGACCCGGGTGGGACACACAGGAAAACTTCCAGCTACAACACAGTGAACTAGATCCTGGAAATAGTGTTTTGCCAACAGTCAGTGAGCACGAGGTGAAGGCAGGTGTTCCCTCTCAGGGAGTGTTAAGGGGTTGAAAGTGAGTTTTTTCCAGTCTGTGAAGTAGACACAGGTGGGTCACTGACTTCAAGGCCAGCCTGGTCTACATAGTCAGGTCCAGGCTAGCCAAAGCTGCAAGAGTGAGGCCCTGGTCTCAAAAAAGAAAAAAATGAGTCATTTCATGCCTGAGGGATCAGAGTCAAATTATCCAAGGTTGCAGGGTCTCTGGAAAGTGTTCTGCAGGGTCTCTGGAAAGTGTTCTGCAGGGTACACTGTGAGGGACTGCTGGGTGAGGTCACCGTGACTGTGGGGTACACTGAGGGCTGCTGGGTGGAGTCACCGTGACTGTGGGGTACACTGAGGACTGCTGGGTGGGGTCACTGTGACTGTGGGGTACACTGAGGACTGCTGGGTGGGGTCACCGTGACTTTGGGGTACACTGAGGACTGCTGGGTGGAGTCACCGTGACTGTGGGGTACACTGAGGACTGCTGGGTGGGGTCACCGTGACTGTGGGGTACACTGAGGGCTGCTGGGTGGAGTCACCGTGACTGTGGGGTACACTGAGGGCTGCTGGGTGGAGTCACCGTGACTGTGGGGTACACTGAGGACTGCTGGGTTGAGTCACCGTGACTGTGGGGTACACTGAGGACTGCTGGGTGGAGTCACCGTGACTGTGGGTACACTGAGGGCTGCTGGGTGGAGTCACCGTGACTGTGGGTACACTGAGGACTGCTGGGTGGGATCACCGTGACTGTGGGGTACACTGAGGACTGCTGGGTGGGGTCACCGTGACTGTGGGTACACTGAGGGCTGCTGGGTAGGGTCACCGTGACTGTGGGTACACTGAGGGCTGCTGGGTGGGGTCACCATGACTGTGGGGTACACTGAGGACTGCTGGGTGTGGTCACCGTGACTGTGGGGTACACTGAGGGCTGCTGGGTGGGGTCACTGTGACTGTGGGGTACACTGAGGGCTGCTGGGTGGGGTCACCGTGACTGTGGGGTACACTGAGGGCTGCTGGGTGGGGTCACTGTGACTGTGGGGTACACTGAGGGCTGCTGGGTGGGGTCACCGTGACTGTGGGGTACACTGAGGGCTGCTGGGTGGGGTCACCGTGACTGTGGGGTACACTGAGGGCTGCTGGGTGGGGTCACCGTGACTGTGGGGTACACTGAGGGCTGCTGGGTGGGGTCACTGTGACTGTGGGGTACACTGAGGGCTGCTGGGTGGGGTCACCACTATGCAGAGACTTCTAGAAGAACCCTCTCTTTGGACCTGTTTCCTTCCTCTTTCAGCAGCATGTTCTATTATGAAATTAAATTTGATAATTTGGGATTCAGAGCTGATTGCGTCTCTAGTTGAATGATTTCAACTCAAAGAATAGACCACCGCAGGCATTGTGTTTCTTGAAATTTCTTGTTTTGCTTTTGAAACAGGATCCCCCTGTAGCTCAGGCTGGCCCTGAACTCATAGAAACCCACCTGCCTCTGCTTCCCAAGTGCTAGGATCAAAGGTGAGCACCACCACACCTGGCTTCTTGAAACATTTTTAAGGCCTGTTTGTGTAGTAAATTACTGGGGTGGTAGCCTAACAACATTTTCACTTCATTGTTTTGTAATAGTTATTGGGGCATTAGGGGGGGTGGTTTAAGAGGTTGGATGTTGGTAAAGCAGCTGGGCTACTGTGGGTCCGGTCACTGCTCTTTTCCCTCATGTGACGACTCTCTTAGAAGTAGTGAGCTCTCTTCTAGATCAATCTTGTTTCCCTGGATTCTCCCAAAGTCCAAAATGGTCTCATTGATTGTCCCCAGTGGACGTTATCTTTTAATGAGCCCCCAAACCTGGCTTCCAAAACCTGTACTAGATGGAGCTGACCCCTGGCCTCAACCATGCCCCCACAGTCCTCCGCATTAGTTTGTTTATACATCCCTTCCCCTGGCCCGGCCCCTCCATAGTCTCAAAGTTCTAGGTGGTCGAGTAACGGAGACCCTGACTTTAGACCTGCTGTTTTCTAAGGGTGAGAAGGAATGGACTAATCAGGCAGTCTCGACAGGAAACACAGTACTGTCTCAGATGAAATACTTACTGGAATGTTGACATTTGCTGACTGGTGCAGGTGATTCAGTTTCCTGCTCGCACACTGTGTCAGGAACACTACCACTCCAAAAAGAAGTGCTTAAAACAGCCAGTTAGTTCTGCAGATCAGTCAGTGGATGCTCTGCTTTCGGTGCACTGGATCAGTTAGTTGTGTCAGTGTTTTAAGGTAGACTCGTGTGACGTGATGCTGGCGGTAACAGCTGGCATCTGTCGGGTGTGCACTGACCTGCACTGCCTAGATGATTCACAGGTACCATTTCAGTCTTGTCACAAGGTCAGAAGGTCTCATCGTTAGAGCTTATTCAAAGTATGCCCAATGCCATATGGCCATCTGCCAGGCTGCATAGAAAGTGCCTCATGAATTCTGAGTGTGGCTTCACCCACGTCCAGATAGGTCTTGTGACTGACTGATTTTAGTACTTCTGATCTACCATTCCACAGTCCTGTGGCTGGCTGGTTCTATCTTCTCTGTGGAAGTCAGAATGCAGGATCTCAGCGTACACACTGCAGGGCATATGTTGGGCTCTGGCTACTGATGGTTTGGCGACTGTGCTTGCTGTTGTGTTATAGTGGGAAGCTGAAGGACACCACTGGACCTCTCAAAGTTCCCTGGATTGAGAGAGGACCTGACGTTGGGTTGTGCTGCATTTTTCCTTTTTAATCCAGAGCTATTTTGTTATGTTTATTTACAATTTTACAGGTTTAAAAGGAGTTGGAAAAGTCATTAATGTAAACTGCAGTTGAACCATTAGCCTCTGCCCAGACTTGGGCTCCTGAGAGTCAGGCATTTGCTCAGGTCCCAGGAGCTCAGCCTCTCTTACTCTCCTAGATTGGTCTCTGACAGCCATCTTAGACTTCATCAACCTCCTCGATGCTAAGCAGCAAGGGAAGAACTTGTATTTTAGAGCTTTTCTTTACATTTCTTAGCTTGTGAATTTAAAAAATAGTAACTTGGATAGACAGTTAACTGGTATTGGACCTCAGAGAGGTAGTCTGGTAATGCAGTAGTGGAGGGCATCCCCAGCCTGTCCAAAACCTGAGGACCACCAGTGTCAACACCAAAGAGAGAGGGGTAGTACAGAAAACAGCAAACCTTTAATCAATCATCATAGGGTCAGACTGAAAGGATTATGTTGTATTTATATTGTATATTTAAAGTGTTTGAGGACCTATATGTATAAAGTGACCAGCACAAATTAATTCTATGGATGAGATCATTTTCTGCCAGGATGACTCTGAAACTCAAGATCTCTGTGGCCCTTGGGTTGGTCAGGGGCCCAATCTAGTCCTTATGCCCAGTCCCAGTTACAAAGGCTGATGAGTGCTTTGGCAGCTGGTAAAAATAAGGGACATTGCCAAGAAGGAATGTAATATTTTCATAGAAATGTCTAAGTATGCACAAAACGAAAGAGAATAACAGAACTAATTTTCATGTACCTGCTTTGCTGGCTTCAGTGGATGCTTAGTCTGTTTTTTTTTTTTTTTTTTTTTTTTTTTTACCCCACCCCGCTTAGTCTGGTTTTAAGGTCAGTCCCGAACATATCATTATAAGAAACCTTGACTCTTCAAAGGGGATGAGTCCTTGCTTTGAAAGCCTATAGTATATGGCTATAATGATTGCTTCTGTTCCTGGAGCTTAGGGGAGCATCAGTTTTTCCAAACCTCTAATTCGGCTTCTCTTCTCCAGGGCCCAGTCATATACGCACAGTTAGACCACTCTGGTGGACATCACAGTGGCAAGATTAATAAATCAGAGTCTGTGGTGTATGCGGATATCCGGAAAGACTAAGAGAAGACCCCCAAACATATCTTAAGCAAGAAACAAATCCAAAGTGGACTCTTGTGCAGATAATGCCCAGAACCACGTGTGGCCTTGAGGACTCAAGCAAGGACAAGCACATGTATACTCAGAGAGAGAAGAAAATGTGTATAAAGGATATGTATATTCTATTTAATCTTCCCGATGTGAGAGGCCAGTGTTGCATGGTGAAGAAATGGTATGAGTCTACATAATGTAAATTGCCTTGCTCTTTCTGTGTATTCTTTCAGTCATTTCTAATCGGAACGTATGAGAAACATCTCTGTCATCGAGTGATATGGTTTGCCTCATTGGAGACTTCACAGAACTGTTAGTATTTCCAGCAGACGTGGCCTTTTCACCCAAGGGCTCAACCTGTTGTATCAGCATTTCTTATAGTTAGAGAATGAAATGTTCAGTGGACGTGAGTCTCTCATGGTATCAGAACCATTTGTTCCATGCTAGCTGACACACACCATCCATTAGCCATGCTACCTGAGAAGTTTTTGTTGATACTTTTCTAAAATATGAGGGAATTTGCAGCCTGAGACTGTCCTCACCATCCTTCAGCAGATGCTAAGGTCTCTCTAAATTAGCTTTTGTCACTGTGTGGACAGCACAGCTGACTGAGGGTCTTCGTGGCTAAAAGGGTACAGATGGCAGAACCCAAGCATGATGTTCACATGGGAAAAACTTCAAGGGAGCATCATCCTCCTTTTTCTTCTCAGCAATTCCATAAACAAATTGCACATTCCAGATACCTCCTGACAGGTGCTGTACCTTCTCAGGGCTGTGCTGAGACAGTGTATATGATGCTGGTGCTCTGTGGCCTTTGTTCAAATGACACCTATTCTTAAGGGCCCCCTCCATCTGATTCTATGACCTCTGCCCAGTCAGAGCCAGATCCTCTGTCAGCCCAAGCCAGCCTTCTTCCCTAGGCTGGGGCAGTTTGCTGCCAGCATCCTGGGCTGAGACGGAGCCGGGTTCCAGCTGCTTGCAGAAGGGTGCTCAGGCCTCACAGCCTAACTCCACACACCACCTCATTTGGAGTATCAGTCCCTTTCCTGCAACTCTGCCTTCTGGGGCCTGGCTACAGATAATATCGAGGTCACGTCCAAATGACAGACCTGCCCTTCCCATGTCTTCTGACCCGAAGAAGGAGGCATCCTAAAACTTAGGTGGGAATTGTGAAGGGACCCCTAAAAGGATGGCTTACAGATTAACATTACTGTCTGTATTTTCTCAATGGAAATATATCCAGTTAGGGAGAAGTATCAAATTCATTGTTACTTTTTGATATTTTCATTTGTACTTCTGTGAATACTTTAATACATTTTTTTCAATTTCGGAATGGTGCTGTCTGCTTGTTTTTAATCAAAAAGAAAAAAGACAAGACTTTTCATCTGTACCAATACCGCCACATCAGCCTTTCTCCTGTATACACTGCCTGTGTGCCTACTTCAGGGCCTTTCTGCCACTGTCTCCAAGGCCCCAAACAGGACTTCTGCAGATGTTTGTGTGGCCTGTTCTCTAGCTCCTTAAATCTATGTTCAGATGTCCCCTTAGAGAGACCTTCTGCAACATACAAAAGCCACCAAAGGCCAGTGAGGTGGCTCAGTAGGCCTGACAAGCTAAGTCAGGTCCCCAAATCCACATGCTGGAAAGGAGGGAACTGGGTCCTGAGGGTTGTCTCTGACACCAGATCTACAGTGCCCCAGGCTCCTCCTCTGCAAAAGCTCACCACCCCTAAATAGGGCAGGATTAAGTCAGATCCAGCTGGCATCAAGGCCACCCTGCTGCTTTCAGAAGAGAATCCCAGAGGTTCCCTCAGCCCAGCTCAGCTTGCTGGACCCAGGCCTCCATGAGAGCCTGTGGATGGGGTTGGCATGTTGCCTGTGCAGCTGAGAAGCCAGAACCCCGGCAGCGGGAGGAAGGCCAGCAACACCGAGTTCTCCCTTGAGAGAAGAAATGATGGCACGCACGCACACATGCATGCACGCACGCACGCACATTTTAAATAGTTGGAAATAATAGCAGCTCCCTGGCCCCATCAGTTTGTTCCTATGTCAGCCCAGTGTTCCCTTCTCTGGTCTCCCCACAGGAACATGACTAGCAGGACTTGGCTGTTCTGTTCATGGCTCCCCCAGTGTAGAAAAGCACTGGATACTTTACAGCTGCCTACTGAATGCTTGCTGGGCATCTGTCTCTTCATCGAGCCGCACTGAGAACCGTCCTGGGCCAGGCACTGAGCGTGAAGAAACCAAAAGTGGAGGCCAGAGCTCCTTGAGACGGCTGCCGGCCAGTCCACGTGGCAGTGAGACCTAGTCATCCTAGGACTTGGCACGGGCCAATGGTTGGCCTCTCTTACTCTTGGGTAGCACAAAGGTTGTCAGGCTTGGATTATATGTTTTGCCCAGCCACTGTCCACTTAGTGATGAACAAGGAGAGGGCGGGGCCTGTTTGGCCTAGCACAGTGGTTCTCCACCTTCCTAATGCTGCCACCCTTTAATACATGTTGTGCTGACCCCCAACGCTAACATTGTTTCCGTTGCTACTTCATAACTGTAATTCTGCTACTGTTCTGAATCATAATGTAAATATTTTTGGAGAGAGAGGTTTGCCAAAGGAGTGGTGATGTACAGGTTGATATGCTGTTCTGAAGGAGAGACCCTCATTTCTTCTTTATCCAGATCAGTGTTCCACAAGCCCGAGAGCAGTTTTCTCCAGGATCTGGGCAGAAGAGAGAGATATGGCGGCCCAGGGTCTTAGTTTCAGTTTGAAAGAGAGTTTGGTGAAGGTAGAAAGAAATAGAAACGCTCCATAGTCACTTCATCTGTCAAGAGCCACGTCACAAACGATACCACTGACCAAGCAGTGTTGGTGCTTTCTAGTGATGTGTATGGGTTGCTGGTTACCAAGGATACGAAGTGAGCCCCTGGCTTTCATAACTTCAGGCTCTCTGGATGGGAGAGATGGAACCCTCAGGGTTTCCGTCATCTCCACTTCTCTCAAGGGAGAACTCGGTGTTGCTGGCCTTCCTCCCGCTGCCGGGGTTCTGGCTTCTCAGCTGCACAGGCAACATGCCAACCCCATCCACAGGCTCTCATGGAGGCCTGGGTCCAGCAAGCTGAGCTGGGCTGAGGGAACCTCTGGGATTCTCTTCTGAAAGCAGCAGGGTGGCCTTGATGCCAGCTGGATCTGACTTAATCCTGCCCTGTTTAGGGGTGGTGAGCTTTTGCAGAGGAGGAGCCTGGGGCACTGTAGACATGGTGTCAGGGACCCTGTCTCAAAAGAATGGCTACATCCATATGTAGCAGCATCAGCTTGCCATGTTGAATTAAAACATTCCTTCTGTATGTGATAGCAAGCCCAGGCACACCATGTAAGTGTGGAAGTCAGAGGACATCTCATTGAAGTCAATCCTCCCCTTTTACCACGTGGGGCTTGCAGAACAAACTTGTCAGGTTCATCAACAAGCCTGTGAGCCATCTCACTGGCCAAACACAAACACTTTGGAAGATGCATTCTGAGAGCCAGAGTTTTGGTTTTATCTAGTTCCCAGTGTGTAGTCAGATTTCCTTCGTTGTGAAAATGGCATTTTTACAAGTGGTTTCTTCAAATCAGGATCCAAGCGTGGCCCTCATAAAGATATGTGGGGTGGGGGTGAGGGAGGTCTATTTTAAAAGCAAACATGGGATCGTGATGCTCTCGTGGTTTACCTCTGTTATCCTTCAGCATTGGGCCAGCAGGGAAGGACGCCGGCCACCAGTCACTCACTCCTACAGCCAGGACTCCTGTGTTCTGGATGCACCGGGACATTTTCAGTTACTTCTAAACCTGCAGACATTTCAGGCTATTCCCAGTTGTTGGTCTACTAATAATTCTGTGGTCAGTTGTCCTTATGAACTATTAAAGAGAAAACTGACAACTGTAAACAATTTTCAGCCAGAGGACTCTCAGCTCAGGGTCAGACCAGTCCTTTGGGCTCTTGGAAATGGGACCTAACATCTGAGGGGGCAGGGGCTGAGGCCCCCTCCCTTCTCACATCCTTCCTAAAGCTGTCGGGAGCTGACCGGGAGGTGACCGGAAGGCCTGACTTTGAGGGTTGGAAGAAAAACATTGGGGAGTATAAGGCGGGAGGGAGCTTGGGGGTCAACAGGAGACCGGGCGTGTTTACTAAGAGGGAAACAAACCTTTCAGGCTCAAAGGGATCCTTGGGGACCTGCCCCTTCCAGCTTCCATTTCCTCCTGCAAACAGGATGTGAAACTTTATTGTCCTTTCTGGGCTCTGGCATCCGCTTCTTTGCTGTGAGCTTTGTGGTGTGGCCTTTAGTGTTCTAGCTTTTCAGGGCAATTTTGTTTTGTTTTTTTTTTAAGTCTCACTACGTCTGGTGCAAGAAGTCGGACACATTTAATATTCTCACACTTGCCTTTGCTCCCTGCCATCAAAACTGTGTGGCTGCCACACTGGTGGACAGCTCTGCCTTTGAGGGTACTAACTGATGTCAGACGTTGGCACCTGAACCATGGCTCTGCTTGGGTGTGGGGAATAAAGCTAAAGAGAAACCACTTTTGAATGGAGGTTCCTCTCTAGGGAGACTGAATTTTGAATACAGACCATAGTCTTGCCCCTTTCTCTGCCTTAGAACATTTCAAAAAGATCTTTAAATTACATTTTATTGTGTGTGTGCACACATGCATGTGTGTACCACAGTGCGCATTTAGAGGTCAAAGGACAACCTTCCTTCGTCTGTTCTCATTCCGCCATGTGGACTCCAGGGGTAGAATTTAGGTCTCACTCAGGTTTAGTAACAGGCCTTCACCCACTAGGCTATCTCACCAGCCCATGAATTTATTTCATTACATTTTTTTCTTTAGCTTTGAAACACTTATTTTTAAATTATGTGTATGTCGGGAGGTGGTATGTGCACATGAATGCACACACATGAGTGCGGAAGGAGAGGGTGCCTCAGATCTCCCTTGGAGCTGAGTTAAAGCTGGTTGGTTGTGAGTTCTGTGCTGGGAACTGAACTCCAGTCCTGTGAAGGGCAGTATGTGTTCTTAACTGCTGAGCCATCGTTTCAGCCCCATAACATTTCTTTTAACTAGATAAACTAAATTTTACATTCATTCTGTAGACGATCTTTTGGAATGTTCAGTAGACCCATACAAATGCAGGACATTTAGGAAACTCTGACCTCATTCTTGGTGGCCCAGCCTGACCCCAGAGATTTGTTTAGAATATATCTGGATGTTCCTGGTCTTCTCCTTGTAAACCTTTCCTCAAGGACATTGCATTGGCTGAGGGAGATCATCCTGAAAGCTTGTTGGGGGATCTTGGTCCCAAGAAAGCAGAGCATCCATTGGATGGTTATTGTCCAGACACCACACTGCTTCTTCTGCCAGAAGTGCCAAACAGAGCTCATGTCATGAAAGGAATATGATATGTGTCTCTGGCAAGGAGGTCATGTGATAGAGATTCCTGCCATGGATCCCTCAGACACAGGGCCTGAGATAACACACCCCAGGCTCTTGGCTGAGTCAATAATGTTGACTTATTGAAGTTGGACAAGATAAAAATGCAAGAGTTTGAAACGAACAGGAGGAGAGCTAGTACTTGCTTGGAAATGACTTCTGGATCCTGCCCCCTCCCCCCCCAAATGAAAGAGGAAGTTCAAGATTTGGGTTCCCTGGCCAAAAAACCCATGGCTGGGCAGCTCACAGGCCCCAGGGGATAACCTGCTACCGTTAATTTTGCTAGATGGACATTGGGTCAAACTGCCTTCTGAATAAATGCCCATCTCTAAATCCATCTCAGTCCTCATCAGACAAGTGTCTTCATGTGGTGGTTAGTATGGAGACACACTAGGCCAAGTGCAAGAGAATGTGCTTGGCCATAAATGGGATGTCTGTGTTGCACACCCCTCCACCCAAGGTGCCTAGAACCTCACAGAAGAGGAGAGAAGAGCAAGAGGCTGAGGAGGATTGAGACAGATAGTGTCGTCTGGAGATGGTCGGTCCACGCGCTCTCGGGAACTCAGCCATGGTAATACCCTCACAAGATCAAGCCAGTCTACAATCCTGCAGAGAGGAGGGCTATTGACAGCTGATGGATCGATCCTAGGGGAGGGAAGGTCACCTATGGGGTGTGGCCCTTGGTCAGTCGACCATGCTCCAGTGGCTAACTTCACCCAGGTCCCAACTTTATGTCCACTGATTTTCATGCTTTTATAACCCACTGAATCGGATAAGCACTTCCCATAGGCACACGGAGGAGGAGTTGGGTATGTGTGAACACAATCAAAATACATTGTACGCCTGTATGAAACTCAAAGAAAAAAATTTTAAAAACGATTTTGGTTCCTTGAGGCTGGAGAGTTGGCTCTGAGATTAGGAGTCGTGGCTGCTTGCTCAGACTCTAAGTTTAGTTCCTGGTCCCCACATGACAATTCTGAGGGATCTGACGCCCTCTTCTGGCCTCCATGGGTACCAGCCATGCATGGGGCACACATACATAGACACAGGCAGAGCACCTATACACGTAAAAGTGTTTAAAAAAAGACTTTATTTCCTCTTGTAAGTTGTATTTGTTTACATTGCTTTTACCTATGATTTTCCTGCCCCTCATGCCTCCTGATTCCTACATGAAGGCATGCATCAAGTCATCCCAAAAAGCAGAGGCTCTCTAGAGAGGCAAAGATCAGTTAAGAGCACATATTGCTCTCGCAGAGGACCCAGGTTCAGTTCCTAGCACTCACTCAGAGTGGCTCACAACTGCCTGTAACTCCAGCCCCCAGTACCCCTGGCCTCCTCAGGAAACTGCACTCAAATGTACAGATGAGTACACACACACACACACACACACACACACACACACACACACACACAATTTGAAATAATAAAGATTTATTTTTATTTTATGTGTATGG
This sequence comes from Onychomys torridus, assembly GCF_903995425.1. Lineage (NCBI taxonomy): Eukaryota > Metazoa > Chordata > Mammalia > Rodentia > Cricetidae > Onychomys > Onychomys torridus. The sequence goes on from NC_050453.1 coordinate 28,993,952, forward strand.
GTGTCTTGCCTGCATGCCTGGTGCCCATGGTGGCCAGAAGAGGACATTGGATCCCCTGGAACTGAGGTTACAGACAGTTCTTAGCTGCCATGTAGCTTCTGGGAATCAAACCTGAGTCCTTGGGAAGAGCAATCTGTGCTCTAGCTATCTCTCCAAAATTATCTTTAAAGAAAAGCATGGAGCAGCAGTTCAGCCAGTGTCTGCCCATGCCTCCAACTAATACTGAACCTTATTAACACTAACATCTTCAAATCACAATTTTTGGATAACTGCATATTGACAAGAGGCTTCTTCTTTGTCCTGCTTGGGCTACAGAGCGAGTTTAAGGCCAGCCTGAGCAACTTAATAAACCATGTTCCAAAGTACATATATATGGAAAAGGGGAAAAGGAGACAGGAATAAAAAAAGAGAAGGGCGTAGAAAGAAGGAAGAGGAGGAGGAGAGAGGAGGGAAGGCAGAAAGAAGAGGGCCGAGGGTACAGTTCAGTGGTAGGGTGCTTGCCTAGCATGCTTAAGGTCCTGGTTCAAGACCCAGTACTGCCAGAAAAGAAGTAGCCTGGAGCAGTGGTTCTCAGCTTCCTAACGCTGTGACCCTTTAGTATACACAGTTCCTCATGTGCTGACCCCAACCAAAACATTTCATTGCTGCTTTCTAAGAATTTTGCTATTATGATATACAGGATAACCCCCCTAAAGTGGGGTTCTCACAGTATTATGTGAAGCACCGAGTCTGTTAAAGGATCTCAAGAATTTGGCTCAGCAATTAAGAGCACTGGCTGCTCTTCCAGAGGACCTGGGTTCAATTCCCAGCAACCACGTGGCAGCTCACAACTGTCTGTAACTCCAATTCTAAGGAATCTGGCACCTTCACAACAATGCGCATAAAATAAATGTAAACAAATTATTTAAAAAATATTAAGATATAAAATGGGGACAATACACTCACTGATACAGAATGAAGAAGACACAGCAGCTGATCCTGCTGGTCCAGCTGCTCTTGTACTGTCCTTCTCCCCGGGGGGGGGGGGGGGGGTGGGGGACCAACTGCCAGCTGCTCCTGATGCTTGACCCAGTCCTGGCCACTCAAGAGAGTGAATGACTCCTCTCCCTCAGCTCTTAAGGGGTCACATATGCAGTCAAAACCACGTCCTAGGGCTTGTACCTCCCAAACCATTGGCTGAACAGAACGAATTCCCACAACACCACAGGTTGAGAACTGATCAGATCTAGAGCCACACATGGTGGTACAAGCCTATAATTCCAGCACTGAGAAGCATCTTGGCTAGCCTGGGCTATATCATAAGACTGATAAACAAACAGATACATAAATAAAAGCAGGCATAATAGCTCTTGCCTGTAATTCCAGCACTTGAGAGGCTGATACAGGAAGTTTGAGCCAGGTGTTTTGGGGTCTTTCTAGGTTATATAATGAGTTCTAGGCTAAGCTAGATTACAAAGGGCGACCCTATAAAGAACAAGGGAAAAAAAAACCCAACAAACAGCAAAAGTCACACATATGATTCCACTCTGTTCCTCTTTGAATGGAGTTTGGAGGGTGGGGATGGTGGCATCTCACAGTGGTAGACCTTGGTAGCTGCCCTTCTCATGGTTTGACATAGTAAGCTCCTTCCCTCGGCCTACACGCCCATTCTCACACCTTGTAAAGCGCTCTGAAGCAACTGTGAGCAAGATAGAACTCGCCAAAGGCCTCCTGGTGCTTGACCTGATATTAAGTGCTGGAGATACAAAGTTAGTCCAGGGAGGAAGAGACAGAGGCAGCTGCAGCTGTGAGCCTCTGTGAGCAAAGACTCCCAGCTGGTCAGCCTGTGCAGGCGGAAGAGAGCTGGGAGGCAGAAAAGCCTGAATGCAGGTGATGGGAAACCCCAAAACTCCAATAAGGGCTGTCCCAGGTGACTCCACGCTGAATTTAGGGGAAGGCCTAGAAAGCCTTACAGTCTACGGGCTTAGGGACTTACTTCATCATTGTCCAGCACGGGGATTTTTTTTTTCCTTCTCATTAGGAAGCTAATTCTTCCTGTTACATAGGCAAGGGGTGGAAATCTAAAGTTGGGAAAACAATTAATAATGTGACTCATTGCAGAGCTGGGTTATGAACAAAGGAACTGGATTTTTAGCTGGAGAAGTATTTAGGAAGATGTTCATGAGCATATAATGAGAATATAATGAGTAGCCTGGGACAGCTAGGTGAGACAGCGCATGCTTGTGATCCCAGCATTCAGGAGGCTGAGGCAGAATTTCTTTGAGTTGGAGAACAGCCTGGCTACATAGTTCCAGGCTGAGCTGTAACGTGGTATCTCAAAAGAGAGCCGAAGAATCACGAAAAGCAAAGACTGGTCCCAGCAATGTGAGTAGGCAACCCCAGGGAAGGTGGGATTTGGGGTTGACAGTCTGGGGCTGGGGTGCAGGAGCAAAGTAACTAGCCAGTATTGGCACAATGCTAGCAGGTTTCTAGACCTCAGTTTATTTGGCCTCCATGTCTGGTCATTCGAACACCCTGACTGAAAAGCCTGCCTCTGATTTCAGTGTCCTCTGTCCCGTGACCTGTCCCACAGATCAACACCCTTGGCCTAAATTCCAGTCCCTTCTCTTTGCAGGCCGCCCTCATTCTGACTTACATCATGATTTACCTCTCAGGCTTTATCTTGGCCCAGATCTCTCCTAAGAAGGAGAGAGGTGAAATCTGGGCAGCCTCAGGCTAGGGATCCACCTCAGTCGTAGGACACCTGCTTAGCCTGTGCACATCCTCTGAGTAGATCCCTGGTGGCTCATATAAAAAACTATAGACTTCCAAAATCAGAGATGTGGTCCCCATACTTCCTCAGTAGTTATCCCAAGACTCCTATTTTTGGGTGGTGTTGATGGGTCCTCGCCCCTAAGCCAGGTGGCCCACAAAGCTGGGGTGATGTTCCCAAGCATCACTTGTTCACCTCCCTTTGCTCAGTGGGTCTCCTCCAGACCACCTGGGGGGACCCAGTGCTCCAGAGCCCCCAAACGGCTGCAGGACCAAATGCTGTGTGCTGGCCTGGGAAGGCCTTCTCCTACCTGACTGGTACCTCCTCTCAGCTAGCTCTTACCATCCTTCTAAAAGCCACAATATGGTGTGAGCCAGGCTTCCCCATTGCTCTGCATTTTAATGGCCTGTTTGCTCTCTGGACAGATTAGGAGTATTTAACTGGCATTAACACACACAGCCAACCACCTTATGAAAGGCCTCACACAGATGCTTTAGGATCCCCATTTTACAAACCAGGAAACTGAGACACAAAGAACTTGCCTCCAAGGGCACAGACTCAGCAACTAGATCGGGTCCAGTGAGTTTTCAGGTCTATGTCAGGAACCACGGGTTGAACCGTTTCTTGCCTGGCTAATTAATACGCTGACGTTAAATAATTCCTGTTGGTCTCCTTGAGGTCATCCAGGTCACTCATTCAATAAACACTAGATTCCTAGGGCTGCTATAAGGAATAGCAAAAGCAAATATTTTTTACACACCCATTAGTTGACAGATAGCTCCTGAACACCTGCTGTATGTCTAGCTCTGGGCTTAGTGCTAGATACAGTGAAGACAGCATCTTTGCCCTACAGGAGGTCAGAGTAGGTGAGGTTCAAGGGCTTGTGGGAGGAAAAAAAGCCCCTACAGTCCTTGATTTTCTCTTCACTGTTTCTAAAGTCCTCGTGGATGATTTATCTCATCCTAAAAATAATTCTGTGCAGGCTGCTCCAGAATTGGTGGATGTTTCCGGTGGGTGGTACCGAGGCTGCAGGTCTGAGACAAGGGTTTGGAGCGCTGCCTGAAAAGGTTCCCAAGGCTACAGCAAAGTCCAGTGCTGCCATCTGCTGGCCATGGAGAAGATGCACCCACACCCACGGTTTGTGATGCAGTCAAGACCAGAAACCAAATTCAGCATCCCTATAAAACCAGATAGGTCGGGTGGTGGTGGTGCACGCCTGTAATCCCAGCACTCGGGAGGCAGAGGCAGGTGGATCTCTGTGAGTTCGAAGCCAGCCTGGTCTACAGCGTGAGTTCCAGGAAAGGCGCAAAGCTACATAGAAAAACCCTGTCTCGAAAAACAAAACAAAACAAAACAAAACCAGAGAGATGTACATGGGCTCAGGTGTGTAGACTATTCATTCAATCTGGGCACAGACATGTAGAATATACACTCTGCAGATTTCAGCCAAATTTCTGTCTGTCCCTCTTTTCTTTCCTATGTGGGGTGCTGAGTTTTGTTTTGTCTTTTGTTTTGTTTTGTTTTTTAATCCAGCTACTTTGGTGAAAATGTTTATCAGTTGTAGTTCCCCGGTGGAATCTTTAAGGTCACTTATGTACACTACCATGTCACCTGAAAATACTTTGACTTCCTTTCCAGTGTGCATCCCCTTGATTTCCTTCAGCTGTCTTTTGATCTGCTAAGACTTCAAGTCCTATATTGAATAGGTATGGAGAGAGTAGACAACTTTGTCTTTTTACTGATCTTAGTGGAATCGCTTTGAGTTTCTCTTCATTTAAATTGATGTTGGCTATGGGCTTGCTGTGAACTACCCTCATCATCTTGAGGTATGGACCTGTGTCTCTACTTTCTCTAGGACTTTGATCATGAAGGGGTGTTGGAGTTTGTTGGAAGACTTTCCTGCATCTAATGAGGTGATTATACAGTTTTTGTCTTTCAAGTTGTTTATATGGTGGGTTACATTTATCAATTTACATATATTGGACCATCCCTGCAACTCTGGGATAAAGCCTACTTGATCATGGTGGATAATATTTTCATGTTTCCTTGGACAGTTTCTAAGTATTTTATTGAGAATTTTTGCATTTATGTTCATAAGAGAAATTGCAGAATTTTCCTTTTTTGTTTGGTCTTTTTTTTTTTTTTTTTTTTGAAGCTGAGGATTGAACCCAGGGCCTTGAGCTTGCTAGGCAAGCGCTCTACTACTGAGCTAAATCCCCAACCCTTGTTTGGTTTTTATGTTGTTCAGGTATCAGGATAACTGTGGCCTCATGAAAAATTGGGCAATATTTCTCCTGTTTCTATTTTGTGGAACAATTTGAAGAATATTGGCATTAACTTTTAAAGTCTGGTAGAATTCTACATTAAAATCATCTGGCCCTGGGTAATTTTTTTGGGGAAGGGGTTAGTAGACTTTCGATTACTGATTATATTTCTCTAGGAGATATGATGATGATGATGATGATGATGATGCATACAGTGTTCTGCCTGCATGTATGCCTGCAGGCCATAGAGGGCACCAGATCTCATTGTAGATGGTTATGAACCACCATATGGTTGCTGGGATTTGAACTCAGGACCTTTAGAAGAGCAGCCAGTGCTCTTAACCTCTGAACCATTTCTCCAGCTCCCTTTACTAGGAGTTATATATCTGTTTAAATTGGTTATCTGATCCTCATTTAACTTTGGTAGTATATGTTGAGAAAAGTATCCATTTCTTTTAGATGTTCAAAATTGGTGGAGGGCAGGTTTGTAAAGCACGTCCTTGTGATTCTCTGGATTTCCCTAGTGTCTGCTGTTATGTCCCCCTTTTCATCTCTAATTTTGTTAATTTGGATCTTCTGCCTTTCATTTAATTTGGCTAAGGCATTGTCGATCTTACTGATGATTTTCTCAAAGAACCAACTCTTGGTTTCATGGTCTCATTTTTTCTATTTTATTGACTTGGACTCTGGGTTTGACTGTTTCTTGCTATCTATTCTGTTGGGGTGTGCTTTCTTCTTCTGTTCTAGAGCTTGCAGGTGTGTTGAGTTGCTACTGTGGCATCTCCCCAGAGTTTTATGTGGCACTTAGTGCTACTCCTGTGACAGCCTTCACTGTGTCCCAATAGTTTGTGAGCGTATTTATTTTCATTCAATTCTAGGAAGTCTTTAATTTCTTTGTCTTGTCCCAATTTTTTTTCATTCAGTGGTGAGTTGTTTAGTTTCCATATTTTGTGAGCTTTCTATTCTCTCTCTTGTTGATATCCAGCTTAAATCTGTGGTGGTCAGATAAGTGTTATTTCAATTTTCTTTTATTTGTTGATGCTTGCTTTGTATCCCAGTTTGTGGTCAGTTTTGGAGAAAGTTCCATGAGGTGCTGAGAAGGTGGTATATTCTTTTGTGTTTGGGTGATATACTCTGTATATCTGTTAGGTCCCTTTGGTTTATGATGTTAGTTAGCTTCAGCATTTCTGTTTAGTTTTTGTCTGGGTGACCGGTGTATTTTTGAGAGTAGGGTACTGAATCACCCACTATCAGTGTTTGAGGGTCAAATCACATGATCTAGGCTGTAGTAGTGTTTCTTTTGTGAACTTGGGTGCCCTTGTGTTTGGTGCATAGGTGTTAAGAACTGCAATGTCTTCTTGGTGGACTTTTCCTTTGATGAGTGTGTAGTGTCCTTTCCTATTCTTTCTGATTAGTTTTGATTTGAAGCCCTATTTTGTTATATACTAAAATGGCTATGCCAGCTTGCTTCTTAGGTCCATTTTCTTTGAATATCTCTTTCCATCCATTTACCCTGAGGTGATGTCTATCCTTGATACTGAAGTGTGTTTCTTGGATGTAGCAGAAAGATGGACTCTCTTTTCACATCCATTCTGTTAGTATGTGTCTTTTTATTGGGGAATTGAAATCATTAATGTTGAGAAATATCAATGAGCAGTGATTGATGATTCTTGTTTTGTTTCGTTATTGGTGTGTGTGTGTGTGTGTGTGTGTGTGTGTGTGTACGCTTATGCTTCCCTTCTTTTGATTTTGCTGTTCTGGAATTATTTATTCTGTATTCTTGGATGTAGTTTACCTCTTTAGGTTGGTGTTTTCTTTCTAGCACCTTCTGTAGGGTTGGATTTGTAGGTAGATAGTTTTGCTGGGTATAGTAGTCCAGGCTGGCATCTGGGATCTTTTAGAGTATCCTTTGAGGGGTCCCTGTTATTCTAATAGGCCTGCTTTTATGTTACTTGGTCTTTTCCTCCTGCAGCTTTTAATATTCTTTGTTCTGTTCATGCAGTATTTTTGACAATTATGTGGCAAGTGGAATTTCTTTTCTGGTCCAGTCTATTTGGTGTTCTGTATGCTTCTTGTACCTGGATAGGCACCTCCTTTTTTAGGTTAGGGAAACTTTCTTTTATGGTTTTGTTCAAAATGTTTTCTGTACCTTTGACCTGGGTTTCTTCTCCTTCCTCTAATCAAAGATTTGGTCTTTTCATGGTGTCCCGGATTTCCTAGATGTTTTGTGCCAGGATTTTTTTTTTTTTAAAGATTTAAAATTGTTACATCTTATATAGTGTCTTCCATGCCTGAGCGTCTTTTATCTCTTGTATTCTTTGTTGGTGAAGCTTGCCTTGGTGGTTCCTTTTTGAGTTCCTGAATTTTTCATTTCCAGATTTCTCTGTTTGGGTTTTCTTTATTGACTCTGTTTCTACTTTCAGGTCATGAACTGTTTCATTCACCTCCTTCCACTGTTTGTTTTCATACATCTAAGGGATTCATTTCCACTTTGAGGCTGCATTTCCTCTATCACATCCATAAAGGATGTCTTAGGAAGTGTGTATTATCTTCCAGTTGATGGATAGGGCTACAGGGATTCCACATGCAGCTGTGCCCAAAGTAAAGGTCCCTAAGCACTTCCAACGGACTGTTCTAGAACCAGAGAGGCAACAGTCCACTTCTAGTCCATGCTGGTACATGTAAAAGATATAGAGATGAATTTCAGAATGTTCAGAAAAGCGCTGCCCGGGTGCCGAGGGTTGGTAGAAGGACCTGGAGGGCATGTAGCCTGGGGGAGAAAAGACTCAAGAGAACCAGAAGGGAGAATTCAAGGGTATAAAGGGAGCAGGACCAAGCAGCTTAGGGGTTCTGTAGCTACAAGCACAGAACTGCTCTTTGGGAGCATCTGCATGCGGCACACGCGTGGTGGCTCACAACCATCTCTAACTCCATGTCCACGGGGATCTGGCGCCCTCTTCTGGCTGACAGGCACCAGGCACACAAACAGTGCATTTACATGTAAGCCTGGAAAACATGTTTGTTTGTTTTTTAAAGCTTAAGTATATTCTAAGTTCAAGTTAAAAAGAACTTGACTCTTTGGGTCATCAAACTACTTAAAGACAAAAAAGGCTGGTTTCCTGGTAGATGAGCAGGGACAAGAGAGGATAATTTTGTATTGACTGTCCAGATGACCTCGGGGAAGAATGGGCTGCAAGCTCTTTGTATATGCATAAAATCAAGTATATAAATATGACAGTAGGGCGGGAAAGTCTACAGGACAGAGGAGATTAACGGGAGCAGGAAGGGATGGAAAGGGGAAAGCAAGGGTTAAAGGGGGGAATATGTTCAAAACACAGTGCACAGTTATACAAAAGGTTTAAAACGGTGAATCTACTAAGAGTTGAAGAAAGAACAAACTGTTGTGACGGGCACGTTTGCTTTTTGTGACGGGCACGTTTGCTTTTTGTGACATCATCAAAATGGCTTGGTTTCAAAGGTGTTCAGCTGTGTCTTAGCTGGAACCCTAACCTAATTTGAATCTAGTTTTCATGTTTAAAAAAGATTCATGTTTTCACTGTCTTTACAAAAGAATTTATTGTCTCATTATTTGGTATAATACAGATTTTAAAAAAATATAGCTTTTATGTTGACAAAAGTTTAATCTCCAAAAAATAAAGTGCATCTTGAGAGTGCCTATATATATATTTGTTTTATTTATTTATTTAATTTTTGTTTTGTTTTGTTTTTCGAGACAGGATTTCTCTGTGTAGCTTTGGCACTTGCTCTGTAGACCAGGCTGGCCTTGAACTCAAAGAGATCTGCTGGTCTCTGCCTCCTGAATGCTGGGATTAGAGGCATGTACGACCATGCCTTGCCTTCTAAACTTTTGATTTTTTAAGGTTTATTATTATGATTTTTTTTTATGTGTATGAGTGTTTCGCTTTCAAATATGTTTGTACATTACATGCATGCTGGTGACCTTGGAGGCCAGAAGAGGGCATCAGATCCCTTTGGAACTGGAGTCACAGACAGTTGTGTACTGTCATCTGGGTTCCAGGAACCAAACTGGGAACCTCTGGAAGAGCAGCCAGTACTCTTAACCACTGAACCATCTCTTCAGCTCCCAATAATCCAATTTTAAATAAAATAGCTCATAGAGTACATATACCTGTAAAAGTAGGGGAAAACATGGTTAATCTAGTTTCTTTTTCTTTCTTTTTTTTTTTTTTTTAGTTTTTCAAGACAGGGTTTCCCTGTGTAGCTTTGTGCCTTTTCTGGAACTCACTCTGTAGCCCAGGCTGGCCTCGAACTCACAGAGTTCCGCCTGGCTCTGCCTCCCAAGTGCTGGGATTAAAGGTGTGCGCCACCACTGCCCGGCTTAATCTAGTTTCTTTTACTTATTTATTTTGGTTTTTTGAGACAGGATTTCTCTGTGTAGTCCTGGCTGTCCAGGAATTCAGTCTGTAGACCAGGCCTGCCTCTGCCTCCCAAGCGCTGGGACTAAAGGTGTGCATCACCACTGCTAGGCTAGTTTCTTTTGAAATATGTAGATTTTGGTTGTTTAAAATGCCTGCTTCCTCATCTTCTGCCTTTACTTGGTTAAGCCAGACAGTGTTCTTGGCTATTTTAATTTCTGGTGTATTACTCTTGTTATACCTCCCAATGTCTTGTTTCTTTGTTTGTTTGTTTGTTTGTTTTTCAAGACAGGGTTTCTCTGTGTAGCTTTGCACCTTTCCTGGAACTCACTTGGTAGCCCAGGCTGGCCTCGAACTCAGAGAAATCCACCTGGCTCTGCCTCCCGAGTGCTGGGATTACAGGTGTGCGCCACCAATGCCCAGCCTCCTCCCAATGTCAAGTACAGAGGATAAAAAGCATTGGATCATAATGGCTAATAGACTCCAATGATATGATCCAGGAGTTCCTTCCTTAATGACTTTACCAGCTGTTCCTCTCTCCTGAAGACAGCTATCCTGTTGGCTACTCAGCCTTCTCTATATCAGATCCTGGGAATGAGCCTTGCTATCAACACTGGAAAGTTAGCATTTGGTCCCTGTATATATGTGTGTGTGTGTGTGTGTGTGTGTGTGTGTGTGTGTGTGTGTGTCTGTCTGTCTGTCTGTCTGTCTTCCTGGAAAAAATCACATGTCTGGGCATCTTCTGGAGAGCTTATGGGCAGATTAGAAATTCAGTGATTGTAGGGAGAGGTAGGTTGGTTATTAATTTATTGATTGTATTTTTTTTTTTCAGAACTGAGGACCAAACCCAGGGCCTTGCGCTTGCTAGGCAAGCGCTCTACCACTGAGCTAAATCCCCAGCCCCATAGGGAGAGGTTGGAATGTTGTAGGTCCATTGCCTAAATACAGTTTGTCTTCAGCTCTTTAGCTCCTCCCTGAAGACCTGTTCCTTTTCCCTGTCTGACCTAACATCCTTGTGACTAACAGGTAAAAACCTTTAATGTGGATCATATTAACAGGCCGCTAACTTCCACCAATGAAAAGGTTAAGAATATTGTCAGGGAGCACCCGAGGCCCATTGCAGAGATTTCTGAGGTCTCCTGTAACCTGCATCTCTACCAGTGTGTTTGAAAAGTGCCTTGATTCACGGCTTGCTTTGTTCTGTTCTTATAAAACTTCATCATCCTAATACCATGTTGGAACCCAAGTCTGTGGTCCCGAGCCATGTGTGACCTGTATTTGGCTCCAGTATAAGCCATCTCTTACCACTTTTCAATTTTCTCTGACTTAATTGTTTCTCCTGTGAATTGACATGTGGAAACTGCAGCAAAACAGAATGCTTGTGGCAGAGCCCCATGGTCTCATGTCCTAGCCTGGCTCCCTTCCCAGGATGCCAAGTCACCAGGCTCTGGCTAACCTTGTGAGGCCACAGGGGTACCCCACCTCATCTGTGAAACCTAGTTATAGTATCAAGAGAAAAGATACACAGCCTCGCCTTTGTATCTGGGAAATAAAGATGAATACTATTGTGAATTAAATGTTTTTAAACATGCTTACAAACTTGGAGCATGTAAAGTATACCCACATCAAAATTACTGTTTCTACTTAAAGCATTTATTTTTGCAGATGCGAGGTGCCAATGGGGCATCCCCATGGTTCTGGAAGATGCCCTCGGCCTCTGCAAACTATCCTTTCTAATCTGGCTGGTTCAGGCGGTAACAGGGATTTGACATTTGCAGTATTGCACTACTTCCAAGACGCTGAGCAAACTGAGGCTGATCTCTGGAACCACCTACAGGTGGAGGGACAGAACCAACTCCACATTTCTTCTGACCCCTGGCATGGAGTGAGTGCCGTGGCACGTGACACAAGACATCACTTTACCTTGATATTAGCATTTCTCGTACGGAGGCAGGAGACTGGAACAGACCAAGGGCTGGAAGGCTCCTAGAGCCTTCTGAAGGCCGGGAACATCTCCCAAGTGAGGCCATGTAAAACCAGCTCTCCTGCAGCCACAGCAAAAGCCAGTTTCCGAACATGAGCAGTGCTTATTATTCTACTAAAACAATCCCCTGGGTAGAGTTAAGATGCTAATGAAAGGTACAACATACGAAGTTGTCTGTAGAACCGCATATCGGCAGGATATGTGGAAAAGCGTGGACTGTGTGTGCAGAGCTGCCCTTGGAGCTACCAAACTTTTTCTTGCTCCAGCCCAGTTCCTCCTGCGTGTGGAAGCACACTATCCCTTAATGAGCTTTGCTTCTGTTGGGCCTGCAAGTCTCTGTCAACCCTTCCTTCAGGGACACCAGAACCCCTCTGGTCCCGATAATGATAGATAGGATTGGATTTTGCATGGGCTGAGCACCACAGGTTAAGCCTGAGAAAAGATACACAGCCTTGCCTTTATATCCAGCAGCTGTGTGAAGTTAAATAAAGCAAGGCGGTGCTGACCCACGCTGACCAACTAGGAAGGTTCCAGGTCTGAACCTGGAGGGGCTGGCTATGGAGGACGGACAATAATGGATCCTGGCAAAAAAGAAAAAAGAAAGAAAAATGGTTCTTACTGCAATCTTATTCTCGTTCATGAATTATTAGAAAGGATTGTCCAGGATATTAACTCTCATCAGGAATTTGTTCCTTTGAACATCCTGAAGGGCTACATTGCCTGATGCGATTTTATCCCACGTTGGAAGACTCAAGACGGTCTGAAGCCAATGATCTCCCATGAACTCCGAGGCTGAGTACCACCATTCCTGAGAGGAAGGAAAGAGAACACAGGCCTCCTCAGTACTCCTGCCATGTGGAAGACCGACCAGATTTCAAAAATGTGTCCCCGAGTGTGTTTTGTTTTGAGATAGGGTCTCACTGTCCAGCCTTGGCTGGGCTAACCTTGAACTTGGGCTGGTTCTCCTGCCTGTGTCTGGAGACCTACAGTTATAGGCTTGTACTGCCACACAAGGCTCTGGCTCCTTTGAGCCTTTAAAAACAGGGGGATCCACAGACAAAGGGGATATTTTTTTTCTTTCTTTTTTGGTTTTTCAAGACAGGGTTTCTCTGTATAACAGTCCTGGCTGTCCCGGAACTCACTCTATAGCCCAGGCTGACTTCAAACTCAGAGATCTGCCTTCCTCTGCCTCCTGAGTGCTGAGATTAAAGGTGTGCACCACCAGCTGGCTTCTTTTTTTCGTTTTCTTTGTTTTTCTTATCTCTTTCTTTCTTTCTTGTTTTGTTTTTTGAGATGGTTCCTACAACAAAAGCTGGCCTTGAATTCTCCAAGTAGCTGAGGATGTTGAACTCCTGATCCCCCTGGTTCTACCTCCCCAGCATTGGGATTGCAGGCATGCATTAACATGCACAACTGATGATAAAAATGATTTTTGTTGTCCAAACATATAGAACTTGGACGCGTCTTCAGATAAGCACACATAATTGCACATGTAGTCGCTCAATTCACAATACTGTGCTGGGTGCAGAGCCCGAGTTTTACCTTTGAGGTATTCCCACATGGGCAGCAAAAGGGAAGTGAAGAAGCCACAGAGATGGGGAGAGACTGAGCTAAGGGGGTTTGCAGGAGAGAATTCTCTGAAGTGTAACAAGAAATGCATAGCTCTGAGCTGTGGGTATAGACCCTCTGTTGGTAAGCTCTAAGACTACTGTGCTTGGAATGTGTGTATATTCCCCCACAATCCACATGCTGGAGGCCAACCCCTAAGGTGATAGCTTTGAATGTCAGGGATTTGGGCAATTGGGTTCTGAGGGCATTGAGGTTTATGTCCTTACAAAAGAGCTCATGAACAACTTTCCCCCCTCCATTCTTTGGACAGGCAAAAAGTAGGGAGAATAGAAAGACAGGGAAAATTAAGAGAACACCAGAAAGGAAGGTGTGGTGATATATGGTTTGTAATCTAAGAAATAAAGCTTGTCTGAATGAAGATCAGAGGACGGAGCCAGCCACAGAGTTAGCCATGGAGGTCAGACAGTAGTGGCACACACCTTTAATCCTAACACTCAGGAGGCAGAGGCAGAGATCGTCTGGATTTCTGTGAGTTCAAGGCCACACTGGGCTACAGGAGATGAATCCAATCTAAAAGAGAAACAGAGCCAGGCAGTGGTGGCACACACCTTTAATCCCAGCACTAGGAAGGTTGAAACAGGAAGTGATATGGCTGGGCAGAGAAAGGAATATACCTTGTGGGAGGAGACAGGAGTTTGACCCTGCTTGCCCTTCCTCTTTCAGGCTGAGGAGTTGGTGAGGTACGAGGTGGTGGTGGCTGTGACTTGCTCCGTTTCTCTGATCTTTCAGCTTTCACTCTGAGATCTGGCTCCAGGTTTTTATTACAAGAGCAACTAGGATTCACGCACCAGGGAGGGTTGCTTACTCTAGAGCAGTGGTGCACAACCTGTGGGTCGCAACCCCTTTGGAAATCCAATGACCCTTTCACAGGAGTTGCCTAAGACCACCAGATGTTTACATTATGATTCATAATGTAGCAAAATTACAGTTATGAAGTAGCAACGAAAATAATCGTATGGTTGGAGTCAGCACAACATGAGGAACTGTGTTAAAGGGTCGCAGCGTCAGGAGGGGTGAGAACCACTGCCTAGAGTCTGGCTGGAATTAAGAATGCCCACTCAATTAACAAAATGGGCTGTGAAGGTTCCTGCAGAGAGACGCGGTTCCTCTCCCATACAAGTACCTTAACTATGAATACTAAAATCCTAACAGTCCGTGCTGAAGACCCACAGGCAACTCTGAATATATCTTTGTTCCCTCCCTAGCTGTGGAGCTGCAGTTTTCTAGAAACCTCAGAAAAGAAACCTCAGAAAAAGACCATACACGTCATTTGCAATTAATTGTGTGTGTGTGTGTGTGTGTGTGTGTGTGTGTGTGTGTGTGTAAATAAAAAGTCTTAGCTTCCTTGTGGCAGATGGTGTCATTGTTAGCATTCTGACCCTCCCCTTGGGGCCACCCTGCATCCTGACATGAAAGTCTCATTTTAAGGAAAACCCCCTGCCCTTCCTTTCTCTCTTCCAAGCGCCCTCTCTCTCTCCATCCCCACGAGATGCACACACCTCCACTTTCTCTCCCTTCTCCCTCTTCCTGTCTCCCTCTTTCCCATCTTTCTCTTCATTGCTCTATTATAACAAACTCTCTCTACATGGATGTAGCACCTGGGTGTGAGTGACTGTTGCTCGCGCCACTGTCCGCTGCTGTATCTGCCCACCATGCTCCCCTGCACATGTGGGATACCCTGGCCCAGCCAGCTGGGGTCCCCCATGTGATGCATCCTAACAGTCATGCAATCCAACCCATCTCCAGGAACCACCTTTGGACAAGGCGATTTCAGAGGCCACCAGAATCATACAATATATGATTCTCTCTTGAAAAGCTCACACAAAGTTGTGTGTATGCTATCATTTTTCTAAGTACTCTTAGTGCCTAGGCTTAAACCTATGTTTAAGCCTCTTCTTAATACACCCCAGCTCTGCTTTTATTTAAGGACTTAGCCTCAAATTATTTTCAGCAGCAATGTCAAGAATCCTAGCTTCACTTTGAGGGGAGGTCTCTGTAGAGAATTCTTCAGGTGACAGGTGGCAGAGTAGGGCTATGTCTCTGGTTCCTGTTCCTTCTACCACTAATAGGGGCACATCCAGGGGCATATTCATGGAGGAAATCATCCTTATCAGATATTAAATCCTAGCACCACAGTCTTAGACTTGCCAGCCTGCAAAACTATGGGTAGTAAACTTCTTGTAAGCCCAAGTGGACTAAGACAGTGGCTTACCATGCCTCGAGAAACCCAACTGAGAAGTGGGTTCTGAGGCTTCCTCAGAAGGGTGAACATCCCCACATATGTAAACCCAACACACACACACACACACACACACACACACACACACACACACACACAAACTGTGGCATGGTGGCTGATGGTACATACCTTGCTCATGCTTAGCCAACATTTCTCTAGCAAATTTCCTTGTGTCTCAGAAAGCTCCAAAGCTGTGTTCAGGAAGAAGTCACAACTATGCCCATCTCCCATCAGTATGCAGACATAAGCCATCAGATGGTAGAGCCTTGGGTAGAAGACAGGGCCAATGGTGTCTTCAGCCACAAGGCTCTCTAAGGCCTAGAGAAGACAAACAACCAATATAACCAGGGGCTGGGGATATATATATATATTTCAAATGGCGAAGTGCTTGTCAACATGAGTTCAATCCCTAGAACCCACATTTAAAAAGCATGGCAAGAGCTGGGTATGGTGGCACAAACCTTTCCCCAGCACTTGGGAAACAGAATTTGAGGTCAGCCTGGTCTATGTAGCAAGTTCCAGGATGGCCAGAGCTACATAGAGAGACCCTGTATCAAATAAGTAAATGAAAAGATGAGACAGATAGATTGATAGGTTGACTGATAGATATGACACATGGCATGTGTCACATCTGTGACCTGGAATGGTGTCACAAGCTTAAAATCCAAGCCTATTATTGAGGCTACCCCCATAGCTTTCCTAGTAACCACACATCCCCGAAAACACCTCACTGTACCTGTGGTTTTGCTTGACTAACTTTTTAGGAGGATTGTCTTTAAAAAACCAAAAAAACCCAAAACCTTTTTACATAAATATGTACAAATTCTGTAATGAGAAGACAGAGAGTCAAGAAGTAGATGGAAATTCACTAGAGAAGGGATCTGTCTGTGCTGGAAAGCAGGGAGCAGGCCTCACCTTGAGGAGCTTAACCCCACTGTTCTGTGCATTCCGTTCTTCTATTTGCTTCTGGAGGTGGAGAACTTGCCCTTCCATGTACCTCGAGATCCCTTCATAGTAAAGAACTGTTGGGGTTCTTCGTGTCACAAAAGTTTTAGCTTTATTGGAAAATCTGTAGAAGTCGTCCCATTGCTGAAGTCTGGCATACCTGCACAAGCAGAGAAGAAATGAAAATCAGTCCCGCTCTCTGGATGGACTGGTTTCCTGAGAGCTCTCTCTGGATGCCAACTTTCAATACCTTGGCCCTCTGCCTGCCTCCTGTCCGACACAGCAGAATGGTAGATGATGTGGATCCACGGTTGGTTTCACCAATGTTGGTTTTAAATAAGTGGTGTAGCCGCACAATGTTACTCGTTAAGCGGCGCTGTTAACCGTGCGAGAAAAGCCAGGAGGTACGACAAAACCCAGTATCAGAGTTTTATTGGGGTGGGGTGGGGGGACAGAAGAGAGCATGGCCAAGTCTGTTGGAAAGACACTTGAGGAGAAGAGGGGGTGGGGGCAGGAGGAGAGAGAGCAGAGGAGAGGGGAGGAGTCTCTGACCAGCTGTTTAAGGATTCCCCTGCACATGCGCATGTGGGCTTACAGAGCTATGCCACGCATGCGCAGATTGCGTGACCACACAGCACGGTTAGGTGGGGCGTAAGACCCTGGCTACTGAACTGCACCTGTGCGGTCATATAGCTGGAGGCGTGGCCGGAAAGGGTGGGATCACATGATTAGGGAGGAACAGAGCCCTCAGAAGCACACATGGAGCACTAGCCACCATCTGGCATGCTCCTTGGACTCTAGGAAGTGAGACAGATAACACACTTCAGACTTGAAGAAGCTGCCCCGGTGGCAAAGAGAGGTGGGCCAGCAGTACTGAGTGGCCCGCAGATGGGCCAGGGTCCACCTCGGATTTCCAGGTCTAACCCAGATCTACTTAGTCAGGCTCTGGCAGTGAGGGCCAGGAATTTGTGCAAGCAAGCCTGGCCACTGACTGTGAGAAGTATTGGCTGGGGACACATAAGTGTTCCACTGACATCCCCACCAGGATGGAGCGCGATGAGGGACAAGCACAACTGTTAGACGTCAGAGCCTTTGAAAATTCATGTTCACTGGGATACCAGTTTGACATCGAGCCTTATCTGTTAAGTTTTCCCATGTAATTTTGTGTTTAAAGCAGAGTCTCATGTAGCCTGGGCTAGGCTTGAACCCCTTCTGAACTCCCCATCCTCCTGCCTCTGCCTCCCAAGTACTGGGAACATAGGTGTGGACCACTATGCCCAGTTTCAAATCATTTATGTACTTTTAATCAGAAGTCATTGCACTTCATCTCATTACAGAGCTTTTGATGAGTCACACTAGGCAACCTGGCAGTGTACAATGTGAGACAGGAAACAGAACGGGGTGGGGGGGGGTGTCTCAGTCCAGGAGATAATACAGAATTTGGTTGTTTTCTGATTTACCTTGAAGCCGTACGTAACTGTTTATCTCATTCTTGAAGGCATGGCCCCAGCTACAGGCTTATTAAGCTAGAAAACGTACTTCCTCCTCTCTCCTGAGTGTTGTCTGGGCAAAGAGCCAGGGCTATTTCCCCTCTGCTCTCACTTCTCCAATAAAGGAGTGACTTGGTTGGTTGTTGATTTGGGAGACACCGAGATAAGCATATTTCAGCACCTGTGTTGTCTCCAACATAAGAACCAGTGAGGCTGACAGGGAACACGGCATTGAGTTTCTCGGCCGTGGGACAGAAAGAGGCCTGCCTTGATTGGAACCCTGTGGTTTATAGTCCCACCACAGAATAGTTAGGTCTAAGGCTGGAGCTCTAGTGTTATTCTCTGCAGACATTATATAGCCCGTATCCTCCAACGTCACTACCTCGAAATAACATTTTCCCATCTGTTTAGATCTGGGCAGGTGTATGTGGGCAAGTGGTGCTATTTCTTCATGCCTGAACCATAGCACCCCTTAGAAATTGGTATAGTTATCCTTCAATAGCCCCTTAGTGCCAGGAGGCCCCCAGCCCACAGATGCTCAAATTCACAGGTGCTCAAAACTCTTCCACAAAATGATGCAGCATTCACCGACCCCATACACATCTTCCTGTCTCATCACTGAGTTACTGATAATACCAACTGCAATGTAATGCTATGTAAACAGTTGTTATATTTATTGTTTAAGGAATAATGACTAGGAAGCAGTCTCCACATGTTCAGGACACTTAAAACTCTCCTCCATGCCTCATAGCTTCTCTCTTAGGCTCACAGAATCCACAGATACAAAACTAGCCACCCAAGCAGTCTATGCTGCAGGCTTTGTTTTCCTGTGCCATTGACACAACTGAGACAAAATTACTTTTCTTTCCTCAGCTGAAGGTTTCTAGAGGATCGATCTGGATCCCTTGGTCCCTTGAGTGGCTTTCTCTATAAACATTCCCTGGCACCTTTAAGCTGTCTCAGATGTAAACTATGAATGTTTTCTTTCTTTTAAAGAATTTCATTGAACTCTTCTTTGGGATTTAACTTTTTCACTTGAAAAAGGAAATGTCATGTAACACATTGTTACCAGACAGCTATGCAGGAGTAAAGTCCCAGGAGCAGTCCACTCTTGAACTTGAGGATTCTGTTGTCTTCATTGTTCTGTACAAATTCCAAGCATTCTTCAAATGTTCTGTAAATGAAGCCTAGAAAGGAGAGAAACAGTGATCTTGTGGTAGCATGGTATGGGGGTCGGGGGAGGTAGGGTCTTGCTGGCCTTCAGTTTGCAATAGAATTTCCCACTTCTGTGTTGGACCCAACAATACGTTTGGAGCTGAGGACCGAACCCAGGTCCTTGTGCTTGCTAGGCACCTCACCTCCGGGGTGTATTAGTTCCCTGCTTTGGTTAGGGCACATGTGATTTCTCCCCATCTCTGGACCTGGAGGGCTCACCTGGGAGTTGCTTTGCTCAAATAAACCTGTTCTTTTGCTTTTTCAATTTGGTTTGCTCTAGATTGCTGTGTAGGTGGAGAGACCTTTTATCTCATTACAGAAAACCTTTTCTCTTCCTCTCGATTTTACTACCCTTTGTCACTGTTCTCCCTAATCCTACCTCAGCCCCAAGCACAACTTTTTTTCCCCACTTCGAGACAGAGTCTCACTATGTAGTTCTGGCTGTCCTGGAACTCACTATATAGATCAGACTGGCCTTGAACTCCCAGACATCTGCCTGCCTCTACCACCCCAGTGCTGCCATTACCCCTGGCATTCACTGTTCCCTTACAATTTTGGTAATTGCTAAATAGCCCTTTGAATCATATCACCACGCTCCCTCCATCCCTGAACACTAAGTAGGTGGTCCAAAAGCCCTGAGAGTTACCTCACCACTCCAGCATGGGGACTCACTCCCATTTCTTTTAGTTCCTGAAGCCAGAATAAATTCCATGCTTACCAGAATAAAGCATGATGTCCAAACAGACAAAATAGAAAAATGCCTTGCTGAAAATGTGCTCTTCTGTTACAGAAAAGTCCCACAACAATTCTAGAACCTGGACCAAATTCTTGTATCTGTGGAACAGAGCGAGAAAGCTGTGAGAGGAAAGGATGGAGTTCAGTCCGGGTCTAGGTTAGTCTTGGTCATGAACAGTAATTCAGAAACAAATACAACTTGTAGACTTCACCTGAGGGGTGTGGTGGTGCACACTTTTAATCCTAGCACTCAGGAGGCAGAGGCAGGAGAATCTATGAGTTTAAGGTCAGCCTAGTCTACAGAGTGAGTTCCAGGACTGCCAGGGCTGTTACACAGAGAAACCCTGTCTTGAAAAAGAAAACAAAACAATACAAAAACAAAAACAAAAACAAAAAATAACAGCAAAAACAAAAAACAGACTTCAAACCTTCCCTTGCTCAGAACTAGAACCTTAGTCTCCAACTGGATCCCTCAACAGTTCTTTTAGGGATCCTCCAGATCAGGGAGATTAGAGTCAGGCCAAATAGGCCAGAATCTTTGTTGCTGTTCTTCAGGCATGCACAGTGCTTTTTTAACTTCCCTGTACCTGGCAGGGACAAAGGCCTAGTTCCCACAATAGGTGTGACTGATTGACCTTCTATCCCTGGTAAGAGCAACCAGATCAGAGATAATGAACACAAAAGAACTCCATTAAAGAATTAACAGAGGCTGGAGAGATGGCTCAGGGGTTAAGAGCACTGCTTATTCTTCCAAAGGTCCTGAGTTCAATTCCCAACAACCACATAGTGGCTCACAACCATCTGTAATGAGATCTGGCGCCTTTTTCTGGACTGCAGGGACACACGCAGACAGAACACTGTATACAAAATAAATAAATAAATCTTTTTAAATAAAAGGGGGGAGTTGGGGATTTAGCTCAGTG
Organism: Onychomys torridus; assembly: GCF_903995425.1. NCBI lineage: Eukaryota > Metazoa > Chordata > Mammalia > Rodentia > Cricetidae > Onychomys > Onychomys torridus. The sequence goes on from NC_050453.1 coordinate 29,014,525, forward strand.
GTAGAGCGCTTGCCTAGCAAGTGCAAGGCCCTGGGTTCAATCCTCTGCTCCCCCCCCCAAAAAAAAAGAATTAATGGGGGTGGGATGGGGTGGGGTAATATTAAAGATTAAAGATGACGGTTATCAATTACATTATCTTGCCATGAACTGCACTTCCTTTTCTATGCTATGGCCAGGGTGAAACAAGCCAGAACCCCCAAACAGCTTTCTGGTCTAGTTAGCTTGGCCACCTGGATAGCCTAGAGTCAGTCATCTTAGAGGAGAGATTTTTGATTGAGGAATTGCCTAGATCAGATTGATGTGTAGGCATGTCTGTGGAGGATTGTCTTAATTATTAACTGATCATAGAGGGCTACTGGAGGAATCACCATCTCTAGTTCTAGAAGCTAGCTAACCTTGGACTGGAGAGGGGAAAAGAGAGCAAGACTGCTGTGGAATAATCCTTTTGTACAGTGAAGATTTGTCATTGTGATGGGTTTAATAAAGAAGCTGACTGGCCAATACCTGAACAGGGTAAAGTTAGGCAAGAAAGCCAAACTGAGAATGATGGGAAGAAGGGCTGAGTCAAAAGGGTCACTAGCAGATGCAGAGAGAAGCAAGATGAAGATGCAATACTGAGAAAAGGTGCCAAGCCATGAGGCAAAGCATAGATAAGAAATATAGGTTAACATAAATATAAGAGTTTAGTAACAAGCCTGAGCTATTAGCCAAGCATTTACAGTTAATATTGCTATTGGCCGAGCACTTACAATTAATATTCAATTTCTGAGTAATTATTTGAGAGCGGCCATGGCACAGGAAAACTCTGCCTATACAAGCCAGCAAGAAGCCATGGTTTCTGTTCAGGTTCCTGCTTGAGTTTCTGCTCCAAATTTCCTCAAGGGTGGACTGTGACCCAGAAGTGTAGGCTGAAGTAAACACCACCACCAGCCCTCTGCTTTTGGGCAGAGTGTCTATCACAGCAACGGGAAGGAAAGTAGAATCCTAACTTTGGGAAAATGCTTTAGGACAAATACCTGCTTTTCAAGAAGAGAGATTTACTCAGTCTGCAGAGAACCATGTGGTATTTGTTGGGAGTCTGGAGAAGAGACCACATCTTATAGGCTCGGGAACCTGGGAAGAAAGCAAATGTGGTGTGTTTGGAGTTATCACATGTAACTTTATGCCCTTTCTTGCCTAGCTAATGTTTACCTAACTCGATGGCCAAGTCCAGATGACCCATTAATAACTTGATATGGCCCAGTGTATCAGCCGCATAAGCCATGATTTTGATGGCCTCGCTTTTTACAGGGAGGTTCAGGAGCTGCTCCATGGCCAGGGTTTCATATTTGAACCACACACCCTGGTATCCAGTCAAATGGTGGTACAGTGAATAGTCCAGAAAAGCCTTGATGATCTACAAGGGCCACAACAGAGAGAGAAGGAGAAAAACTGAGGAGGAATCCCAAGGTGAGAGACTCAGTGCCTACCAGGAGACTCTGCTTATTAAATTTGGACTGTAAGCTAGTCATGGGGCCAATGCCATGGACTTAGATGCAGAAGCCAACTAGGTGTCTGCCACCTGCTTACTGTCTTCCAGGATAAGCTTCATGGTCTTATTTGTATACAGTCTTTAAAATAAATGGAGACTCCCCCCCCCACACCCGGAGACAGGGTTTCTCTGTGTAGCTTTGCGCCTGCCTTTCCTGGAACTCACTTGGTAGCCCAGGCTGGCCTCGAACTCACAGAGATCCGCCTGGCTCTGCCTCCCAAGTGCTGGGATTAAAGGCGTGTGCCACCACCGCCCGGCCAAACTTTTTTTTTTTTAATGTGGAACTGAGGATCGAACCCAGGGCCTTGCACTTGCTAGGCAAGCGCTCTACCACTGAGCTAAATCCCCAACCCCAAATACAAACATTTTAAGTCGGATGAAAAATAAAAACAATAGGTGGATAAATGGCTGCCCAGAACAAGATTGAGCAGATGCAATCAGGTCTACATAGTTGGTAGTTATGTTAAGGTAGAGGGAGCATTTGAGAGAAGAATTAGCCTTTCTTATGCATTGTTTTTGTGATGCATAAGAAATGCAATGGGGCTGGGTGGTGGTGGCGCCTTTAATCCCAGCACTCGGGAGGCAGAGCCAGGCGGATCTCTCTGAGTTCGAGGCCAGCCCGGGCTACCAAGTGAGTTCCAGGAAAGGCAGGCGCAAAGCTACACAGAGAAACCCTGTCTCAAAAAAAAAAAAAAAAAAAAGCAATGATTTTTTCTGTCTGATAAAGGACTAATTTAAAACGTAACTGGAGATTTGAGAAGTTGCTTACTCTTTAATCAAATCTTTAAAATGAGAAAGTTGCCTCAGAATATAAATGCTTAGAGGAATGCAAAGACAAAAGAATTCCTTTCAAAGAATCAGTTTACACACACACACACACACACACACACACACACACACACAGACACATGCTTGCACACTCACACCCATGCATACATACAGGCACAAACCCACTTATACATGCACTCATACATACATACATACATACATACATAATAAATGCATAAACTGCTTTGAAAAATGAAGACAGGAGAATAGACTAATAATGGTTTCTCTAATAGTCCAAGTATTTATTATGTTGGGGTGATTGTACAGGGGAGGCTTTTTAAGGCTTTTTCCAGGAGGACTTTTCTTCCTGGAATGCCTCACATTCTGTCACAGGCAAGTCTCTAGGTACTTGTTAAATCACAAAGTTCATTTTTGCAAATTCCAAATTCCTGGTGTGAAAATGCATAATGCTGCTGCAAAGGAAGGTTGGCCGTACATGGTGGGGGGCAAATGACAAGTCACAGCAGCAGTAGTCTCGGACTTCGTGTATGTGGACCAAGAGAACAGAGCCGGACTGCGTCATTGCGTGGGGCAAATAGAAAGCTCAGGGGTTGTGTGGCTTGCTGGTGGTCACACTGAGGATGGGTCTGGAAACCACTCTCTGGGTTCTCATCTAGTCCTTCTGTTATCTTAAACTGTCCATGGCTGGATTCCATCTTTTGAAAGAGAACTATCCTTTTACATTTAGCTTCTTGGATGCTCATTCTCTGAATATACTACTGAGTTTACCAGAAGCATCATATGTGACACTACATCTCAATGAAGATGAGGTGGACATCTAATTATCAAAGCAGGCCTAGTGGTACATACCTGTAACCCCAGTACACAAGATACTGCAAGCTGGGGGCCAGACTAGGCTATAGAGTGAGGCCTGTCTCAAACAAACAAACACGAATCTTCCTCAAACAAAATAAGACACACAAGCACATGCCTTTGATCCCAGCACTTGGGAGGCAGAGGTAGGTGGACCTCTGTGAGTTTGAGGCCAGTCTGGTCTATAGAGCTAGTTCCAAGACAGCCAGGGCAATACAGAGAAACCCTGTCTCAAAAAACAAACAAAAAAAACCCCCAAAAAAAAAAAACCACCACCACCACCAACAACAACAACAAAACAATCAAACAAAACAAAATAAGACACACAATCACAGTGAATCTATAAAGCACACTCACAAAAAGCTATTTACAAAAACTTAATACAGTGCCACACTTCTCATTGTATTTTGCTGCTGTTGTTTGGAGAACTATATTTTTAATGCAAATCCTAGTTATGTTGATATATACTTTTACTATTGCTTTTAAGAATTTTAGCTGGGTGCTGGTGGCACATGTCTTTAATCCCTGCACTTGGCAGGCAGAGGCAAGTGGATCTCTGCAAGTTCAAGGCCAGCCTGGTCTGCAAAGTGAATTCCAGGATAGCCAGGTGTACACAGTGAGACCTTGTCTCAAAAAACAAAAAACAAACAAACAACAACAAAAACAAAACAAAACACAAAACTTTAAGTTTTTCTCACTTGGTGTCCTATAATATCGATCCCAACCCACAAAAGGAAAAAACAGTTTGATTCTGACAGTGGAGTCCTCTGGGGGCCAAAACATTTGGTAGCTGCTGGCAAAACTGCCCAGTCAGAGAGGCTTCCATTACAACCATGTGGTTTTCAGGTCCCGTTGGCTTTGGCTAGGAGGTTTGCTGCTGCTGCTTTTCTTTTCTTTTTTTCTTTTGGTTCTTCGAGACAGGGTTTCTCTGTGTAGCTTTGCGCCTTTCCTGGGACTCGCTTTGGAGACCAGGCTGGCCTTGAACTCACAGAGATCCACCTGCCTCTACCTCCCGAGTGCTGGGATTAAAGGCGTGTACCACCACCGCCCGGCAGCAGCTGCTTTTCTAAATGAGCTGCAACAGTTTCAAGAACAGCTACAAACATACCTGGAAATTATTTTGCGTTTCCAGTGAGGCGTTCATTTGCATCATGGCTGCCAGCTGGCCGTAATACTTGTAGTGGAAAAAAAGGTTCAAGCTATAGATTTGCCACAGCAAGGAGAAGCAGGAAGCTTGCAGGTAAAGTTCTGCCAGTTTCTTCCTGTCACCAGAACGGCAGATGGACAGAGAAGGTTTCGTCACCATTGGGTTCACACGCTCCGGCTCCCTGTGCCCCCCTGCTCTTCTTCCCAGAGCCCTTACCTCAACTGGAGGCCTGACTCATGACTTAGGATCACATGCATTTTTATGAACCACTTAAGTATGTTACATTGAATTAACTAGGTGAACCTGTCTGAATTTCACCTTCTGTGGGAAATGGGGTCAAATCATCCCCTCTTTCCCTATAGACTCAAATGTGAAGAATGGCATCCATGTGCCTTTAACCAGCTTCACTTTTTACCTAAACTATATTATGGGGATGGAAAGATGGCTCAGCTGTTAAGAGTACTTGTCGCAGAGGATCCAGGTTCAATTTCTAGCACCCCCAGGATGGCTCAAAATCAACCTAAATACAGTTACAGCGGATCTGACACCCTAGTCTGACCCTAGTGGGCACCGGACATGGACATGGTATGCAGACATACATCTAAGAAAAATATTCATACAGATAAGAGTAAATTAAAAAAAAGAAAGCCCCATGTCATCACAAAATAGATATCATGATCTCCATTTTATAAAGAAGAAAATGTGCTTCGTACAAATGAAATGGGTTAGTTCCAAATACTCACGTGCCATCCTGCTTCTGTCTCCCAAGTACCAAGATTACAGACATGTGCTACCAGTTCCATTATTTTCTTTCTAAATATTCGTTTTATTTACTTATTTTGTGTGTTTCATAGGTGCATGTGATACCCACACCTATGCATTAGGGTATATCAGACCCTTAGAACTGGAGTTACAACCATTTGGAGGGAGCATGGTAAAGTAGTTTAAGTAAGTTAAGTAAGAATGTCTGTCATAGCATTTGAATATTTGATTCCCAGTTAGTTAGGGAGGCTGAGAAGATGTGGCCTTCCTGGAGGGGGGCTGGTTTGGGTACCAGATTGCATTCACTGTTTCCTGTTACAGTTCAAAGTGCAAGGTCTTAGTTGTTTACCCCCACCACGCCTCATCTTGCCTCCATACTCAACACATGGCTTATCATATGTGTACTGGGATCCAGACTCTGGTTTTATGATTGTTCAGTAAGCATCCTTAACTGCTGAGACATCTTTCAGCCCTTTGATCATTATTTTTTTATAGTTCACTTATAGACCAAATCTTAGCTACATTTTAAATTAATGAACACCCATCCCTAATGTAACCCTTATCAAATTCAGAGAAGAATAGGGAAATATGAATTTTGGCAGATATGCTCAAGGCCTGATAATTTTCTTTGAGGTAAGAATAATATTTAGGCCGGGCAGTGGTGGTGCACGCCTGTAATCCCAGCATTCGGGAGGCAGAGGCAGGTGGATCTCTGTGAGTTCAAGGCCAGCCTGAACTCTATAGAGAGATGGCTTAGAAGTTAAGAGCACTGACTGCTCTTCCAGAGGTCCTGAGTTCAATTCCCAGCAACCACAGGGTGGCTCACAACCATCTATAATGAGATCTGGCACCCTCTTCTGGCCAGCAGGCATACATGCAGGCAGAACACTGTATATAGAGTAAATCTTAAAAAAAAAAAAAAAAAAGAATAATATTTAGGATCTTTGTAAAGCATGGGGGGCTTACAGTTGAGGTTCTAAGGAATATGGCACTGGTTCTGATATCTGATTCTAGATACACAGGAGAGTCATTGTATGAGTAATAAAGAGAATTGGTACTCACTCTGTGTGGTAGTTGGAATGTAATTGGCCCCTATAAGCTCATAGGGAGTGACACTATTAGGAGGTGTGGTTTTGTGGGGTAGGTGTGGCCTTTTTGGAGGAAGTGTGTCATTGTGGAGGCGGGATTTGAGGTTTTATATATGCTCAACCCATGCTCAATGTCTCAGCTCACTTCCTGTTGCCTGTGGGTCAAGATGTAGGACTCTCAGCTCCAGCACCATGTCTGACTGCACACCACCATCTTGTACCATGATGATAATATACTAAACCTCTGAGCTGTAAGCCACCCCAATGAAATGTTTTTCCTTTATAAGAGTTGCCATAGTCATGGTGTCTCTTCACAGCAACAGAAACCCTAACTAAGATACTTTGTGAAGGAATTCCATGGAATTCTTTGACAAAAGCTACTTGTGAAGTGCTCAGAGCATCCTGGCCCTGGCCATCTCATCCTACAAGTGAGCGTCTGAGCTCCTGGAGCACCAGGCTGTGAGGACAGACTCGTGCTGGATGGCAGCCGTCCTTACCTGGGGAACAGAAATGAGACCCTCAGTTGTTCCCAGCTCCTTCCCTTACCCTGGTAGCGAGCCCTCCTGGGGATGCAGGGCCATCAAGTGGGAGAGTCTGTTCTTTTCAACATGCATTTGGAAAATCAGGGTGATTAAGTCGGAAGGAAACATTCGGTTGAGAAACTTCAGCGCCTTTTTCAGCATTTTCTTGGCGAGTACCATCTGTCCCATATTAAAACACACCTAAGGAAGAAGGAAAGGGGCAGAGGAACCAATAGTAAATTTGGAGAAATACTTATCTAAAAAAGTTGAACTGTGGCCCAGGAACAAAGTCATTATGCACTTTAACGTAATATTAAAAATATTTAATGTTAAAATGAAATTAATATGAAAATGTTTATTGGGTGCTTGTACAAGGAAGACTGAAGAGTAGGGTTTGGCCCTGAGTTGTGTATCATGTAAGGGAATGTTTACTCATGCATATGCACTGTTACAAAGACATTTCATAAAAATGTCAACCTACTTGCTAGGGAAGATACCAAGTCACAGCGATGAAGTATTGAGTCAAGCTTGGGGTTCTGGACTCTGTGAGAAGAGAATATAGACTATACACAGATGACCTCTACTCCTTCTGTGGACTGCCTTAGGACTCCAATGTAACGGTTTCTTACCTGGCCTTTGAGACTATAAAATGTGGCGTATTCAAAGATCTGACTCCAGGAGTTTTCATTTGTCAGGGTCTTCAGCAGCCTTTCTCCCTCGTCCAGATACATGTATGCCTGCAACCAGCAAAGGAAACAGAGGAGTCGTGAGTTCTAGTAGAGGGTCTCTCGACCCAGATACTGCCGAAGCGAGGGAAGCAGGAGCCACTTTGGGTCCCAGGTCATCCCTGGGCCTGGTCTCGTTGGTCATAGTGGACCTCCACCCTAGACAGAAGCTGGGTGGGTGTCTTCACGTCTACCTCTGTCTGCTAGATTTAGTGATCACTTCTTTCTGTTTCATTATATGCATGTAGTTACCTCAGTTCAAGGGGAAGGTTGCCATGGAAACAGTTTCCCTAGGGAAGTGTTAACTAGTGCTCTGGTGGTCTCCAGTGTGTCTGTATGATGGTTTAGCCAAACTGTACAGAGACAGAAGTGGCAGAGCCTCTGAAGACGACAGGACTGAAATAAATTCCTATCAGCCAGGAAACCTGTAGCTCTTCTGTGCTCTACATTAGTGTTGGACAGCAAAGTATAAACCACTGGGGTGTTACTCACGAGGACTGTGATGCAAATGAAACGTTTATACTAAGAGTGAACCCAAACCATTTGCATGTAAGTCCATTTTGCTCTCTCTCCCAGGTAGACACAGTTTCAAGAGTGGCAATATTTCATTAATTAAGGAAAGATCTGGTTTGTAGCCTAGGCTGGTCTTGAACTTGCTATGTAGCTAAGACTGACCTCAAGCTTGTGATTCTTCTGCCTCAGCTTCCAAAGTGTACCACCATGCCTGGCTTGGTTGTAGTAGTATAATTAATCAGTTATTACTTTTTTCAAGACAGGGTCTTGTGTATCCTAGGTGGGTGGCCATGAACTTTCCATGTGGTTGAATCTGGCCTTGAATAGATCCTGATCTTCCTGCCTTTACCTCCCAAGGGCTGGCATCACAGGTGCATGCCACCATGCCAGGCATGATGTATGATGATTGTGGTGGTTTGAACAGGAATGGCTCCCATAGGCTCAGAGATTTGAATACTTGGTCATTAGGGAGTGGCACTATTAGAAGGTGTGGCCTTGTTGGAATATGTGTGGCCTCATTGGAAGAAATGTGTCACTGGAAGAGGGCTTTGGAGTTTTCCTGCTATCTGCGGATCTGGATGTAGAACTCTCATATCCGTCTCCAGCACCATGTATGACTGTATCCCACCATACTTCCATGATGACAGTAGACTAAACCTCTGAACCTGTAAGCAAGCCCCCAATTAAATGCTTTCCTTTATAAGAGTTGCTGTGGCCATGGTGTCTCTTCACAGTGCTAGAACACTGACTAAGACAATGATGGTGGAGAACGGCAGCTTACCTTATAGTTGTCTCCCAGGATGAGATAAGCAGATGCAACTTCTAGGAAGTAGTATAAGGCTTTGTTGTTTTCTTCTAAGGCTACCAAATGTTGGGCCAGTGGCAAGATGACAATCTGGAGCAGCTCCTCACACTGGCATGATTCCAGAGGGATGATGTCATCCTGAGATGACTCCATCTTTGCAATAACATTGTCAAAGAAATGCAATATTATATTCCTTATTTCTGCATCACTGTTCAAGTACAAGAATAAGTAGACCATCAATAAATAACAAACACAGCACAGATTTTGATATGAAATTATCTTTGAAGACTAACAAAATCCAGTGTTGCTCTCACTGACTAGTGAGATGCACCATGCAGCCCTGTCATTTCCCCTGGGTACCTAAGAGGCCTAAAGGTTGGCCCAGAAGTGACCCCAACATCATGACAATTGCTTCTTTTCTATCTTCTAAAAACTACATAGGTGCATACCTGCGATTCTCAGGGAATTTGTATTTCTTAGGGAGCTCTGATTTAGAAAAGCTGACTTCCTCTTCATCTAGAAAATAATTGAGCAAGTAAGATGTTTGCCATCCACCAAAGACTCTTATTCCCTTTACCCAGCAAGGAACCACATTTCCTAGTCCATCTGTGTCCCGTCCACCATCCCCCCCCCCCCCCAGACACCTCTCTCTCTCTCTCTCTCTCAGAAAATGGAAGGCAGGGCTGGGCACGATTGTACATGACTGTAAAACTACCTCTCAGAAGGACCACTCAGAAATTCAAGGCCAGTCTGGTCTAAGGAGTGAGTTCTAGGCTATATAAAGAGACTGTATCTCAAATGAAAGATGGGGGCAGAGACAGAGAGGGAGCTGAAGGGGAAGAGAGTAAACTGAAACTAAAGATGTACATATGAAAAAGCCACATGGAAACCTACTGTTTTGTTAGCCAGTTGTTTGAAAAAATAAGTTTGAAGGGAAATATCCTGTACGAATGGACAAGGTTGCTCCCACAAGTCACAGGTTGTTAAACAGAAATGCCAGAAGCAAGTGTGGGATACCTCCTTGTGGTCAGCAAGGACCCAGAGCCCCTCCCCTAAAAAAAACCCAACACAGGCTATTTCCATTTATCTTAGAGAACAGGGCAACCTATTATTGTTGCTTTGCTAAAATGACATGGTATCAAAGTGTCTTCTAAATGTTTTTGTTTATAGCCATAGATTGGCGCTGCTCTCAGCCTTAGTCAGGAGCTTCTGTTTGCAGTAGGTGATGGTTAATGTAGAGACTCAACACTGTCTAAAGTACTTAGCAGAAGTGACTGTGGACATCTGTTTTGACTCCTCAAGGCTCAGGGAACATCATGGAGGACACCCCACATGCCACCTACTGGATTCCATCCCTTGCTGTGAGACATTTTGATTTCAGCTCAGCTGCCCTTTATTTGCCAGAGCTCTATATAGAAGTCACAGTGAGATGGACTCCGTTACCCTAGGTCCATTGCCAGCTCTTCCCTGCCCTATGGACCTATCACGCAGCTTGCGTCCCAAACCGCAGGGGATTGAAGCCTATAAGGTCCTGACCCAATACGCATAGATTTCAATCTCCAAGACCTTCCCAGCAAGAGTTGGGATTGGTTAAAAGTGAAGTAAATTTTACATTTGTATCTTTGAGACTTTGCCATCTTCGTGACAGTTCCTATGTCCAAAGTGTTGAGTCGAATGTCCACTACAAAGTGGTGGTAGGGAATGAAGTCCCCGTTGCCGCAGTGGTTGCATTGGTGGGCACTTTCCTCCAAAAAGCGGGCACATTTCAAATGCAAGACTTTCTTCTGGTCCTTAAGCCACAGTTCGTAGGCTGTTTTCTGCATTATAGGTCTGCAGAACCGAAGCATGTGGCACTCAATCACCTCCCCTTCCATTTCACGGAGCTCCTCTTCACTAAGAGCTGGAAGGAGAAGGAAGTACTCTTCAGCCAGGCAGCAGGAAACATTCCAGCTGCTCCTTCCTAACACACATCAGTTCTTTATGTTTTTTTGGTAGGTTGTTTTTGTTTTGTTTTGTTTTGAATTGTGTGGTACTGAGGATTGAACCCAGGGCAATGTGCATGCTAGGTCAGTGCTCTATCTCTCCACTACATCTCCAGTCCTCTTAGCCCTTTCATCTAGATATGTCTCTAACCAAGGGGCATACAGATGTTTTCCAGATACTACTCACCTAACCCCTCGTTGGACTTGAGGGACATAGAGCGATAATGCACTTCAAACGTGGTCACATTCTGTTTCAGGGCTAGTTGAAGATCTTTGCTGCTCCGGAAGCAATCAAAAACATTGGACTTCACTAGAGTGGCCAGGGCCTTGATCATGGTCTTCATGTTCCAGCAAGGGAGAATCTCAAACAACAACTCCGTGGTGAAGGTTAGGCCAATGATGGCGGCACATCGCACCAGCATCTGATGGGAAAGGCTCATGCTGTCCAGCTGGACCAGAGAGATTTCTGTGGGTGGAAAAGCAACACAATGGGACACATGTTATCCACCATCATCAGACGCATGCTTGAGGCAGACGACTGTCCAGAGCTACAGTTCTTGTTTGTAGAAACCTAGCTAAGCCAAGTCAAAGGAAGTAATCGCTTAGTACCCAATTTATAGATACCCTTCATACTGGGAACATGCAAGATGCAGTTTCCATGGTCTGTCTATATGACATGAATAAGATAGATTTTAGGGTATTCTAGTTTAGTGCTGAAGGGTGACAAAGATGTGAAAGAAGTCACAGGAGGCCATTATAGTCAGGTTTTCCATTCTTGTCCTTTGAAGACTTTCCTAGATGTCCCATCTGTCTTCACTGGCTCTCCTTTCCCCTGGACTCGCTCAGCAGTAAACTGAGGCTCTTCCTATCTGTTCAAGGGTTTCATTTATGCACAGGACACACATAATCATCTCTATTGCATAAGCAAGGCTCAAAGAGCCCAGAGAATCAGTCCCAACTCTTCATCTAAGCATGAACATACTTCATGTGTTCTTGGTCTTTTGGTTTTTGGGGTGTGTGTGTGTGTGTGTGTGTGTGTGTGTGTGTGTGTGTGTATGTGCGTGTTTGTGTGTGTGCGTGTGTGTGTATTTTCTGGGGCCTAAACTCAGGGCCCTCAAGCATGCTCAACAACTTGCTCTACCATTGAGCTACATCCCTAGCTCCTTCTTAGACACTTTTTAAAATAAGATTTATTTATTATGTATACAGTGCTCTGTCTGCATGTATGCCTGCAGGCCAGAAGAGGGTGCCAGATCTCATTATAGATGGTTGTGAGCTACCATGTGGTTGCTGGGAATTGAACTCAGGACCTCTGGAAGAGCAGTCGGTGCTCTTAACCGCTAAGTCATCTCTCCAGCCCCTAGACACTTAAGATTTTTTTATTATATTTGTGAACCTGTGTCAGGACATGTTCACTAAGTACATTGGAGGCCAGAAGACAGTGTCAGATCCCCCAGGACTGGAATTACAGGGGCTGTAAGTCACCCTGTGGGTGCTGGAAACAGAATCCAGGTCCATTGCAAGAGCAGTATGGAATCATCTTTCCAGCCCCCTTCTTGGACATTTTATATCCATTAGACACAAAATTTGAATTTCCCTGACATGTTCACAGAACAAGGTAGGTGGAAGTTGAAAGTAAGTTAGGATACCTTCACACTTCAGGAGACTCAGTGAATGAAACATAAATATTTGTTGCAGACAAAGACTCCAAGTGACCCTAGGCTATCCTCCCAAACATTTAAAGTTACTTCTTGTGGTGGGTATTGTGTTCCCTAAAATATTGTGTGTTCCCCGAAATAAACATATCTGGGGTCAGAGAACAGACAGCCACTAGAACAGAGCCAGAGATGGTGGCTAGAAAATGGGAAGAGTAAGCCATAACAGAAGTTGGGCGGTGGTGGTACACACCTTTAATCCCAGCACTTGGGAGACAGAGCTAGCCAGATCTCTTGAGTTCAAGGCCTCTTTAGAAACAGCTAAGCATGGTGACCCACGCCTTTAACCCCAGGGAGTGGGGGCAGAAAGAAAAAGGTATATAAGGCGTGAGGACCAGGAACTAAAAAAAAAAAAAAAAAAAAGCATGTAGTGAGTAAAGCATTCGGCTGGTTAAGCATTCAGGCTTTCGAGCACAGTTCAGCTGAGAGCCATTGGGATGAGGATTCAGAAGCTTGCAGCCTGAGGAAACAGAATCACCTGAGGAACTAACAAGGTGAGATAGCTGTGGCTTGTTCTGCTTCTCTGATCTTCCAGCATTCACCCCAATAACTGGCCTCAGGTTTGATTTTATTAATAAGACTCTTTAAGATTCATACTACAACTTCTGAATGGCATAGATTGGAGCTGCATGCAGGCTACAAAATGAATTCAAATTCATTGTCCTTGAGTGAAACAATACATCTTGAATACAAGCTCTTTGTCATTTCTTTCTCATATTGTCAATGTTAGAAAATGTCTCAATGCTAGAGTTTTCTTTCTTATGATTGGTTTCAGCTTAATTAACAATACATAGCCGGGCAGTGGTGGCGCACGCCTGTAATCCCAGCACTTGGGAGGTAGAGGCAGGTGGATCTCTGTGAGTTCGAGGTCAGCCTGGTCTACAAAGCGAGTTCCAGGACAGCCTTCAAAGCTACAGAGAAACCCTGTCTCAAAAAACCAAACCAAAACAAAACAACAACAACAAAAACCCAATACATTACACTCCATTATTTGTATATGTATAGATGTGTGAATACATGTTTGTATGTGCACATGTACTTAAACGTGCTTGTTTGTGTGTGTGCACTTAGAAGCCAGAAGTCCACATTGAGAGCTGTCTTCAATCACACTTTACCTTATTTACTTACTTTTCTTGTTTGTTTTTTGAAACAGGGTTTCTCTGTGTAACCCTAGCTGTCCTGGAACTCACTCTGTAGACCAGGCTGGCCTAGAACTCAGAGATCTGCCTGTCTCTGCCTCCTGAGTGCTGGGATTAAAGGTGTGCACCAGTACTCCCAGTCATCTTATTTTGAGATGGGGTCTGTAGTAGTTGGAATGAGAATGTCCCTCACAGGCTTGTATGTTGGTCTCCTGTTGGGGGAACTGCTTGGGAAGGATTAGAAGGTGTGGTCTTGTTGGAGGAAGTGTATCACTGGGGGTTGGTTTTGAAGTTTCAAAAGCCCATACCATTCCCAGTTAGCTCTGTCTCCTTACAGATAAGGATGTGAGCTCTCAGCTACCATTCCAGCACCATGCCTGCCTGCTTGTTGCCATGTTCCCCACCGTGATGATCATGGTCTCCAACCCTCTACAAAAATATGAGCCCAAGATTAAATTTTTTCTTTTATCAATTGCCTTGGCCATGGTGTTTGGTCATAGCAATAGAAAAGTAAATTAGTTTTTGTTTTGTTTTGTTTTGTTTTGTTTTGTTTTTGTTTTTTTGTTTTCCCCACAGAACCTGATACTCGCCAATTCAGCTAATCTGGTAGACCCTAAGTCTCAGTGAGCCTCCTATCTTTACCTCTTCAGGGCTAGGACTAAAAACATGTGCCACCATGCCTAATGAGTTCTAGAGATTGAAAACTCAGGTCTTTCCTGTTGCCTGCACAACAAACCCCTTACCCACTGAGTGGCCTCCCCAGCTCTTTACACTTCACTCTTTTGTGCATTGGAATGAGCATTTGTTCAATCCAGAATACGGACAGAGGGAAGGAGGATCCTAACTGGAGGGAGGAAAAGCAGACCTGCCTACCACCTGGGGCAACACAAAACATGTGCTCAGAGTACTTGGTTCTCATCTTTTCTTTAGACAGTCATCCTAGAAGAGGCCAAAATCAAACTGACTGAGAACCTGAATGTGAGTTCAACTTTCTGTACCTTTTAGTGATGCTGGAGGTGACAGATTCTTCAGCCTGACACCACCTACAAGGTAACAGACTTCCTTTCGCCCCTCAGAGATGCAAGTATAAGGCTCCATGTCTTCTGTTGGCCTAACGGAATTCTCTATGGGAAGACAAGAAGTCAGGGAAGTTGAGAATCATTATCCTGTTTTCAAAAGGCCTGGATTTCCTTGAACACTTTTGAGACTCAGGTGAGAAAGACTAAACAGAGACATGTTGGTTCACCAAATGTTCCAGAACATCTTGTTTTTAAATAAAACTGATACATGACATTCTAAATTAACTCAAATGACTTTGTTTCCTACCCTCCAGAACAAGAATTGGTACTATTGGTATCTCCATAATACATTTAACTTTATAAAAATGGGGTTCACAGCCAAGCTAGACTGCTTCCTATCACACATAGTAATATGGAGCTATGTGCTCATTCATTTTCCTGTTTGGCTTACAAGGACATGGCTAAAGCCAGAGGGAGGTTTAACACGGTGAGGCTTGAGAATACACATGCCTACTAAGTTGGTCGACCCATACTCCAAAACGTTTATCCCTTATGCCGCTCATCTAACTCTTGGTGGGTGAGGTACAAACATAAAGGTGAATAAAGTTAAGTTCCCCGTGACTGAAGAGATAAATCATGCATCCAAAGACTGCCAGGCAGTAAGTGGCTCAGCAGTGAGCTCAAACTGTAAGTAACAGACAGTTCATATGAATAGATTTATTAAAGACTTTCAATGCAATGTAATCTGAGAGGGTGGCCAGCAAGAATACTGCATGCTTCCAGGCCTCTCGGGGCGTAAAACTATAAGGATAGATATCCAAGCAATTAACCAAAACACTAAGAAGAGTGAGCAACAAGCCAGAGTAACATGCTGGAATAAAATCAAATGAAGGGTTCAAAAAGGTCCTGATCAAGGCCCTTACATTTCCCCACGTCCTTTGCTGTCTATCAGAGGTGTACATTTTGTTTGTTTGTTTTTTTCAAGGCAGGGTTTCTCTGTGCATCGCTGGTTATCCTGGAACTCACTCTGTAGACCAGGCTGGCCTCGAACTCACAGAGATCCATCCACCTGCTCTGCTTCCTGAGTGCTGGGATTCAAGGCGTGTGCTGCTACCGCCACTGAACCAAGTGTACGTTCTTTAGCCCAGCCCTGGAAGTCTAGGTTAGCTGGGTTTCCTTAGTACTTAGGATCCTAGTACTTAGTACTAGGATCTTAGTGCCTAGGTCTTTTTCACTCTTGGAAGCAGTCTTCCACAGGAAGCAGCCCGTGGACTAGCCCCAATCCTTGCCAGCTCCTCTGCAAAAAGACTCAGTGACGGGGCAATAGTGAGGAAGAGCTACTTACTGAACAGGTTACTCCAGGTCACATTTGTCTTTTCCTCAGTCTCTAATTGTTGAAAAAGGAGGACTTTGTGGTGGTCGAGGTTTTTCAGCAATTCTTCACAGTAAAATGGAATCCCACAGCTCCCCTCCACCAGGTACCTGCAGGGGAAACAAGGATTTCCGTGAAGAACCACCAGTCAGGAAAGAACAGACTCTTCTCGGCCATCTGAGAACCGTCTCCTCTCCTCCTCCATATGCTTCACCTTGTTTAAGTTTGGGGGCTGAGTTCTCTTCTTTTTTGTTTTCAAGGCCAGGGACTATGCATTCGAGGCATGGGCTCGGCAGCTGGGCTACAGTCTCTACTCTCAGTTCACAGTTCAAGTTATGTAACAAATGTGTATGTTTCCCAAACTGAAACTACATCCTCTCGTCTTGCTTCTCTTCCTCATGCTATAGGTAATGATTCTGATTAGCTTTGGTTAATTCTGTCAATATTTCTTTAAAAAATATAAACAGGTTCTAGCAACATGGTTCGATGGTTAAAGATACTTGCTGGGCTGGTCTGACAACCTGAGTTTGATCCCCAGAACCCGTGTAGAAGGAGAGAGCCAACTCTCCGGGGATGTCCTCTTGCCAACACACACACACACACACACACACACACACACACACATTTTATTTGTTACTTTGTTACTATTCTCATGCCCCTCTGTGTGTGTGTGAACAGGAGTCTGTTAACACCTTCTCATGGAAGGGAGAGGGGACCACCTTTCCTTGAGATTTTATATGTTGTTAATGGGGGAAGGGAAAGGCATTTTCTTCACTGATCACTATAAGAGACATTTTCTCCATGTAGTCACAATAGTGTCCATTCTCCTGTAAACAACCCTTCGCCCATGCTACTATAAGCAGCCTTAATCACTCATACACACACACACACACACACACACACACACACACACACAGAGAGAGAGAGAGTCAGGAATGTAGAAAGCAAGTTGTCTGGTGAAGAGAAAATTGAATAACAGGAATAAAAGTTGGACAAGAGAAGCTAACAGGTGTGGGGTGAAATTAATGTACATAATATACACACATGAAAATGTCATAAGGGGGCTGGAGAGATGGCTCAGCGGTTAAGAGCACTGACTGCTCTTCCAGAGGTCCTGAGTTCAATTCCCAGCAACCACATGGTGGCTCACAACCATCTGTAATGAGATCTGGCACCCTCTTCTGGCCTGCAGTCACACATGTTGTATACATAATAAATAAATAAATCTTTAAAAAAAAAAAAGAAAAAGAAAATGTCATATTGAAGCTCATATGTAATTAATAGGTGATAATAAAGTAAATACACATAGATTCCACCACACACACACCTCTATCTTACTTTTTAAAACAATAATTTAAGTTTTATATGTATGGGTGTTTTGCCTACATGTATGTCCATGCACCACATGCATGCTTGATGCTCTCAGTGGCAATTAGATCCCCTGGAACTGGAGGTACAAATGGTTGTGAACTCACCACGTGGATGCTAGGAATCAAACCCTGCCCTCTGGAAGAGCAGCTCACACTCCTAACTGCTGAGCTCTCTCTCTCCAGCTCTTGTCCGACTTTTCTGTTAGTATGCATGCAGAAACCATGCATGCTAACAGAAGCCATGCA
Source organism: Onychomys torridus (assembly GCF_903995425.1). NCBI lineage: Eukaryota > Metazoa > Chordata > Mammalia > Rodentia > Cricetidae > Onychomys > Onychomys torridus. The sequence goes on from NC_050453.1 coordinate 29,032,101, forward strand.
TGCTAACAGAAACCGTGCATGCTAACAGAAACCGTGCATGCTAACAGAAACCGTGCATGCTAACAGAAACCGTGCATGCTAACAGAAACCGTGCATGCTAACAGAAACCGTGCATGCTAACAGAAACCGTGCATGCTAACAGAAACCGTGCATGCTAACAGAAACCGTGCATGCTAACAGAAACTGTGCATACTAGGTTACACCTCACTTCTCTCCAGTCCACAATGGGTCCTCGTGAGCCCTCCATGTCAGCAGATGTTTCTCACTCTCTCTTGTTATTCCCACCATCCACTGGATGGATTCGCCATACTTTATTGAACTTAACCACTAAGGGATGAATATTTGAGTCGTTCCTAGTGTTTTATTAATGTAAGTAAAAGCCTCAAGGAAAACTTTGTACATCATTTTTCAAGTTTTTGTCACACATTTATGATAGATCCCTAGAAAATTTAGGATTGGTAGATCAAAAGATGTTTGGCTGGGGACTTAGATCAGTAGCCTCAGTGACTGCCATGTATAAGGGCTTTGGTTCTATGAGTGAGTGAGAGAGGGAGAGAGAGAATATTAATATGACTGTATGCACTTGTAATCCCAGAGAGAGAGAGAACACACTTGTAGTTCCAGCACTTGGGAAGATAGGGAGGTAGACTCCAAGTTTAAGATCTTGTCTCAAAAAAAAAAAAAAAACAACCCTAAAAATGGGCTAAAGAGATAACTCAACAGGTAGGAATTATGCTGCATGAGAACCTGGGTTCGAATCACTGAACCCATGTAAAGAACTTGGCATGGGCACATGCAGATAGGAGGATTGCTATTAGTTTTCAGCCTAGCTCTAGGTTCTGTGAGAGACCCTGTCCCAAGGTAATAGGTGGAGAATGACAGGACACCTGACATCCTCCTCTGGCCTACACACACACACACACACACACACACACACACACACACACACACACACGGATTTATATACCTGCATGCACATGTGCATATACACCACACACATTCACACATATGTAAACATACACACACATACATGTGCACGTGCACACATACACACACAGCAAATGACAAAAGTTAAATAAAAACACAAAAGTAGGCTTAATATTTATAGTTACATACACATATATCTATCATACATATGTGAGGATCACAAACACCCCCCCATGTGAGTATGAGGAATACATTCCTTGAGTTGTACTAAGCAGGCCCTTGTCCCATGCATCTTTCTTCCTTGAGTAGGGTAAACTAAATAAAAAGACCTGGTGTGAGGTGTCTGTAATCCCAGTGCTTAGGAAGCCCAGCCAGGGCTGCACAGCAAGATTGTATTTCCAACACACTGAAACAAAATTAAAAGAAAAACCCAAATGGAACAGAATGATTGACACTAGCGCGGCCAGCTAAAGGGCCACGGTCTAGTTGTTGAGGGGGCTGCGGTCAAGGTCCTAGGAGAAGAATCACTGATGATCGCAGAACACACTCCTAAGAGTCAGTTTTCAACCTTTGTCTCAGACTGGGAACCCTACCACCAGCCCCCTATCACCAGCCAGATAAGACCTTGCCGAGCTGCCTTTCCTGTCAACCCCCAAACACACGTGATCATGCTCTTGATTACTGCTCGTCAAAGGAGGCAGGTCCATATCCAGCATGATGAAACAGAAGCAGATCAATCAACTAAGCAGTGCTTGAGGAGGGGTAACAGGGACCCACGTCAAGGAGGTGACCCACACACATCCTACTAAGCATCGTGTATGGCTCCTTCAAAGGATGGGACGGCACAGCACTGAAATCATCATTTCAAAAAACAGCCCAACCCAGGGAGAGGAGATGGCTCCGTTGGTAAAGTGTTTGCCACATAAGCCCGAGGACCTGAGTTCAGATCCCCAACACCTACATAAATGCAGGATGTTGTGGTGGGCATCTGTAATTCCAGCTCTGGAGAGGCAGAGTCAAGAGGATCCCTGGGACTCACTGGACAAGTTAACGGAATCAATGGACTGCAGCTTTGGTGAGACAGCACGGCTCAAAAATCAGGTGGAGAACAATTCAGGAAGATACCCAGCATTGACCTCTGTCCTCCACATGTATCCACATGAACATATTTATCACACACACACACACACACACACACACACACACACACACACACACACACACAGAGCTTGGGCTAGGAGGAGGTTACTTACAAGTCCAGCTCTCGGGGGATGCTGCTTACACTAAGGTCGACACAGACCTTGTCACGTATTTCCTGAGGCTGCATGACACCAAGTGTGATGTAGGTGGTATTCCGGTTCTTCATGATGGCACTGGCAGCCGCACAGGGTGTGTCTGGGAAGGGAGATAGGGACATGATGATGAAGATGGGCACAGATCGGATGAGCTTTTCTATGAAGGCCCAGGAGGTTCCATCCACAAATTGGGCCTCATCAATGATGAAAATAATCCTTTCTTCTCTCACTGTCTGGAAAAGGGAGAGAAACAGAAACATGCTAGAACACTCTGGGATCTTGTGCATGGGTATGTGAAGAATGTGTATTTACTGAGTTTTATGGTTTGCACTATGTAGACCAGACTGGCCTCTAAATCAGAGACAGATCCACTGTACCATGTCTCCAGAGTGCTAGGATTAAAAGTGTGTGTCACCCCAAACACCAGCTAGTGGTAACTTTATAAAGAGGGAAGCCAAGGAGAGGAGGTGGGGGGGGGGGAGGAAGGACACATGAAACACTAAAGCCAGGTGTGGCACACACCTGTGATTCCATCACTTGGGAGATGGAGACAGGAGGATCAGGAGTTCAAGGCTACCCTTCACTATATCATGAGCTCAGAGTCAGCCTGAGCCACAAGAGACCCATTTTCAAAACAAACAAAACCCCAGAATATAGTTGAGTGGTAAAGTGCATTTTTAGTATGCCAAAATCCCTGGGTCTGATTCTTAGCAAAGGAAAAGGAAAAGGGGAAAACAGATAATGTAAATTTGTAGGGTAAGTAGGGCTGCGGTATACCTGCGAAGTCAAAGGGAAAAAAGAAAACAACGTTCATTCCATAAAAACCATGACAGCTAAAAGTCATTTTAATCTACTGACAAATGATAAATGGTCCTGGAAATATATCTTTTTATTCAGCAATATATACATAAGCGCCATGGGCTCTACCCCCAATACAGCTGGTGGTTTGTGCTTTTTTGGTTTAAACTCTGGTATAGGTTACACTTTAAATAGATTGTGTATCCTTTTTCTAGTACAGGCTACAACTAGTCTGAATTATTCATCTGCTCATTAAGCATTTAGTGTGTGTCTATTAGGGTTGTGCACAGTTCCACGTGTTGGAGACATGCAATAGACCGTAAATGCGCAATCTTCCTGCCTCAGCCTCTTAAGTCCTAGGATCATGTGTGTGCCACTGTGCTGGATATATGTGTGTATGAATTATTTCATTTTCTTAAGATTTATTGAGGGGGAAGGGAGGGAGGGAGGGAGGGAGAAAGAGTGTACATGAATGAAGGTGTCCACAGAGGCCAGAAAGAGTTGCCACTCTTTCTTGTGGAGATCTTGGGGCGCTGAAGGGGATATGGGTGCTGGGAACTGAACTCAGGTCCTCCTACGTCCTGAATCATCTCTCTAGCTCCTCTATTTCTGAATTCTGAACAGACTCAGCTCAGGTTTGGAAGGATGGGGAGAAAGCAGCAGTGGAGAATATGACTTTCACATGCTTCTAAAGCTCTTTGCCAGTAGAGGCTGAGTCGCTTGGGGCAGCTGGCTTTGTGATCGTTTGCCTGGTCCCCTCCCCCAGGGAGGGGCTTGGGGCCCACAGGTGCTCTTACTTTCTCCAAGATCTTCATAAACAGTGCTTCCAGATGCTTTTGTTTTCTTAACGGGCTCATCTTGGACATCTCCCGGGACACAGGGAACTGTACAGAGAGTGAAAGTGTTGAGCAGAGGGGAACAGCAACGGGAACGACCAGCCACGTGACTCCGACCATCACTTCAACTGTTCTGCAGCACAGGATGCTCAGATCTTACATCCGCAGTGCCCTCCCTGGCTTGAATCCTCTCTGTCACTGAATAGAATCGTTTTAGGAAAGAAAAGGACACACTCTGTCTTTATATTTGATGTCACTTTTGGCAAGAGGGTGACTTTGAGCCCTGGATCAAACAGGACAGCAGAGTTATGAGGGAACGTGACAAACATTGGATAAGTGGCCATCTGGATTTCCCCGAGTATGGCGTTTTTAGATATCTCCATTGTCTTACAAGAACATGCTACAAGGTTGTGGCTCAGTGGCAGGACAAGAGCTTAGCACGTGTGGAGCCCTAAGTCCATCCTTAACTCCTATAACTAACTAAATAAGTGTAAATTTTAAAAATGTTGTGTTGTTTAAAGTGGGTTAGTTAATTAGCTAGACTTCAAAAACCTAAAGTGTCTATGTATTATAGGGACTTGCATTATCATTTTGGCTTACCTGAATGTCTTTAGGACTTGAAATAAATATTAACTAAGTGATTAAAAACATTTTTTTCTTAGATTTATGTGCTTGAGTATTTTGTCTTCATGTATGTATATGCACCAAGTGCATGCCTACTGCCCACAGAGGTCAGAGGAAGGTATGGGATCTCCTGGAATGGGAGTTATGAATGGTTGTGAGCCACCATGTGGGTGCTGGGAACGGAACCCAGGTCTTCTGCAACACAACAAATGCTCTTAGCCATTTCTCTAGCCTCTTGACTAAGTGTTTTAAAGATTTTTAACTATGTGTATTTGTATGCATTTATGTATGTGTCTGTGCACATGAGTACAAGTACCCACAACAGGCAGAAGAGGGCATCGGATTCCCCCTGGAGCTGGAGTTACAGGTAGTGGCTGGTTGGTTTTCAGCTGCCCAGTGTGGATGCTGGGAATCGAATTCAGGTCCTCTGCATCAGCAGTACATGCTTTTAACAGATGAGCTCTCTCTCTGGCCCCAGATGACTAAGTTGTTTTTAAAAATGAATAGAAATGCACTTCAAGGAGAATGGAGTGGCATTTTCTTAACACTTGGACACTGCAGAAACAACTAGAAAAGGATAGGAAAGGTGTGCTGTCGAGTTTTATGTCAACTTGACACAATCTGGAGTCATCTGAGAGGTGGGACCCTCAACTGAGAAAACGCCTCCTTAAGATCTGGCTGCAATCAACCTATAGGGCATTTTCTTAATTAGTGATTAATGAGAGAGGGCTACTCCTGGGCCAGTGGTCCTGGGTTCTGTAAGAAAGCTGATGGGTGTGTTGGCACACGCCTTTAATTCCAGCACTCTGGAAGCAGAGGTAGGCAGAGCTCTGAATTTGAGGCCAGCCTGGTCTACAAGAGTTCTACAAGAGAAACTCTGTCTTGGAAAAACAAAACAAAACAACAAAAGCAGACTGAGCAAGGCATGGGTAACGGGAAACAAGCCAGTAAGCAGCACCCCTGCATGGCCTCTGCATTGGCTCCTGCCTCCAGGTTCCTGCCCTGTTTGAGCTCCTGTGCTGACTTCCTTTGATGAAGGACTGTGATCTGGAAGTGTAAGCCAAATAAACCCTTCCCTCCCGTCTTTGCTTTTGGTCATGGTGTTCCATCCATCACAGTAATGTTAATCTAAGACAAAGGTTAAAGGCACACAAAGTCACATAGCACCAGACAGGCAGGAGCCGCTATACCAGAGCTATTATTTTTTATTTTAATTTTAATTTTAGTTTGTATTTACATATTTGTTTATTTATTTATTTACGTAGGACTCTAGTGCAAGCTAGTTACCTGGACATGGAAGATGTCATTAAGAAGACAGTGGAATTTGTCATCCAACAGCATCTTGACTTTGTTTTGAAGACTGGTCTGTCGTTCTTTGTAATGTTTACAAGTATCTAGACCTAGTACATTAGCCATGAGTATCTGGATGGTATAAAAATTTTGATGGAAGCTGATCTTAGTCAGTGCAATAGCAATAGCCCTGTTCATAAGACAATCGAGAATCAGGAGAACATTTTAAATACAGTCCCTGGAAATAGCAAAGGCTGAGGGAAGTTCTGATTTCTCATACTCAGCTGCAAGGACAGAGATTTATCGAGATGCTTTTTATCGAGCTGCGGGAAGCTGGTCTTTGTTCCTGCTTCCGGTATCCCAACCCCTCCATCATTCCACTAGGTTGACCTAGTTATCTTCTTCCTAGCTCTGCTGTCACTGCCCGGCACCCAGCTCCCTTAGACTTGTGCCTATCCTGCTACAACAGCATGCCACTTCCTGTGCCTGCTGTTACTCAACCCTCTGAAGGCAACTCCTTCAGGAACCTCAGTGAGAGAGTGAGGCACAGATTTGGGGGAACTGGGGATATAGTTCAGTGGTAGAACATTGGCCTGGCATGTGTGAAGCCTGGAGTTTGCTCCCTAGTACTACCCAAAGCAACCCAAAACCTGAAAAAACAAACAAACAAAAAAAAACACCAAACAAAATGAGGCAGATCTTGCAGCATTTTCCTATTTAATGCTCTCTGGGGTTCCCATGGCCTATTTTGTGTGATGGTCAGACTCACCAAATCTCAATCTGTCCTATCTTACTCCTGCCTAGACTTCTACCCTCTACCACCACCAAGTATGAGAGTCCCCTATACAGCCAGGGCTGGGTCTCCTCTCTAGGACTTTGCTTTCTGCCTATCCAGGGATTAGTAATCACCAATCACAGCCCCTCTTTTGCAATGGCTTCTTGGAAGACTTTCCTGGTGGCCTGAATTTAGGCTACCTACCTCGTCTTTGCGTTTCTGCAACATTCTACTGCATGCCTCTGCCACCGCCCTCCCCCACATCCTCTCTTCCTTGTCATCTTCTCTTCTAAGCTCCTTGAGAGGAGGGATCATATGGCACTCATACTCGGGGCACTGACATACTGGGAACTGACTGGTGGTCTCCAAAATTCATGTGTTCTGACTATCGCAGAACGTGGCCTTGTGTCTGAACAGTGTAATTGCAGAGAATCAATTAAGATGAGACTGTAATTTGAGCTGGGTGTGGTGGTGCATGCCTGGAATCTCAGCATTCAGGAGGTGGAGCTAAGAGGATCAGGAGTTCAAGGCTAGCCTGGGCTACATGAACCCCTGCCTACAAGTAATACATACATATAATAAGTAACTATGTATACACAGAAAACACGCAGGGAGATGCTGTGTAATGGTAGAGATTTAGGTGGTGTGTCTCTTCAAGCCGAGGTGTGACAGACATTGGCGCCAAAGCACCAGAAGCTAGAAAAAAACAGGACCAAGTTTTCTTGTCCTGTGAGGGTGCTGCCCCGATGATGCCTGGATTGGGCTCTGAGCCTTTCTGCTTTTGTGTGCTTTCTTGCAGTAGCCTGCTAACTAATACAGCACTTAGCAGTTCTTGAAGCATGGTGGGAACTTAGCACGTAATGTAATGACTCAGTGTGTCTTGCTGTAACAATCCCTTTTGAAACTGGCTTTTCTTAGGCCTGACATTATAGAGTGATAGAAGTTGGATAAAAATTAAGAATAGCAAGCACTTCCACCTTATATACCCTTTAGGTTATGAGGGGAAGACACGAGACACTGTTGTCATGATCTGGGTCATCATTACTGTGCAACCCAGTCCCACAGAGTGGCAGACAGCTCATCCATCCCAGAGAGGGTCCTTCCAGCACTTCTTGGTTGAAAACACAGTATGAAGGAAGTACACACACAAGCTCTGCCCTCCAGATCGGAAAGTCTAGCGGCCCCGCCCTCTTTAGCCCCATTCTCAAAACTAAAGGGCTTAAAGCAGACAGACCCCAACTGTGGTTGCCACATCTTTGCTAGCTGTTACAACCTACCTAGACACTGGGGTTAAGCAGGGAGTTTCCAAGTCCCCAAGCTTGCCCTCACATTAACTTGGGGGTTTTCAGAAATCAGCCTCTTTTCTCTTCTTCTTGGTTTAAAACTCTTCACTAATCACCTCTTCAGCTACTGGGGTCATGGTTTCCCAACAACTGCAGTCACCTAGCTCACCCAAGGCAAGTTATAGACAGGAGAAGACACCAAAATAGGGGAAATTCTTTTAAGGATGTCAATATTTCCGAGGTTACAAGAAACACAATGTCAAGACATACTTACCTGTGGTTCTCAGGCTCGGAGGCCAGGCACTTGATTTTCATAAGTATCTGGCTTTTTCCATACCCTGGTAATCCTTCATACATCAGAACTCGGCTGCAACTCCTCATCAGAAAGTCCTCCATAGCGGACATGAAGTAGTCGATCTCCCTAACACGTCCTGGTGTTTAGTTTTTTAAAGGAGCAAACCCATGGGCAGAAAATAGTTTAGAAATAGACTTTAAAAGGCACACAGTGATACCCCTTCTAAGAATGAATGTCTTTGGAATCCCCACGCCATTGCACATGGGACTTCTTTGTGGCTTTGCTTTTTCTCCCTTTTTCTCTCTCAAGGCTGGCTGGCATCAATGTTGCTATGTGGCTGAGGATGAGCTTGAAGCCTCCCAAGGGCTGGGATTACAGGCCTGTGCCACTATGCCTGATCTGACTTGTTCGTAGAATTTCTTAAGGCTCCATGGATTCTTAATGTTTTTTAAAGTCTTTTTCTAAAGCTTTAGTTAGCAAGGTGATTTTGAAAGTTTATTTGGTTACTACAAGCTGTGAAGAAAAGCTCTTTCGTGTCTCCACCCCCATCACCCCTCCCAACCCCACTCCCACCCCAGCCAGGCCAGGGATGGAACCCAGAACCTCTGGAATGCCAGGCAAATGCTTTTCCACTGTAATATATCTCTATTATCAAGAGACAGTATTTGTAAGTTCACTGCAATTCCATTTAATTGTACTGTATAAAAATCAAGTTTTGAAGAGATTATATAACTAGGAATTGAACCAAGGCTCTCTAACCCTAAAAGTAGATCTTATTTTTCTGTTTTCTTTAACAGACTGATTATACAACTAACACCTGCTCACTGTAGAAAATATGGAAAATGTAGGAGGAAAAAGACCAATATAAAAACTGTCCTGGGTGTTAATCCTATCACTTTTTTTCCCTCTTGGATGCCTTAAAATGTATGCAGTAGGAGGCCCAGGCTGAAACCTGATTCTCAGCCCACGGTCTCCAAAACCTGAGTGAACACGAAGGAGCTGCAAGGATTGGACTTTCATAGCAACAAGCAATTTGTGTGATAAGAATTGGGGCTCATATTGGGTCATTTCTAGTTTCTTTGCTGGACAGATGATTAAGGAGGCCCCAGTTTTGTTAGCTGTGGGTAGATCACCCACATGTTCAGGTGTTATCGATTGTCTTTGCTCAAACAGGTTCATAAATTCAGGGAGAAGCATTCTAGAAAAGGAAGGTATGTATTTCACCTGGCAATGTAGGTTCTGGGTATTGTTTAACAGAAATCACTCCACAGGTTCTATTGTCTCTCCAGGGAAACATGCCCTATGTGAAAATGCATCTGAACTTCAGGGATGTGAGCTGTGAGTCTTGTGAGGCTTGGGGCTTACTTGGAAGATTGGTGTCAGAGGTTCATTATAGTAAAATCCTCTAGCTTTCTTGGTTCTGGTTATATGGAACACTTACTGTCTTTCATTGGATTCTAAAATGACAGTTTCTGGTGTGTTTCCCCCCCCCCCCTTTTTCTCTGTGTAACAGCCCTGACCATCCTGGAACTTGCCCTGTAGACCAGGCTGGCCTCAAACTCAGAGATTCACCTGACTCTTCCTACCAAATACTAGGATTTAAAGGTGTGCACCACCTGGCTTCATAAATAAACGTATTTTTAAATATATGCATCATGTTTCTATCTAAACAAAGCTCTGGCTGGACTTGTCCATGCCTACTTGTAATTCCAGGACTTGGGAGGTGTGGCAGGAGAATTGGGAGCTGAAGAGTAGCTTTGGCTCCATAGCAAGCTCAAGGCCAGCTTGGGCAACATGAGACCCTGTCTCCAAAAAACCAAAAACTGTAAACAAAATCCTACTACAACAATTGTTGTATACATTTTTTTACCCTAATATTTATTTTTTTCTGGGTATTTTTATTGCTCTCTGTCACAATTTTTTTGGACAAGAATGCTTATCAAAGAACATTTCTAATGCTGTTGCTCTCCTACGATTTTGTCTTTGGATATAGCTTGAAGGGAAAGTGTGTGAACCTGATTTTTACCAATTACTGTGGAATATGGCCAAAAGAGACTGGTCCATCAACTGTAGTAAACTGAGGAATGGGCAGATCATCCCGTGTATTTAAGATTACTGTCAGTCTAGGGGAAAGGGACCAGTCATTGCTACAATCACTTCTTGGGATGGAAAACAGGGTTTTATGGGAGGGTGGGCGTGAGTACTCTGCCTCCTCTCAAGCTTTGAGTGCGGGGAGTCTGGGTTTACCAGGCATTTCTGTTGGGCCAAGTGCTGTTGTACAGCTCAGAAATAGTGATTCCCTTCAGGATTGCAGACACTAAGATTCCAGCCTAACACTCCTCCAAAGGAACTGACAGTCTCCTCTTAACGGTCCTGACACAGTTGTGACTAGCATTTAACTTTGGATATGTCTTGCAGGGATGGTAAATCTAATAGAAGGGATCAGCAATGGCTACTCCAAATAACTGTCTTCAGAATCTTTATTCAGGCTACACTGAGTCTCTTTCCCAAGTACATTACCGCCTCGTTTAGATCTACTTCCCTCTCCAACTTGAGTTAGCTTTGATAGGGTCCCTGTCACCAAGGATCCCAACTACATCACTTCTGCATGGATTATAGATGAAAGTGTATTTGTGGGTGGCAGGGGACTGAGATGTGTGCATGTTAGGCACACACTCTCCCACCACACTACACCTCTAATAAGCCTTACGCACTTAAATATAAATGGTAAAACAATTTCTGGAAGAAAAGCAAAGAGATACTTTCAAAACACAGGAGGAAAGATTTCTTAAATAGCACACAGAGAAACACAGATGTAAAACTAAAGACTGATAAATTGAATTACATTACAGTTAAGAATTCTGCTCGTTAAATATTAGGGAAGTGCTTGCTTTGGCAAAGCATACAATTGAAATGGAATAATGCAGAGATAAACAGATACCATACAAATCTGTGAAGGGTTCCATATTTAAAGAGAAAGAGAAACCTAGTGTGGTGGCACAGGCTTGGAATACCACTACTCCGGAGGTGGAGACCAGAGGAACAGAGCTTCAAGGTTGTCCTCGGGCATATAGCTAATTTAAAGCCATCTTGGGTTGTGAGGACTCTGTCTTGATAACAGTCACTACAACAAGAAAAATACACCAATAGAGCCTGTCTCAAAAAAAGAAGAAAAAAAAAAAAACAGGCCCAAGTGAACAAGAGAGATTAGTATAATCGCTTTATAAAAAGATGGATAAAAGACAAAAAGGGGTTCACCACATCAGAGCAACAATCAGTGGAAACTTCAGTGAGGGACCACCATGTACCCCACAGAATTTTCAGTCATAAAGATGGACAGAAGTGGCTGTTGGCAAAGATGAAAGACAATGTATCGTCTATTAAAATTATACTCTTTGTTCTGACGAGGTCACTCATATATATACATATATGCACATAAATGTATAAATTTACACAATTCTAGACAAGCGTTCATATTCATGCTTATTTATCATGCTGTTTTGGTTGTGTTGGTGCTTTGAGATGGTATCTCGGACTCTGGCAATGTTCCTGCCTCAGCCTCCTGACAGCTGGGATTACAGGAATCGTCTATTGTAAAATGTGTATAAAAAAGACTTGTGTAAGCGTACTTATGGCAACACTGTAAGAACCTAGAATAACCCAAATCCTATATACCAGGAAAAATGAACGGTGCATTTTATAAAATGGCATGGAATATAATAGTAACCGAAAATGATTTCTAGAAACAGCTAACAACATGGATACATGTCATAACACACTGCTAAGTAGAAGATTGCCAGAGTATAGGACACCATCTCAAACCACCACCAAACGCAAAGAAAAACAAGCATGCATATGCACTATCTAATATGTGTCAATGTATACATATGTGAGCATACATGTAGACATATGAGTGATATTGTCAGAACAAAGAGTACACTGGGGAAAAGTCAAAGGTTCACATAAGTTTTTTTCATGTGTGTTCACGTTGTGTTTTTGTGCCCACATGCCAGGCAAGAACTAGGTACAGTGATACAGAATTCAACTTTTCACTATTTCGCCCCTCATCACCCTGTCAGCTGACCCTACAAGTATCAGCTCCTCAGTAGTGCCGAAGTCCCTTGAACGGTGGCCAGGGGTGTCAGGAGATGCTGCCCTCAACCTTTAACCCAGGCTTTCTTCCCAGGGTCTTGTGAACCTTTTCCCTGACTGTCCTGTGTTCTTTCTTCTCCTGCAGGCCCTTCCTGGGGAGTTGGTGCTTTATTTCTCTTTTTTCAGAGGAGGAGGGAGGAAAATCAGATTCTGTCCCAGTGGAGGGAAAGGTGCTGTCCAAGGAGGGGAGAAACAGGGAAGACAGAGGCTTGTCCTCAGTAAGGCAGGGTGGTTAGACCATAAGCATGCCAGGGGGAAAGTCAAGATGAAAAAATAAATAAATAAAAAGGTAGGCAAGGCCCAGAGTCTGAATAAAAGATAGACTCTTAGCAGGTCACTGTAAAGGTGGAGAGCCAGGCACAGAGGTGTTTCCTGGAGGTGGAGAGTGCAGACATGGTGCCTCCCCACTTCCTTCTTCTCCCCCTGCTCCAGCTCTGTTCTTTTCTTCTCCCCCTTTCCCATAACAGAAGCCCCAGCCATGTTGCCGTGTCCCGCATCTCTTGTACGTCCAACCCTCTCCTCCCTCCTTTTAATAGCACAGGCGCTATTACAATCATTTTTTAAAAGTATGGCTCCATGAGCATAAATTATGGATGTGTAAGAGACGAGGCCTTTGTATGTTGCCCAGGGTGGCCCTAAACTCCTGGGATCAAGGGAGCCTCCTACCTCAGCCTCCAGAAAGTCGGGGCAGTCATCAGGCTGGATTTAAGTTCTTTGTTTTTTAAGACAAGGTCTCACTATGCAGCCCTAGCTGACCTGGCATTCTTATATAAACCATGCTGACCATAAACTCACAGGGACCTATTTGTCTCTGCCTCTTGAGTACAGGAATTCAAGCTGCATGCCCCCATGCCCAGCTTTGTATAAGATTTTTAGATAAGCACAAATAACCCAGAATGTTAGAAGCCCTGGGACAGGGAGAGGTGGGGAGGGAGGAGGCAGGAAGGCATGATTCCTAACACTTTGGTGTTTTCCTTTTTCTTTTGTATGAGTATATATGTGCACACGTGCAGTGTACAGATGTAAATGTGGGTTCACGTGCAGTGTATAGACATGGAGACCAGAGGTTGACAGCAGGCATCTTTTATTACCACTCTCTAACTTTTCTCTAAGACAGAATCTCTTACTGAACCCAGGGATCACCCCATTGGCTAGATTCTCTACCCAGTGAGTACCAGGGATCCATCTGTCTCTACTCCACCAGCTCTAGGGTTACAGAAGCAGGCAACCATACCCAACTTTTTAGGTGGGTTCTGGGGATTTATGTTTACATAACAGATACTTTAACCACTGTGCTATGTCCCTGACTTTACTTTTCTATTTCTTGACCTGGGTGATAAGTATATCTTCATTTTGTCATAATTCATTAGGATGCATGATTCTCATTGGCTCCCTTTTCTATATGTCTTGTTAGAGTTCAATAAAGAAGTTCTAAGAATGGAGAGCTTGTGCAACATACGTGAGGCCCTGGATTAGTCTCTAGTTGCCCCTCCTCCCCCAAAAAAGAAAGTTTCAAATCAAGGCTCACTACCTACCTAGCAAAGGGTAACCCTCAGATCTGTTGCAGATGAGACATGCCATACCAAACATACTAAAGAGAAAAAAGAAAAAGAAAAAGAAAGAGAGAGAAAAGAGTTAGAGTCAAAACAGAAACACTGAGAACAGAAGTGACTAATTCCTCAGCCTTTCTGTTGGTCTCTCTGGTTGCAAATACCCAGAGGGGAAAAGAGGAAGTCTATGTGTACCAGGGTCCAAACAACTTCTGTACCAGCTACTACCGCAGTACTGGGCACACTGGTCCACACATGACTCTTACAACTGCATTGGCAGCCGAGAACCCTTGGGTGGGGGATGATGGAACCCAATAGTCTTGGATGCGCTGCAGAGTCTCACATCCGGGAGAGATTCTGTGGACTGTTCAGTAACAGCTTGACTTTGCTGAGCCCATGCTATGTGTCTAACACAGTTCCAGGTACTTTAGCAGAGTCTTTTTTTTTTTAACCAGTATCTTTAATTCTGACAAAAAATTATTAAGAAGGCTGTATGACTCCTGTGTTGGGGTTGTAGCCCAGTGGGAGAACATTTGCCCAACACATATGACGTTTCAGGTTCAATTCCCAGTACTGCCAGAAATAACCCACAAAAACGAATTAAACAAAAAGCAGAGGGAAAATACTGCTCTAGTGTCCATTTCACAAATGAGTAAACTGAAGAGCAGAGTTATTTTGTCCAACATCCCATAGCTAGTGGTGACAGTGTCTAAACACAGGCCAGGGTGCATGTGCATTGTAGTGTGTATTTTACTTTGGATCATTCCCTTCTCTGTTCTGCCTTGCTACTGTGTCATATTCTCTGGTGGTACCTATCAGACTCTCCCATGCAATATACAGCTAACTTATAAAGTAAAAATTTCAGGTCAGGAGCCCCGCCCTATTCATAGGGGGTCTGCATCTCTACACCCTTTTTCACCCCCTGAGAGATGGTACAGAAAAATCATGGAGTGTGCAGGCTTTGGGGCTTGTGTGGTAGTTGACTGTATGTAGTGATCTACTTCCTTACCCCTACCTGTACTGGCACCCTTTGTGGTCTAGCTTGGCACTGACTTCCTGCTCTGGCTTTACCTTGTGAATGCTCTGACCAATCAGATGTCGGCAAACATGAGGGGGCGGGAGGCGGCTTGTGCAGGAGTCAAGTGCCTCTTGTTCTCCACATATTACTGTGACAAGATGCCAGGTGGAGGATGAGGCCCATAGAACCAAATTGCTCTAGTTCTGTAAGCCCAGCTGCCCTAGCTGTCTCTGCTGATGCCACCTTGGATCAACCAAAACACCTGCTGAACCCCAGGCATGTGAATAAGCAGTGAGATCAGCCCAACTGGGACAATACCAACAGTGTTCCAATTTTCCTGGGGGAAAAAAGACCCAGCCTGTTAATTGCATTGGGGATGTAGGTCAGGCCTAGCAGGAACAAGGCCCCAATACTACAAAAAGAAATGCTTGCTCTTCTGTCCCACTGAGGTTTATGGTTGTCTGTGAAAGTGGGTTACTGTGGCAGTTTGAAACTTGGCTCCCTGGCTTTACTAGAGAGAGATGACTACTGGTGAGTCATTTAATAGCACTTAAATTGACAAAATGGAGATAACTTTCTATATCATATAGTCAAACATAAGGATAAACAGTATTTTTGAGATAGAATGAATATTTAATAAGTGCTCACTAAAAATTATCATTACCTGTTCGTTTAGTCAATCAACATATGATGACCCATGTGTGTTTCCATTTTCCTTATTGTTCATTCATGCACCACTTATTTATTAGTGTTTAAGGTCTACTGCGTGTCAAACACTGGGAATATAAGAGTGACCAAAAGATAATCACCACTATCCAGCCTCACTGTGCTCATAGTGTGGTGAGTAAAAAGTGTAGCCAGTCAGTAATTGTGATGTAGGAACTGAAGCTGTAATTTGGAAGTAGGGCAAGTGCTTAGCATGTGTGAGGCCCTGGGATCCATCTCTAGAACCAATCAGTGAAGAGTCTGTGAGACAGTGTAGACAGTCTACTAGAAGCATGTGCTGTTGAATTAGACACACGTGAAAAGGGTCCCTTGTCTATCTAGTAGAGGATGGAGAATTCCAGGGCCACCCTCACAGAGAGGAAAATTCCCGAGCTATATTTTCAAGATGGCTTGGGCAGAGTGGTGATAACAAGCCATTAGACACTCCCACTAAGGGCGTGCAGGAAGGGATGAAGTTGAACAAGTTCCCTTGTATGTTACTGCAAGGAATTTCACTGTTAACATGAAGTGTTTGACAGCTATTGGACAATTTTAAGCCCAAAGGGACATCTGCACATCTATGCTGGGCTTTAGGAAAGACCCACAAACAACATCTTACCCTTTTTAAACCCTCTTGACTTTGGGCACACAGTTAACATAATCAGTGGGTACCGAATGGTGACCAGGTCCATCTGGTATGTACTGAAATCAGAGGACTCTGTTCTGTTTGCACAGCCGCTGAAGAATCGCCCTCAGACTCTCAGGCCTATGTGAAGAACGAGCTCTTCCATCTTGCTATGTTGGTAGGATGGAGAAAGAGGAGGGTAGGCTAGAGTCTGCACCCAGGTCTGGGAAGGCATAGATTTCAGCTTCATGAAATGGTTTTGAATCTCAAATGGGGGACCAATCCTTTGCTATCAAATCTCCCCTTTACTAGAAAATGCCCACACTCACACTTTCTCATTAAGGCCCAAACACTGATAGACTGGTCCAGCATCTGCAACACCTTTCATGACTTTCTTTGGAAGCTCTTTAAAAAAGTAGGCTGGTAGGTTGCTGCCATCATAAGTGACAGAGTCGCAGGTCACGATGCCTGGGTAATACATCATCATCCTGGCAGCAATATTGACCTTCTGACCAATGACTACAACAGGAAGGAGCAAGTCAAAGAGGAGGAAAAACAAAAGCTGTTAAACTCCACGTGATCTGAGGAGACCCCCCCCCCCCCCCCGCCATGGCCTTTCCTCTGTTTCTTCTGTCTGTCATGAATGACACATGAGTTTAGCCTCCAGCTGCCTATTTCAAACAATCTTCAATAGTTAACTCAGTCAGTAGCAAAGTTTCTGTCTTACCTGGGAGACCAAGAGGATGGTCTGTTTAGGGATAGAAAGGCCTTAAATGTAAAGAGATGTTTGTAAGGATGGCCACGGGCTCTTGGCTAAGATGTAGCTTATCGTCTATGATGAAGTGGACGAGCATTGTGTTGGTCTAGGTCAGTGGTTCTCACCCTTCCTGACCCTGCGACCCTTTAATACAGTTCCTTATGCTGCGCTGACCCCCAACCACACAATTATTATATTGCTACTTCATAACTGTAATTTTGCTACTGTTATGAATCATAATGTAAATACCTAGTATGTGACCCTGGGGGTCGCAATTCACAGGTTGAGAACCACTGATAAGGGGCCTGCTCCTCAAAATAGTGTATGTCTGCCAAAAGAAACCTCATTTGGTAATTCTGTGTGTGTGCGTATGTATGTGTGCATGTGTGTGTGCATGTATGTGTTGTTCATTTGTTTTAAACAGAGTCTCTCTGTGTAATCTGGCTCATCTGGAGCCCACTATGTAGACCAGGTGACCTGGAACTCAGAGATTCACCTGCCTCTGCTTCCCTAGTGCTGGGATTAAAAGCGTGCATCACCACACCTAGCCATGATTTTGTTTTGGAGAGGTGGTATCACTCTGTTTCTGGTCTTGAGCCTCTAGTGGCCCAGTTCTCCTACGTAGGCCATAGTCCCAAAGGTTCCACAGCTTTCCAAAACAGCATCACTAGCTACAGAACAAGCGTTCAAGAACAGAGCCTGGCGGGGACATTTCACATCTGAACCACAATGTCTCCCCCAAGCTGTTTTCCAGGGTATTTTGTAATGAGGACAAAACTATTTCTAACACACTGTTCCCTGTACTAGCATAACTTTCTAAGTCATTTCTCCTTCTCTATCTCAAATGTCAGGAATGCCAAGCCCTGTAGGCAGTTGGGTCAGGATAGGGACCTAGTAGTAACCATTTCCCGAGAGACCAATGAACACACCACGGTGTGGCCAGTTCTGGCTTCATGTATTTCTTGCCCCCTGGGTCTAGTTCCCCCTTCTGTATACTCCTGGATCTATCATGACCTTGAAGACAGGGTCAGATGCCATCTCCCCTGTTCCTTCTGGTGTGGCCACACTGAATAAAGCCCTGTCTTGCTTTATGACCACCCTTCACCTCTTTGATGGTGAAATCATTCAGTGAGTAAGCAGACCTGGCTAATGGGGCTTCTGGGGCCAGGCCTGCTGGGACTGGAGTTACTAGATGGTTGTGATCCACTATGTGGGTGCTAGGAAAGGAACCCAGTTCCTCTGAAAAAGCAACGGCTGAGCCAATCCTCTAACCCTGTCTGACTTCAGACTTCTTATGCTCAGCCACAGCCCCAGAAACACACATGATGCAGGCCTGGCATTATCAGTGAGCAAAGCAACATGGCTTTGCTCCACTTGGAAAGACTAAACTCTCTGAGGGCTGAGTCCATATCAGACACTCCCCCCCACCTTCCCCGATTTCTTTTCTAAAGATCTCTCTCACAAAGCCTAATGTCACATAGTATGTGTGTTGAAAGTAGATGAAACTAAGTCGGCTCTACACACCTGTGTACTCGTGTCTCACAGTATGTCCAACAATCCCACAGAAAACGATCCCACTGGCAACACCGATGGAGACAGTCCTGATGCCACAGGAAGTTGTAGGAGAGAGTGGATAATAATGAGCATTTACAAAGAAGATGCTGAGCATAGAAAACATGGTAAGGCTGGGGAACTGGGTTTGGAGGCAGAGGGGAGGCTGTTTCAAACATTCAGTTTAGGATAGTTATACAGAGCTGAGAGATGTGAAGGGAAAATGTGTGAGGCACCGAATCAAATTAGTCATTTTTCCCTTTTCTCCAGCTTCCTGTACCCCCACCCACTCTGTTCCTTTAAGACAGGATCAGGGTCGACACTCACCGGATTTTGTGGACCTGAGAACAGAAGTCAAATATATCCACAGCACTTTCCAAGGCGTGAGTGATTTCATCAGGTACCTTTTCCCCAGGGAAACCGAAGACACAGAGGAAGGAGCACCCCTGTAAGTGAGAGGCAGCAAACACAGCTTTAGTCTGCCTCAGCTGATGCCATAACCAGGAAGTGTCACAGCAATCTTCCCTTTCTGAATCAGGTTAATGCTAGTTTCTACCACAGCTGTCCTACGCTTGGTAAACGGGGTAACTTCTAGGGCGCCATCAGAAGTATAGCGCCTGCCTTTGTGAAGGACTTAGTTTTGCTCCAGAGATTGTTCTCATGTTTCTCTTTCCTGTGGACCAGGCCTTGGGCTTTGAAGCGGGACATTGAGCCTAAGAGGCACAGCAGAGTAGAGGAAAAGGCACCAGCTCAGGGATAGAGCCCATCTAGATGACTTAGGACATGCTCATCTTTAGTCCTAGCACTAGGAGGCAGAGGCAGACAGGTCTCTGTGAGTTCCAGAAAAGCCTGGCCTACACAGTGAGTTCCAAGACAACCTAGAACACAGCGAGGTTCTGTCTTTTAAAAAGCCCACAGGGTGGTGTGTGTGTTTGTGTGTGTGCATGCTTGTCTGGAGAGGTGACTTAGCCCTTACAGAGGACCTGGGTTCAGTTCTCAGTACCCACATAGTAGCTCTTATTCATCATCTATGACTCCAGTTCCAATGGCTGTGATGCTCTCTCTTCTAACCTCTCTGGGCACCATGTGTGCATGTGATGTACAGAGACTCATGCAGGAAAAATACTCATATATATAAAATAAAAATTAATTTTAAAATGTTTTAAAAAGATGGCTCAGGGGCTGGAGAGATGGCTCAGCAGTTAAGACACTAGCTGTTCTTCCAGAGGTCCTGAGTTCAATTCCCAGCAACCACCATCTGTAATGAGATCTGGCGCCCTCTTCTGGCCTGCAGGCAGAACACTGTATACATAATAAATACATAAGAAAAAAAAGATGGCTCAGTGAGTAAAGGCCGACCAACATGGTGGAAGAAAAGAAGTAACTCCTGGAAATTGTTCTCTGAACTCCACATGCAGACCTTGGGACACATATGCTCATACACATATGCTCATAAAATAAAATGTGACTCAAAAAAATTTTTTTAAAGAGTGTAGCCATGGGGTTGGGGATTTAGCTCAGTGGTAGAGTGCTTGCCTAGTGCTTGTCCTAGGTTCGGTCCTCAGCTCCAGTAAAAAAAAAAAAAAAAAAAAAAAAAAGTGTAGCCAGGCATCATGGCATACACTTCTAGTCCTGGAACTCAGGAGGCAGAGGCAGGCAGATCTGTGAGTTCATGGCCAGTCTGGTCTACACAGTGCGTTCCACAAGGGTCAGAGTTGCATGGTGAGACCCAGTCTTAAAGCAACAATAAAACAGAGTAATCACAGGCTTAAATTAGGCAATCTAGGTAAAAATGTTGAGAAGAACACCTGGCATGCTGGCTGTGTATATGCTGTTATAAAGTCTGGCATCCTGGATTAAATGTCCTGTCATCTGTTCCTTCCACCTGGCCAATGTTCCTTCCCATTTTGTAGTTCAGACGTACCTTATCAAACATGAAGACCTTATTAATCTGGCCTCGGGAGACTTTCAAGACAGAAGTGATATGCACACAGGCAGCTTGGATGGCCGAACCTATGACTTCTGCTTTGTCTTGCTCTTTAAACATCAAGTTCACAAACACTATTGTCACGGGACGAAGCTCAGATAAATAGCCCCGAAGCTGCTTGTCATCAATCTGCAAGGCAGAGGGCAGTTTTCTGCAGTGTGTGTGCCCTGGCCAGGACGGCCTTTCAACACCACCCCAGGCCACACCCTAAGTCACTACTGGGAAGGAAGCCTTTTGAGATGCTCAGGCAACTGAAGCCGCCACACTGTGAGGTACAATCCAGAGCCAGCCCATGGGAACCCATTATCCAAATCTCTTCCATTGATTCCCCAGCAAACACACACGCACAAACACACCACTCATCAATGAAGATTTACACAGTTGCTAATGTGGCCAGCTGCTGCTTCAGTACCTAACAAACGCCCCATGCCAATGTGCGATGTCACAGGAAGTACTATCATCTTTTTATCTCTTACTTGTCCAGTTAGGTAGAAGATTATTATTCCATGTCACTTAACCTTGTACTTTCTTATCCTAGCTCCTTCTGGAATATTTTTAGATTCTATCCCACTATTTTCAGATAACATGGCAAAACCCAGCATCAGTGTTCCCATTTTACAGACTGAATAGCAGATGTATGGAGAAGTAATCCAATGTTCCCAAGGTTATGCAGATAGAAAATAGCAAATTAAAACCCAGCTGTGATGCCAGGCCGTGGTGGCACACACCTTTAATTCCAACACTTGGGAGGCAGAGCCAGGCAGATCTCTGAGTTCAAGGCCTGGTCTACAGAGTGAGATCTAGGACAGGCACCAAAACTACACAGAGAAACTCTGTCTTGAAAACAAACAAACAAAACAAAACAAAAACAAAAAAACAAAAAACCAGCTCTGGATTCCAACATTTCTTGTAATACATGCCTCTTTGTGGTGGTGTATTTTGTTTTATTGTTTTATTTAGGTTCCCTCTTCTCTACATTCCCACCCTGTGAGAGGCACATGGAGAAGAAAGTATTCCTCAGATCATGCCTGCCTGTCATCCACCTTGAATTTTGTTAAATCAATGGCAGGGTAGGGGAGAGTCATTGTACATTTAGTCCAAATAACACAAAGGTATCTGGCTCCACTGACAATGTGAAATGCCATCTCAGAGTAGCAGATATTGCTCCAGGGAATTAAGCCGCCACTCTTTCAGCCTAGGCTAGCCTCAGGACTGGGTTCATTTCATTATATTCCTTCCATAAAAGACAATATGACTTCTAACAAACCAGTGTAGGGATTTTTTTCAAATACATCGACAAGTAAGTTTTCACTTGTAAAAATTAGAGCACATTAGATCACACGTTCTTACAGGACCGCAGCCTCTCTGAGGACCTTTAAGTGCTAGGATAGGCTTTGGCAAAGTCCTCCAGGACTTGTCTTTCATCTTCTTTCGGCTCCCCACCCCCAGACATACCTCTTTAACAGTATTCATTATTTCTACCTACAATTCCTCACCAACTCACAAGTCCATCTTATACTCCATCCCTGTAGGTGACCAGCTCAACAGTAGCTAATGGGTTCTGTCTGTTGAGGCAGCAGAGGTTGTAGGAGAGACTTCCTCTCAGACTATCACAGGCACAGGTAGTTCCCACCAGTGAGGTCCGTTTAGGCACAAACCCCTATGCTTAGAATTGAGGGCAGCTGCTCTTTTAAAGGATTATTAAAAACAGGAGCATAATTCCCACAACTCAAAAAGATCACAAGTCAATAAAATGTTTTCCTCGACTGAAGACTGAGTTCAAAGCCACTCTGGGCAACTTAGTGATAGCCTGCCTCAAAAATAAAATGAGTAACTATAGATTTTGTTTGCTAGACTGGGCATTGAATATAGAGCCTCTAGCACACTAAGTAAAGCTGAATGTTCTACCATTCAACATAATCTTTAAAAAAAAAAAAAAGAGGATCTCATTATATAACCCTGGAATTGGCCGTGTAGACCAGGCATGACAATCCATCTGTCTATCCCTCCCAAATGCTGGATTAAAGGAATGTACCACCACACCTGACTGAATGTGCATGTGAAGGAACCCTCTCTCATAGGCCAGAAGAGGTTGTTAAATTCCCTGGAGCTGGAGTTACAGGAGATTGTGAGCTGCCTGATTTGGGTACTGGGAACTGAATTTGGGTCCTCTGTAAGAGCAGTAAGTACTCTTAACCATTCATCCTTTTCTCCAGACCCTTTTTAGTTTTGGGGGAAGGATCTCCAAATATGTAGGCTATACCTAAGAATTAGCCTTAGCCTCCTGAGAGGATGGGATGTTGGTGTTTATTGCTAGGCCCAGAATAAATGTTTTTGTTTGATTGGTTGGTTGGTTTGGAGATTTGTAGCCTAGGCTGGCCTGAGCTTGATATGTACTCAAAGATGACTTTTGATGCTCTCTCCCCCACTGCCAAGTGCTAGGATTATAGGTGTGCACCACCACGACCCAAGCTTTGTTTTTTTTATTTTATTTTATTTTTTGAGATGGTCTTACTCTGAAGCTCAGGTTTGCCTAGAATTCACTGTGATTCTCTTGCCCCAGCCTCCCAATTCCAGGATTACAGGCATAAACAACTTACTTATGGTTTGCTCAGTTATATAGGGCAACACAGTCCAAGTAAGGCAGACAAGCATAGAGGATAGTTTATTAACCCAGGACTCCACTTGGTTTGGGCTATACAAACTTCTAATAATGCATTTGGTAGCCAGAGACCCTTACCTACAAATACTATGCACACTCCAAACAATGCACCTAGCAACCTGTTAGCAACCAAGGCCCCATGTACACTGAGGTACATGAATACCATAGTGTTTTCAATGAGAATGACCCCTAGGTTTATATATTTAGATACTTGGTTCCCAGTTGGTGGAACTGGTTGGGAAGGATTAGGAGGTGTGGCCTTGTTGGAGGAGGTGTGCCACTGGGAGTGGGCTTTGAGGATTCAAAAATCCATGCCAATCCCAGTGTGCTTTCTGCCTTTTGCTTGTAATTCTCAAGATGTGAGCTCTCAACTGCTACATTCTCTCTGCCATCATAGATCTAACCCACTGAAACTGTAAGCCCAACTAACTAACTCTTTCTTCTATAAACTGCTTTGGTCATGGTGTTTTATCACAGCAATAGAAAAAATAATTGTCTTAGAGTTTCTATTGCTGTGAAGAGACACCATGACCACAGCAACTCTTATAAAGGAAAGCATTTAAATGAAGTGACGGCTTACCATTTCAGAAGTTTAGTTCATTATCATCATGGCAGGGAACATGGTGGCTGGAAATATGGTGGCATGCTGGCAGACATGGTACTGGAGAAGTAGCTGAGAGTTCTACATCTTGCACAGGCAACAGGAAGTAGCCTATTTCATTGGGTGTGGCTTGAGCATATATGAGATCTCAAAGTCAGCTTCCACAATGACACACTTCCTTCAACAAGACCACACCTGCTCCAACAAGGTCACACCTCCTAGTAACTCCACACCCTTTGGTGGTCATTTTCTTTCAAACCACCACAGTAATTAAGATACACACCCAACTCTACCCCAAACAATGGAATAAGCTTTTTCTCCCCTTAAAAACTATCAACTCAGACATATCCTAGTCAGTTGTACTCCAGTGATGTCAGAGGTCAGGGTAGGGGTGCTGCTCAGCCCAGACTGGATCTGGCCAACACTGGTTTGAAATGCATGCACAATATGGCAAACTGTGTCCTCTAAGTGAATCTTTAGGGAGAATCCACTATTTACCATCTCATGCCTATGCACAATGGGCATACATGCAATTAAAATCAGAGGCATTATGAGAAGAGACTTGTGCAGTAACGGTGATAGAGCAACCTGTTAATCAAAATAGAAAACTATCCACATTATATCCCTTAGCAACCACACTCCTTTTGGACCCCATTAAAGGAAGCCCCAAGCAATAGCCAGGGCCCTTGAGTACTCTCTTTTACTTATGTGGTCCGCTGTTCTCATGCAGCAAATTTTGATCTGCACTTTCACTTTATTCTGAAAAAAATTTCCCTGCTGCATTGCAAATCTGTATGTGTGTCTGTGTCCACAGTTTGAGAATGATACCAAGAAGCTGGAGATACATGGCTAACCCCTGACCACTGGTAACCCTAGTTTCTTGCTGCCACAGTGTACTTAGGATAATGCCTCCTTTAATCCTTCTCTCATCCTCCATACCTTTCTCTCCTCTTTCCCTTCCTCCTCTCTCTCCTCCCTTCCTTTCCTTTCTCACTCTTTGTGATTTCACAATGCTAGAGATGGGACCCAGAGCCTAACACATGCTAGGTAAATGCTCTACCATTGAACCACACACACCCCCCCCCAATTTTTAATAATGCCCTGATTTGGATAAAAAATTTTGAAGTCACCTATCCACAGAGAATGTGAAATGAAATTCCCAGAAAAGAAAAGCCAGTTAAAGATTCTGCAAGGGTGATTAACGAGTTGTCTAGAACTTCGTGGCTGTAGAGAGTTAGACTGCTACAGATCTAGATCTTGTACTGTCTTAGAGCCCTTAACAGCCATCCACTGCTTATCTCTCCAGGCTAGCCTAGCATCTTTTCAATTATCAAGTGAAACCCTTGGAATGTGTTAATTTAACAGATCCTGGAACTCCTAGGCAACCCCCAATATTAGAAAACATGAGACCTATGGCATTTTGCTATCATCCACCCACCTGATATTTCTACCAATAAACTTGAGAAGTATCTTGATTTATGACTCTGTCTTTTGTGTTAGGCCCATGAAAAGACTTTGCATGTTGGAACATATTATTTGGGACAACCTGAATCTTGATAAGTTTTGGATCCCTGGTTATTGGGTATCCTCTGCTGCCGATGTAATAAGCAAATCAAGCTGAATTAATAAATCCAAATTTAATCTGAGCAGAGAAAAGCACCTCCTGGGTGGTTCTTGGGAAGGCAGGGGAGAGAGGCCATGGCAGGTATGGCAGCCAGGTCTTAAGTAGGCATGGTCTTGAGCAGCCCCGTGGAGGGTCTAACTCTTGGCCGCCAATCCTAGGGGCAGGGTCTGGGGGGGAGAGAGGTGGGGCTTCCACCTAATGATCCCAGATTCCTTGGGTATATGGTGCCAGAAGGGCTTCTACCTAAACAAATCTGTGTCCCAGGCCATTGTCACTTCTCTTTGAGGTAAGACCTATGTGTTGAGCCAACAAAAATATACTTTTTTTAAATTTAGGAACTTTTTTTTAAAACAGATTTTGTGTTTTATTTACTATTTTGTCTTTCTTGCCGTTGAGATTCCTGACACCTCAATTTGAACACACTGAATTATGAAAATACCTGCTTCAAAATGATTTCCATCACATACTTTTGTAGGGACAACTCGAGATCAGGATCAGACTCCAGCATGCAGGCGAGCCTTAGGAAGTCTAAGAGGGCGGAAGGAAAGGGAAGGCTCAGCAGTGCTAGAGACAGGAGTCTTCCTGTTCCCACTCCCTGGGGCAGTGTTCCTTACAGGAGACCCTGGGACACCAACGATCAAAGAGGGTCAAGGCAAGCTCGGTAGTGGTAGTGCACGCCTTTAATCCCAGCACTGGGGAGGCAGAGACAGGCAGATCTCTGAGTTCTAGGCCAGTCTGGTCTATAGAGTGAGTTCCAGGCCAGGACAGCCAGGTCTACACAGAGAAACCCTGTCTTGAAACATCTCCTCCATTACACACACACACACACACACACACACACACACACACACACACACACACACAAAAAGGGTCAAGGGAAATCTAATCCACAGAAGGTTGCGGACTTCTCTAAATTCAGTTGAATGTGACTCAGTACTGGGATTGAACTAAAATGCTTTGTGACTTAGAATGATTCTTACTTGTGGATTTGATCTTGAATTCTGCATTGCAGGTTTCTTAGGTGCCTCACTGTAGTCCTATGGAGGCTCGACACGAATGGTTTGGGAAGAACTGAATAGAACAGACTGGAAACCAAGGACAGCTCTCCGGCTCCCTCCACATTTAAGGAAGGGGAAGAAACTGGCAAGAGACGCCGAAGATGGCTGGTTTGCAGGACAGAAGCAAGACTAAGGCAGGTACTGCAGAGCCCCAGGAAAACAGAGAACGTAATATGCATGGAATGATTAATCCAAGTCAAGTGTGGCACTTTTGCCTCTAGCCTTACCTAGCACTAGAGAAACTGAGGCAGGAAGCTCACTTGGGCCTGAGCCAGAAAGTTCAAGGTCAACCTGGGCAAAGCTGAGCTAAACAACAGCAACAATAGAAAGGCATACTGGTGTGGTGGCATACCACTTCCCTTTCTCCAGACCAGCAATCTAAGGACCTAGCCATCTTCCTGCCCTGGCCACTGATTCCCATTTACCATTTCCAAACACCAGTAGGACAAAATACAAAGCATTTTTGACTCCTGTTTGCCCTCAAACTTCTTTTCAGTTTCTGTGTATCCAATTGTGTTATATGTTTATCGGTTCTTGGATCCCTTCACTCATACAGTCACTAATAAATGTGCCTTGCATATATATGCCTTGGAATATGTGTTGGTAATTTGAAGGTGGAGGCAGGAGGATCAGTAGATCAAGATCATCTTTTGATACATAGAGAGTTTGAAGCCAGACTGGGTTACTCGAGACTGTATCAGAAAATAAAACAATAACAAAACCCACAGCACGTAGCTCAACGGTAAAGCCTTAGGCTTGATCCTTTACACAGCTGCATGGGGGAATTAATCCAAAGTCAACCACCTAGGCAAGGCTGGGGCTGAGAGTATAGCTCAGGGGTAAGGTAGAACATAGGGCCCCGAGTTTCAACCAAAGCACTGTAAAGAAATTAACTAAACTTCCAAATAGCAACATCCAAAGCCATCCACCTAGGGCCAACCACCTAGGATGAAGCCTAGGAAAAGATCACCAGACTCTAGTCAGTGGTATGTATAGCTTGTACACTTGACACATTCTCAGACACAGGGAAGAAGGAAGAAATTGGATGTTGGGGAAAGAAGACAAGTTTAGTACACAAAGCTGAGGCAGGAGGATTAAGAGTTCAAGGTCAGTTTAGGGTACATAATGAGACCTTGCCTTCCCTCAAAATAAATTTAAAAATTAAAAATAAACTTAGAAGCCACTCACCCCCGAGGCATAAGCAATGCCTATTTATTGATAAATGAAATGAAGGCATGAAGAACAGATAAATACATGACACGAATAGATATAGAGAAACTTGGGAGCCTTGTGAGGCTAAATTGGAGTCAAAGATGCTTTGCATTTTATCTTGTTAATGTTTGGAAGAAGATAGACGGGAATCAGTGCCCAGGAGAGGAAGATGGCTAAGTGGTCAGAATTGCTGTTCTGGAGAATGGGAAGTCCATCTCCTTCATCAAGGTCAAGGGCCAGAGCTATGTTAAGAGTGCATCCACTTGTCACTGAACCACTGACATTGGCTTAAGTCCCTACTGACCACTACAGAGGCAAAGGGTCTATGCACGGAGGCTACTTACTTTTGTGGTCACCAGAAGGATAATAATCCATGAAGGCCATACATTTGTTGAAAAACTCGTCAAAGTTAAAAGTCGGGGGTGGTTTTAAGAAGCTAACCTGGATAAAACAACAGTAAAATTCCAGTTATTCTGAGGACTGTGTGACCTTGGGAATATCATTTCACAGAACAGTGTACTTTTGAATATCTAGGACCTGACACATAGTGACTGGCACATTTAAGGATGTTCAGTTTTTGTTTTGTTTGAGACAGGGTCTCACCTCTGTGGCTCAGAAGGAATGCTGTGCCACAAGCTGGCCCTTGAACTTCTGGTCATTCTTATGTCTTGGTTTCTCAGGTGCTCAGGTATGAGCTACAAAGCCCCACTCAGTTATTATTATCAATATCATTATCATTATCATTATCACTACTACTACTACTACTACTACTACTACTACGACTACTGGTGGTGGTAGTATTTTTCAGACAGGGGATTGTTTGAGACAGGATCTCACTATGTAGTCCTGGATGATCTAGAATTCAGTCTATAGACCAAGCTGGCCTGAAACTCACACAATCTGCTTATCTCTGCTTGCTGAGTGCTGGGATTAAAGGCCCAGGGCCTTGTACTCCACCACTGTGCTACATTCATGTCCTGTTTACTTGTTTGTTGTTGTTTGAGATAAGGTATTGCTAACTAGCTCTAGCGAGTCGCAGATTTGAAAGGCTAAGCTCTCCGATGCTAGGACTATAGGATGTGTCACGAGGTCTGGCCAGTGGTTGTAAACTGTAATTTTGAAAGGAGGCAGATTGCAGCTGCCAGCAGTGCAGGCCTGTAATCCCAGCTACTTGGGATGCTGAGGCAGGAAAAGCAAATATCTAAAGGTTTCTGGTGCTATGAGGGACCTTCAAGGATAACCTGGGCTACTTAGTGAGACTCTGCCTCAAAAAGAAAATACAAAAAAATGCTGGGGCTGTTACTCAGTGAGATAGGGTGCTTGCCTGGCATGTTTGTGGTTCTGTCCTTCACTACTACCCCCAAAAAAATTCCATTGTCATTTTAAAGGCTTATGAGCATAGCTCACACTGAACATATGCTTAAGCCCCTAAGTCCTATATTCAATGTTTAGCTCAAAGAGAAGAGAAGGGAAGAAAGATTAAATTTTTTTCTAATTACTTTTTAAGACTTTAAGGGTCAGTATATACACATGAAGGGCCACCTTTCTATGTTTTCCCACCCTGAGGATCTTTTCTCGATCTCTTCCTGAACATTTTAATTCAACTAAAACCCAAGGAAACCATATGCCTTCTTTCTCCTCCCTCTCCTCTCCTCCCTCTCCTTTCCTCCCTTCTCCTTTCCTCCCTCTCCTCCCCTTTTCTTTCTGCAGTATGATACAGAGTCAGAGATCATTATCCACTTAAGTGTGGGTATGAGGGAAAGAGAGGCGCTCAGAGAAAAGACAGTACACACTCAAAACAGGGATGCAGGCTTCCCGGGAGAGATTCTCACCCCATGTTTTTTTCTTATAAGTCTTGAAAACAAAGAGTGTCAACGTTTAAAAAGGTCTCAGGAAAGTGGTGAACTCTGAGATCGGCATATCCTTGAGTCTCTGGTATTCCTGCCTCCCAAAATGCAGAAACAAGTCCAAAAGTGTGAAGGCAGTAGGCAAAAACAGATGGGGAGGGGGATATCTGGCAAATGGCTGACAGTCCACCAGGGTTAGGAGGTGGTTGAGTAGAGAAAATAAGCACTAGCATTCCCAGGGTCCACATAGCAATCCCAGGAGCCCGGAGGTGGAGACGGGAGGATCAGCCCTTTAAGACCACCTTTAGCTGTGTAATGACTTCGAGGTTAGCTTGGGCTACATGAGACCCTGTCTCAATAAACACAAACAAATGGGGATCAGACCTTAGGACAACTCCAGGCTGCCCCTGGGTCACTCCCGGGCTTCTTTTACTCTCTGGGTGGGGGTTGAGGGGTGGGCCCACTTCCTTCTTGAGCTCGGCAGCCTTGGCTCCTCCCACGGGACGTGTCCTTAGGCTCACCAGACTCGGTGGAGTCAGCCTGCTGGCGCACTCTGGCAGCAGCCACAATCTCACCTTAACTGCTCTCTGATCCGGAATCCTCTCAATTTCAATCATGTTCCGGTCACAGAGCTGCCAGCAGTTTGGGGACAGAATAACGTCGTTCATCTGGGCCATGTTCTGCGCAAGGCGCACATCATCTACCGCCTGGCCGGTTACCAGAAAGTAGTTGCGTGTGTCATCCCCGAAGACCAACATGGTGATGTGGCCAGCAGCCAGTCCTGAAGAAGGCAAAGCAATGGGTTTGCACAACAAGTTCTGGGTTATTTCCCAGAAGCACTGATCTTGGAAAAATCAGAATCTTGCTGTGAACTACACAACCTCAGCAAAATCTCATTTTTAAAAAGTTTACATAGAAATCAGAGAATGCCTCTTCCAGGTCCCAATCGTTCCAAACGTCCCTTCTTTCAAAGCTAGAGAACATAACTCCTAATTTTCACTTTTTTTTTTTTCCCCAAGCGGGGATTTGGGTTTTGAGACAAGGTTTCTCTGTGTAGCCCTGGCTGTCCTGGAACTCACTTTGTAGACCAGGCTGGCCTCGAACTCAGAGATTTACCTGCCTCTGCCTCTGCCTCTCAAGTGCTGGGATTAAAGGCCTGCACCACCAGGCCCGGCTTGATGACACTCTTCATAAAGGGTTCTATCACTCCCCAAAGTTATTTAACCTTTTCTTCAGTTTACACTTAAGGCAACAGAAAACCATGTTAATAATTGAGGCTTTAACTGAAAACAAACCCTAGTTCTGTCTCATTGTAGGCCATAACTAAAGCTGAAGAAAAAGAAATAGGTATTTGAAAGCCAGATGACCCACCCCAACAATGGTTCCTCTAATTGTTTTCTCTCTTTTTGAAATAGGATCTCACTATGGAAACCAGGTTGTCCTTGAACTCACTGAGATCCGTCTGCCTTCTGAGTGCTGGGATTAAAGGCATGCACTCCCATACCTGGAGCTCCTCTAATTGTTTTCAAGTTGAGAAATGAAGAATAATAGAACCTAGGTGCTGAAAAGGATGGCGTGCATATGAACATATATAAATACATACATGTATACACATACACATGCACTATATATGCCAGAGTGCTCTTAAATTACTGTAATTAATGTAATCAAAGTTTGTTTCCCATCTTTGCTCTTTGTGGTGATTCTGTTTGTGACTGTAGCTTCGGCTGGGCCTCGAACTTGCAGCAATCCTCCAGCCTCACCCTCCCAAGTGCTGAGCATAGGAGCACACCTCCACACCCAGCAAGCTGTGCTGACTTGCTGGATGCTCATTTCCCTGGTGCTATCTATAGACGGTTTGTTTTTCCACCTGACACACGCTACTGGCTAGCCTGGCTTACTAGAGGAAAAGATGAAAAGATGCTAAAGCATACCTCTCTGCTAGCCCCTCACAACACGAAAGGGTTTGAGTTACTATCATTATTTTATTTATTTATTTTTTTTAGTCAGGTTTCATGTATCCCAGGCTAGCATCCACTTAATATGTAGCAGAGAATGACCTTGAACTCCTTATCTTCCTTCTTTCGCCCTCCCCAAGTGCTGGGATGACAGACATGTGCCACCATGCCCCATCTGGGGTGTTTCCATTCTAAGAAGTATACCACATTAGCCCCTGAGTGAACTTGGAAAAAATGTCCTGGGGTATTCACCAAAGGAGACTGCTCAGATGTGGGTTTAAGCTAATAGAAAGTTTTATTAGCTGTCCAGCACTGTGTGCTCCAGAACCCAGGGTAGCCCCAAGCCTTTCTCAGGGTAAGCTTTTAGGCACAAAAACTATGTTCTGGATTGACATACTTCAGTTAATAAGAACAGTTAGCCAGAAGCAGAACTACAGAAGCCAAAAAGCAAGGTCAGTACATTCAGAGACTTTTCCAGAACTATATGAATGTTGATGGATTAGGCCTTCGCTTTAGTTTTGGAAGGTGGTGCTGTCTGTGCTGAGTTTTACAGCCTGGATGGCACTTCCATCATGAAGTCCGTTGTGCTAAGGTCTGGGGCCCTGTTACAAAACACACATTCACTATTGTAATGGCTGAACTTTTAAAGGATATATTTGGAAAATTTTTAAATAAGCATAAAGCATAAAAAGATAAGTCATCTAAGACAACAGCAAATTAAAGAGAAATAATCAATTGGATAACCTGTTATGGTGATGATCCTATTAGTTCTGACATTATTTCTTTTTATATTTATGTGTGTGTGTGTGTGTGTGTGTGTGTGTGTGTGTGTGTGTGTGTAGAGAGAGAGAGAGGGGAGAGAGAGAGGGAGGGAGGGAGGGAGGGAGAGAGGGAGAGAATATCATGCCATGACACATGTACAGAAAGGTCAGAGGTCTTGAGTGATAAGACTATAGGTGTGTGCCACCAAATCTAGTCTACTTTACTTTTTTTAAAGATTATATATATATACTCTATCTGCATGTACAACTTTATGCCAGAAGAGGGCATCAGATCCCCCTAGAGATGGTTGTAAGCCACCATGTGGTTGCTGGGAATTGAACTCAGGACCTCTGGAAGAGCAGGCAGTGCTCTTAACCGCTGAGCCATCTCTCCAGCCCCTACTTTACTCTTATAAGACCCTACTATATAGATATCATGATCATCTCAAATTCTCTTAAATGGTTAGTGCGTGAACAAAAGTTTGTATTCTGGTCAGCCTGGTAACAACTTCAAAGCACGACGGTAGGACCAAGCCAGCATGTTCTAGGAGTGAGGAACCAGATTTCAACTGCTGTAGTAGCATCTGTTCTTTCCCCAGTGCTTACTTATCTTTTGTTTGCTTGTGTTTTGAGGTTGTCTTGTTATGCCCCCGAGGCTGGCCTCAAACTCTCACCTATCCTCCTGCCTCAGCCTCCTAAGAGTTGGGATTACAAGCATACACCTGTGTGGAAGACCTGCTCCCACTTTTACCTCAGGGTAGTCTTGAGGAGGGAGAAGTGAGAAATATTTAGATAGAAATATAGAAGGAAAAGAGACAAACACAGGATAGCTCAGGAGGGCCTGGATCCTTAACCACTGGCCCCTCCTGTTTCTTCTAAAGGGCTATTTATAGGAGTGTCAAGGGGTGGAGCAAAGACCGCCCCCTAGCTCAGCTAGGTGCAGACCCTTCCAATCACCTGGTAACCATGCACAAGGTCAAGAAATCCTCTAAGGCAGCCCTGCTGGGTAAATCAAGCTCAGATCTCACTAGGAAACCTTTGTGGGTCTCCACACACCTGGTTCCTGGTACTTACCTATCTTGACCCGGATATCCAGGCCCTCTTCAACCTCCTTGGCCTCAAACAAGCCATGGATCTCCAGGCTGCACTTTATCACCACTGTGATGATGTTTTTCAGCTGCTTCCGTTCCACTTTCCACAGGGCCAGCAGTGCGTCACCTGGGAGAGAGACACCCTAGGGGCTTTAGTCCTACCCTGGAGGTCAGTGCATTTTGCATGGATATTACATAAGCTTCAAACATTTTTCAACCCATTCCCTGGCCACGGCTCCCTGAGGTACCTTCCTTTTTTTTTTTTTTTTTTTCTTCTTTTTTTCTGGAGCTGAGGATTGAACCCAGGGCCTTGTGCTTGCTAGGCAAGCACTCTACCACTGAGCTAAATCCCCAACCCCAACAGTAAATTTATTTTTTTCCGAGACAGGATTTCTCTGTGTAGCTTTGCACCTTTCCTGGAAATCATTCTGTAGCCCAGGCTGGCCTCAAACTCACAGAGATCCACCTGCCTCTGCCTCCCAGGTGCTGGGATTAAAGGCATGCGCCACCACCATCCGGTACCTTCCTTTTTAACAGGGCAGGCACCTCGGTTCTTCCTTCCTACCCTTTCTGTCTCAGCTTCCGTACCTGCAAATTTTAGGATGTCTCCTCCAAAAATCAGCACTTCTAAAAAAGACAAGACAGAAAGGAACATTAAGTCAGACTGGTTCTTTAGTATTACTCACTAGTGAAATAGAAGTGGGTTGCGAGCATGGTTGCACAGGCCTGTCATCCTAGCACTTGGGAGGCTGAGGCAGAAGGATACTGTGAGTTTGAGCTCAGATGGGGCTACATAGCTAGACCTTAGACCCTGCCTCAGAGGAAGCTAGCCAGCTAGAAGAACAGTAGAAACGGGGGAGTGAGAACAGCAATCCAGAGAATACACTTCTATCAAACACGATGTCTCACGACTTCTATGTAGGTCTGCCTCCTCAGCTGCAGTACAGTGAGCCCCACAACCAAACTGTGTCTGTGCTCCAGAAAACCAAAACCAAAACCACGAACAGGAGGGCAGAGTTCCCCACAAGACCTAAGAATACGTGCCCTCCTCCCAGGGTAGAGGAATATTGCCAGCCAGCCTTTACGGGAACACATGCCGGTGAGTGGACAAAGATTTCACGAGAACAGGAGAAACAGCTCTATTGGTTGCCATTTCTTTTAGCAATTTAGACTATGAATGTAAGTAGAAATTTGCGTTTGCTGGTTTGGTCTTAGTGTTGGGGAGGAACACAGGGCATGTCAGGCAAGATAGGCCTTAAAGGATCCCCTCACCCCCACACTCATACCTGCCCCCGCACACCTCTTAGTTTGAACAATATCCTACAAAATTCTGAGTGTCTGCTGTGCCAAGTGGGATGCAAAAACAAATTAGATGCCCTTTCTGTGATTTGTTTGCAAATTTCATTTGTTTCTTTGTGTGTATGTGTATGAGTATGAGTGCATTCATGTGGGTACCTACAGAGGCCAGAAGAAATCACTGGATCCCCTGGAGTTGGAGTTATGAGCGGTTGTGAGCTGCCCAATGTGGGTGCTGGGAATTGAATCTTCTGTAAGAGCAGCAAGCACTTTTAATAGCTAAGCCCTTCTCCGTCCTTTTTATTTGTGATTGGGTCTCACTTTGTAACACAGGCTCACCTAAACCTCACTATGTAGCCTAGACTGGATTAGAACACGTAACCATTCTCCAGACTCAGCCTCCCAAGTGCTAAGATCATAGATGTGAGCCACCACCTGATTGCCTCTCTCTCCTCCCCCACCCCACCACGTGTGTGTGTGTGTGTGTGTGTGTGTGTGTGTGTGTGTGTGTGTGTGTGTTTGCTGGTAATGGAACTCAGGGCCTCAAGCATGTGTTGCATGCTGGGAAAGTACTCTACCAGTATGTTTTGGGGGTTTTGAGGCAAGTCTCATAACGGACTAGCTGGAAGTCACATTTATGTTCCTTCTACCTCTGTTTCCTAAGTCTTGGAGTTACAGGTTTTGTTTCTACTTTTGGGGAGCATTAGCCTGGGGCTATAGAGATGTCTCAGTGGTTAAGAGCTCTGGCTGCTTTTCCAGAGGACCAGGTTTGATTCCCAGTACCCACATGGCAGCTCACAAGCATATGTAACTTTAGTTCCAGGGAATCTGATACCTTCTTTTGGCCTCTGCAGATACCAGGCATGCATGTGATTCACAGACACACATGCAGACACAGCATCCAAACACAAAATAATAACTTTTAAAAAGAACATTAGCCTAGATGTAGTGGCTATTCCTATAATCTCAGTATTGGGAGGCTGAGGCAAGAGGATTGACTGCCTTGAGTTCAAGGTCTTATCTATATAAGAAGTCCCAGGCTAGCCTTGGCTATAGACTCAGGTCTTTAACATAAAACATACTTTCTCTCATGTAGTCTTATTAGCGAGGCTGATGACATTCATTTAGTTGTATTATAGCATATTAAAAATACTGATGACTGTCCTGGTTTGTCTTTTCTTGCTGTGATAAACACCCTGACCAAAAGGACTGTGAGAGGAAAGGGTTTATTTTAGCTTCTACCTTATAGTTCGTCATGAAGGAAAGTCGGGGCAAGAGCTCAAGCAGGAACCTGGAGGCAGGAATTGAACCAGAGACCCTGGAGGAGTGCTGTTCATTGGCTTATTCCCATGGCTCACCCAGATTGCCTTTTATTTTTTTATTTTTTATTTTTGTGCAACTCAGGACCACCTGCTCAGGGGTAGCAGTACCCATAGCGGGCTGGGAACTCCCACATCAATTATCGATCAAGAAAAACGTCCCACAGACTTGTCAACAGGCCAACCTGATGGAGGCATTTTCTCAATCGACGTTACTTCTCCCCCGTTGGCGCTAGCTTGTGTCAAGCTGACAAGACAAAACGCCAGGAGGATGGCATGTATATTTCTGGATACAAGCATGCAGAACTTCAGTCACTGTACTCTACTGTTCAACTACCGACCAAGCAGCGACTTGGACCACTCTCCAGCGACGCCCACGAGAACACTTACTTTCTACTATTGCACTTATGTAGTGGTTGAGGATCTCCACCAGCTGCTCGGCCCCTCGGTCCATGTACATGGCTGTGCTGAACTTCTCAGTCATTGCAGTAAAACCTGTAAGAAACTTACAGTTGGCTTCCCGGGAGTCAAGCAGAGCCAGCAGAGCCAGCAGAGCCAGCAGAGGGCTCCCCTGGCCTGAAAGGGGCCCCACTAAAAGTGGCTGCACTTCCAATGACCTTGGTGTGTCTGGTCAGGCGTTAGCCGTGCTGCACTTAATAGGCCTGCAATCAGGAGAAGTCACCTTTTCTTTCTAGGTTCTTGGTGTATACAATGATAATGGCATACTGTTGCCATTTTTTGTTCCATGGTTTAGAGGCCACACATTTTTCAAATTCTGAAGAGCCATGTTTTAGTATGAGGATATGAAACACAGTAGATCATCTCCTGAATTTGTCAGTTTGTCAGGGAGGTGTGTGGGAATGGGGGACACGTGGCTGTGCAAGAACTCTGGAGTCAGAAGTCCCAGATGGGGAACTTGAACATCTTAAAGACATGCCTGTGACTGCAAGCTGGGGGAAGGGAAGATGAGAGACACCTGGGGTCAGGGGTCATTCTCTTTCCCATAGTGCACAATGAGACTAGCTGCTGTAACAGCCTAGGGGTTTGAAAATGGTGTCCCCACTGCAATCACAACTGGCGTATGACTTCTGATGCCAGCATGCTGCTCAGCCACATTAAGCAAGCATCCCTTTTGCACTTACCTGAAATATCAACAAACATCAGAACTCCATCAAAACATTTCACTGACGGCCGCTCTGGAGAGAAATCTCCATAGACGATGAGGTCTGGTAGGTGAGCTGCTATTTTGACAATGGCCCGGTCTTGTAACTCTGCCCTTCGAGCATTCATGTTCTAGGATAATGCAGGATTTTCCAGCGCCAGTAAACTGTCCCCAAGTAAGTCTTCTAGAAACAAAAATCGGAAGAGGAGGAAATCTAGCTTGCACTTTGTTCTCTTTCCTATTTCTTTCTCTCCAGTGGCTTTTGTTCCTTGCTGTGGATGGCTTAAATGACTGAGTCACGGCAATGCCAGAGTTGGTGGCACTTCCAAAAGGATCACCCCCCCCTTCTTCCCCACCCCTTTCTTTTTGTGAGACGAGGTCTCACTACGTAGATCTCACTGGCCAGCGACTTGCTATGAAGACCAGGCTGGTCTCTAACTTGTACAGATCTGCTTGCCTCTGCCTATAGGATCACTTTTTTTTTACACAGAAGGAAAACCATGAGAGACTAGACTTCCAACCCAACTCTGAACAGCTATTACAAAAATGAGTGCACTCTGGAGGACAGCAATGGGCCCATCCAGTTCCATGAAAAGGTAAACTCTACTGGTGTGTGTGTGTGTGTGTGTGTGTGTGTGTGTGTGTGTGTGTATACCAGGCTTTTTATTTTGGGGGCCACCAACTAGCTCCCAAATCATGACCCAGAGACTTAGTTTTGAATGCTTGGCCTTGCTTAGGCACATTTCTGGCTAGCTCTTTTAACTTAAATTAACCTGTTTCTTCTTATGCCTCAGGGCTTATTACCTCTCTTTTTTTTTTTTTTTTTTTTTTTTTTTTTTTTTTTTTTGGTTTTTTTGAGACAGGGTTTCTCTGTAGCTTTGGAGCCTATCCTGGACTAGCTCCGCCTGCCTCTGCCTCCTGAGTGCTGGGATAACAGGCATGCGCCACCACCGCCCGGCCAAAACAAAGGTTTGTGCAGTCTCTCTTTCAGGTTTTTTTTCCTGGAGCTGAGGACCGAACCCAGGGCCTTGTGGTTGCTAGGCAAGCGCTCTACCACTGAGCTAAATCTCCAACCCACCCTCTCTTCTGTATATCTTACTTTTACTGCTTCTCTATGTCTGGCTGCCTGACTTGCCCCAGGCTCGTTCTCACCTCCTTTTTCTCTTGTTCTTCCTTTTCCAGGCTAGAACTTCTCCTATTTATTCCCTCTGCCGGCCAGCCTCACCTATCCTTTCTCCTGCCTAGCTATTGGTCGTTCAGCTCTTTATTAGATCAATCAGGTGCCTTAGGCAGGCGAGGTGAAACAAATGCAACACATCTTTACATAGTTAAACAAATGCAGCAAACACAAAAGTAACACACCTTTACCCAGTTAAAGTAACATTCTGCAGGATAAACAAATGTAACACATCTGTGCCTAGTTGAATAATATTTTACAACAGTGGGGGCGGGGGGGGGGGGCAGTAGCACTCTTCAGTCTAGGCGGACTCCATTTCCTTTTGTTTCCTTATCCTTCATCCTCTTCCGACCTGTTATCTTTTCTCCTTTATAAAAATTAAACACAGGTGTGCATTTTTGTGGATACATACTTATATGTGGGTATTAGGTTATTATCTATAGGCAAGAGGTTAAGTAAATTAAGGTATGGTAATGGAGAGTGAGAGAACTCAAAAGGGTGGGTGTGGGCACGCAAGTAACAGTTGGAAGGCTGAAGGGCTTGAAGCTGTAAGTGGGAGGGTATGTTGACATTCCCTTTTGCTGCTAGTTGGCTGTAAGAAAATTAGTATTGACTAAGACCTTCCTTCCTTTAGGTGTGGACATCAAATGCTCAAACGCAAGTGAGGTTAAAAGAAAAAAATCTCTAGCTGAGTGTGGTGGACTATGCCTGTCATCCCAGCACTTGGAGTAGTAGTGACTAAGGCAGGAGGATCGTCATGAGTTTCCTGAAGCTACAGAGTGAGACCCTGTCTCAAAAAACCAGAGTCCCCATCTCCAGCAAGAATCCCTTGGGAACCCACCTGCCGCACAGGGCAGGGAAGCAGGTAGGCTAACTTTGAATCTTTACCTCTTGCTCCTCTCCTCCAAATCTACAACCTCAGCCTCACCCCTGCCCCTCTCACAGACCACCTGCTTTGGTCTCCCCTCCCTCTCTGCCCCCATCTCCAGTGCATCACATGCATTTTCTCCCCTAACCTTCCTTTCCCCAACTCACCCTCTACCCCAGCCCCAGCAGGAGTGATTCCCTAGGAACTCTCAGGTGAAGCCTGCCAGAGAGGCAGGCTGGTCAATGAAGCAGGTAGGCATGTTTCAGACTTCCACACTCCCTCCTTTTCTCCGAATCCAATCCCCCAGTCTCATCACCAGCTCTTCAACAGATCACCTGCTGTGGCCTCTCCTCACTCTCTGCCCCCATTCCCAGGGGATTAAGCAAATCCTCCTAGAACACCCTGTTTCTCTCCTTTCTGTTGACCCCCTCAGCCATTCTAGCCCATCCCCATTCCTAAGTAACAGATCCAAACACCTAGAAACACAATATACCAGGGACCCCCAATGACTGCACCTGTCAGGATCCCAGAAGAATTTTCTACCAGGCAATGCACATCTATCATATTCTCCTAAAAACCAGAGATGGAAACAGAAACCAAGGGACAAAACACCTACTCAACAAAAACCAGACCAGATATCAGTACCCACAATCTTCCCGGTCCCAGGTGCCTAGACACCAGCCCCAAAACACAATAACAGTTAGGACAATATGTCTCCACTAGAGCTGAGCAGCCCTACCACAGAGGCCTTGAATATTTTAACACAGCAGAAAGCACCAGAAAAAGGCCTTAAAACAGTCTTTACAAATATGATAGAGATCCTTAAAGAGGAAATAAATAAATCTACTAAATAAGTCTGTGAAAACACAAACAAGCAGGAGAAGGAAATGAATAAAACAGTTCAAGACCTGAAAGTGGAAACAGAATCAATAAAGAAAATCCAAACTGGGACTGAAATCTGAGAATGAAAAACTTGAACAGGAACTCAGAGGCAGGCCTCTATGGTGATAATTTCTCCCCCAATATGTTGTGCAACCTAGTAAACTTATCTGGGGTCAGAGAACAGAACAGCCACTAGATAGACATAGAGGCCAGAAAATGGTGGTGGCACACATACTTTTAATCCTATCACTCCAGAGGCAGAGAGCCATCCGGATCTCTGTGAGTTCAAGGCCATACTAGAGACAGCCAGGCATCATAACACACATCTTTTATCCCAGGAAGTTATGGCAAGAAGCAGAAAGGTATATAAGGCGTGAGGACCAGGAATTAGAGGCTTTTAAGTTTTTAGGCTTTTTTAGCAGCAGTTCAGCTGAGATCCATTTGGATGAGGACTCAGAGGCTTCTAGTTTGAGGAAACAGGATCAGCTGAGAAGTTATCGAGGTGAGG
The DNA here is from genome assembly GCF_903995425.1 of Onychomys torridus. NCBI lineage: Eukaryota > Metazoa > Chordata > Mammalia > Rodentia > Cricetidae > Onychomys > Onychomys torridus. The sequence continues at coordinate 29,072,595 of NC_050453.1, forward strand.
TTGGCTGTAGTTTTTTCTGTTTCTCTGATCTTTCAGAATTCACCCCAATATCTGGCACTGAGGGTTTTTTTTTTTTTAATTAATAAGACCATTTAAGATTCATGCTGCAGCCCTCACTAACTGAATACAATAGATGGAAGAGAGAATCTCAGGCACTGAAGACAAGATAGAAGAAATGGATACCTCATTCAAAGAAAACGTTAAATCTAACAAACTCTAGGCACAAAATATCCAGGGAATCTGCAGCACTGAACAGACCAAACCTTTGAATAACGAATATAGGAAGGAGAAGAAACCCAGGTCAAAGGCACAGAAAATATTTTCAAACGAAATCATAGGAGAAAGTTTCCCTAACCTAAAGAAGGAGATGCCTATCAAGGTACAAGAAGCACACAGAACACCAAATAGTCTGGACCAGAAAAGAAATTCTACTTGTCACATAATTGTCAAAATACTACATGAACAGAACAAAGAATGGATATTAAAAGCTTCAAGGAAGAAAGACCAGGTAACATATAAACACATAAAACTTTTAGAATAACACCGACATCTCAATCAATGCTCTAAAAGCCAGAAGGGCCTGGACAGATGTGCTGAGACTCAAAGAGATCCAAGGTGCCAGCCCAGACTACTCAGCATCACTTTCAGTCACCATAGATGGAGAAAGAAACACATTCTACATAAAACTAAATTTAATCAGTATCTATCCACAAATTCAGCCTTCAGAAGACACTAGAAGGAAAATTTCAACCTGAAGAAGCTAATCACACCCAAGAAAACACAAGGAATAAAAATTCTGCACCAGCAAACCAAAGGTTGGGGTAGGGGGACACCACAAGAACAAAATAACAGGAATCAACACACCAACGAACACTGCTCATTGAGACCCCAGCATCAATGGTCTCAGTTCCCCAATAAAAAGACATAGACCAACAGAATAGATGTGAAAACAGGATCCACCCTTCTGCTGCATTGGAGAAACACACCTTTCCAGGCAGTGGTGGTACACCCCTTAAATCTCAGCACCTGGGAGGCAGAGGTAAGCAGAGCTCTGTGAATTCTAGGTCAGCCTGGTTTACAGAAAGAGTTCCAGAACAGCCAGGACTACACAGAGAGACCCTGTCTTGAACCTCCCCCACACACACCAAAAAAAGAAAGAAAGAAAGAAAGAAAGAAAGAAAGAAAGAAAGAAAGAAAGAAGAAAGAAAGAAAAGAAACACACCTTAACATTGGGATAGACATCACCTCAGGATAAAAGGATGGGAAAAAAAAAAAAAAGAATCCAAGTAAACATACCTAAGTAGCAAGCTAATGTAGCCATTTCAATATCTGACAAAATAGATTTCAAACCAAAACTAATCAGAAGATAGGAAAGGACACTATATACTCATCATAGGAAAAATCCACCAATAGGACATTACAATTCCTAACATCTATGCATCAAACACAATGGCACCCAAGTTCACAAAAGAAGTACTACTACAGCCTAGATCACATACTGACCCTCAAATACTGATAGTGGGTGACTTCAGTACCCTATCTTGCAAATAGACTGGTCATCCAGACAAAAACTGAACAGAAATACAGGAACTAACTGTCATCATAAACCAAATAAATGGCCTAACAGTTATTTACAACCAAATTATTATTTTATCCAAATACAAAAGAATATACTTTCTTCTCAGCACTTCATGAAACTTTCTCCAAAATAGACCACATGCTCAAACACCAAAAATGACTCAATAAATTCAAGAAAATTTCAATAACCCCCTACATCCTATCTGATCACCACAAATTAAAGCTAGATATCATCAGAAAGCTTAAAAATTCATAGAAATTGAACAGCTCACTACTGAATGAAAAATGGGTCAAGACAGAAATAGAAAACCTTCTAAAATTGAATGAAATTGAAAACACAAGGTACCCAAACTTATGGAACACAGTAAAGGTGGTTCTAAGCAGCAAGATCATAGTACTAAGTGTCTACATAAAAGAAATTGAGGAGTTCTCATACTAGTAATTTAAGAGCACACCTGGAAGATCTAGAACAAAAAGGAGTAGACAGCAAGAAACAATCAAACTCAGGGCTTAAATCAATAAAATAGAAACAAACAAATAATACAAAGAATCAATAAAACAAAGAACATATTCTTTGAGAAAATCAATAGGACCGAGAAACCCTTAGCCAAAATAACTAAAAGATAGAGAGAGAAGATCCACATCAACAAAATTAGAGATGCAAAGGGGAACAGAATAGCAGACACTAGGGAAATCCAGAGAATCACAAGTACATGCTTTAAAAACCTGTCCTCCACCAAAATCTTTGAAAACCTGAAAGAAATGAATACATTTCTCAATATATGCCAACTATCAAAATTAAATCAAGGTCAGATAACCAGTTTAAACAGATCTTATAACCCCTAGTGAAATAGAATCAGTAATCAAGTAAAAAAACTGAAAAAAGCCCAGGGCTAGATGGTTTTAGCACAGAAGTCTACCAGACTTTAAGGGAAGAGTTAATACCAATACTCCTCAAATTATTATACAAAATAGAAACAAGGAATATTGCCTAGTTTTTTTTTTATGAGGCCACACTGATACCTAAACCACATAAAGACCCAACAAAGAAGGAGAATTACAGACCAAATTCCCTTATGAATACAGGTGCAAATATTCTCAATAAAATACTTGCAAACTGAATCCAAGAACACATGAAAAAGATCATTCACCTTGAAGTAGGCTTCATCCCAAAGATGCAGGGATGGCTCAATATACATAAATTGATAAATGTAATCCACCATATAAACAACCTGAAAGACAAAAACTGCATAATCAACTCATTAGATGCAGAGAAGGCCTTTGGAAAAATCCAACACCCCTTCATGATCAAGGTCCTGGAGAGATTAGTGATACAAGAGGCATACCTCAACATAGTAAAGGCAATTTATAGCCCATAGCCAAAATCAACTTAAATGGAGAGACTCAAAGCAACTCTACTAAAATCAGGAACAAGACAAGGTTGTTCACTCTCTCTGTAACCATTCAATATAGTACTTGAAGTCTTAGCTAGAGCAATAAGATAAATGAAGGAGATCAAGGAGATACAAATTGGAAAAGAAGAAGTCAAAGTATTGCTATTTGCAAATGACATGAGATTATACATAAGTCACCCTAAAAATTCTACCAGGGGACTCCTACAGCTGATAAACTGTTTCAGCAAAGTACAAAACAGGATACAAAATTAATTCACAAAAATCGATTAGCCTTCCTATGTACAAATGAGAAATGGACTGAGAAAGAAATCAGGGCAATCACACCCTTCACAATAGCCTAAAAAAATATCTTGGGGTAACACTATTCAAGCAAGTGAAAGACTTGCATAATAAAAACTTAAAGACATTGAAGAAGATATGAGAGATGAAAAGTCTCTCATGCTCATGAATCAATAGTAAAATGGTCATCCTCATAAAAGCAATCAGCAAATTCAACACCATCAAAATTCTAACACAATTCTTCACAGATCATGAAAAGATGATTTTCAGCTTCATATGGAAACACACACACACACACACACACACACACACACACACACACATAACTACAACAAAACAACAACAAAAGCAAACAGGATAGCTAAAACAATCCTGAATAATAACAGAACTGCTAGAGGTCCCACCATCCCTAAACTTAAATTGTGCTATAGAGCCATAGTATGGTATCGGCACAAAAGCAGACACCTTGATCAATGGCATCAAACTGAAGAGCCAGACAAAAATCCACATATCTATAAGCACCTGAGTTTTTATTAAAAAGCCAGAAATACACACTAGAAAAAAAGATTATATCTTCAACAAATGGAGCTGGTCAAACTGGATGTTGACATGTAGTTTGTAATGACAAGTCAGAATTTAAACAGATCCATACTTCTTACCATGCACAAAACTCAACTACAAATGTGTCAAAGAATCAACATAAGACCAGATACACTGAATCTGATAGAAGAGAAACTGGGGAATAGCCTTGTACTCATTGGCACAGGAAAAGACTTTTTGAACAGAACACTGTTAACACAGACACTAAGATCAACAATAAATAGAACCTCATGCAACTGAAAAGCTTCTTAATGTTGAAGGACAGCATTATTTGCACAAAGCAGCAGCCTACAGAATGGGAAAAGATTTTACTGACTACACATTCAAAAGAGGGCTAATATCCAATATATATATATAAAATTTAAAAACTGGATATCAAGAAAACAAATAACCCAATTAAAAAATGGGCTACAGATCTAAACTAAATTCTCAAAAAAGGAAACTCAAATGGCTGAGAAGTACCTAAAGACATGTTCAACATCCTTAGCCATCATGGAAATGCAAATCAAAACTACATTGAGGTTTCATCTTATACCAGTCAGAAGGGCCAAGATCAATAAAACAAATGACAGCTCATGCTAGTGAGGATATGGAGTAAGGGGACCACTCATCCACTACTGGTGGCAGTGCACATTTATATACAGCCACTATGGAAATAGTAGGTTAGTCCACATGCCCAGCAGTAGATGAGAAACAGAAAATAAAATCAAGGGCACCTTTGGAGTTTCCTTGTCTCATAATGTCATGTCAGAGGTTTTTGTTTTAATTTAAATTTCTTATTTTTATTTTTACTCTTATTTTATTCTATTATTTTTTATTTGGTTTTTCAAGATAGGCTTTCTCTGTGTAGTTTGGCTGTCCTAGAACTTACTCTATAGACTAGGCTGGCCTTGTACTCAGAGATCCACCTGCCTCTGATGGGATCAAAGGTGTGCACCACCACCACCCAGCTATTTTATTTTATTTTTATTATATTTTATAGAGAATATGTACTAATATTATATATGAAATATAAACTACAACATACATTTGATTACATATATTCACCATATATATATATATTACCCTACAGAAATTGCATATATATTATGGCTTCTGGTTTTGTGTTTTTATGGGATTCCTGAATGTGTCTTCTCATCTATATCTATTTTTTGTGCTTTTTCTTGGGTTGTTTTCTGTTTTGTTTGTTCCTTCTGTTTGTTTTGTCCTTTTCCAATTCATTTGTTTTTGTTTTAGATGTCAGATTCTTTCCTCCTCCTCCTCCTCCTCCTCCTCCTCCTCCTCCTTCTTTTTGCCAGAGCTGAGGACCGAACCCAAGTGCTCTACCACTGAGCTAAATCTCCAACCCTGTCAGTTTCTTTTCTAAGGAGAGACAGAAAGGGGGTGGATTGGGATGGGAAGGGGGAGGCAGGTGTGCCAGGAAGTGGGAGGAGTGGGGGGAGGGGAAACCATAACTAGAATATGTGTGTGTGTGTGTGTGTGTGTGTGTGTGTGTGTGTAGGGGGAGGCTCAATTTCAATCAGAGAAAAACAAACAACAATAAAACCCCCAAACACAAAAACTAACAAACTCAAAGAAAAACAAAACAAAAAGAAGAAAGAATTACAAAAAGGAAAAGGAAATCCCCTCTGCTGGTCTGAGCAGTGCTGGCCTCTCAGAGTCTTCAGAGCAAGCCTCGTTCCTGGAATAGGTGGCACAGGACAGACTAGGAAACAGAGCTGCTATTTTTGGGTTGGTTTCTGTCAGCAGGAAGGAACTGGGTGGTAACCAGAAACTGCCCTACCAGAAAAGTAGAGCAATCACATATGTTTCTTAATATTTTTTAAGAAGTGAGGAAACATTATCCTATTTGACAAACAAACTTTAAAATGAATATTTCCATGTCAGATAGTAGAGATACTTTAAAAGTAAAACTACATATAATCTCCTCTCTCTCTCTCTCTCTCTCTCTCTCTCTCTCTCTCTCTCTCATATATATATATATATATATATATATATATATATATATATATATATATATATATATATATAATAGAGCAGTGACTTAGGGAAGATGCTAGAGCTAAGAAGACCTCAAGGTATATAAACTGAGTTGTGACTGCTCCATTATGTGATTAAGTGGAAAGTCCTTATAGCAGATATGTAGAGAGAACAGCCAGAGGAAGAGTCCAGAACAGGAAGAGAAAAAAGGTAGATTGAACATGGCCAGCCCATGTGAGAGAGAGAGAGAGAGAGAGAGAGAGAGAGACTGAGACAGAGAGAGATACACAGAGATACACACACACACACACACACACACACACACAGAAGCATGGGAGATCAAAGAGACAGGGAACAGAGACAGTGGAAGATAGAGAGAGAATAATGAAAATTGCAGGGTTGTAAGGAAAATGAGTAGCTGTGGGATGGAAGCCTATGAGCTGGAGGGAGTTTAGGATAGGGAGGAAGTGAGAAGGGCTAGGATGTTAGCATGGACTTTGAAAAGTGTAAGTGGTACTTGAGACACTGTGGGAGTCCAGAGGTCAGTGTTCACTTTGTTATGCTAATAGGCACCACAGACAACCACTTGTCCCTTCTGTCAGTGATAAGGGCAATGACTTCTTTTGGTAGTGGGGAATGGGCTTCACAAGTTCCATCTAAACCACTAGAAATCCTTCTATGGTCCAGGACTGTCTTTTGGATTTGGGAAAATGGAGTTTCCTTCAGACCTGAGAGTCAGGGGACATGAAAGTGATCTACCTGTGATAGCTGTTGAATACTGGGATTACGTGGGCTGATCTGATTGGCTAGGTGGGTGTCTCCTCCTTCAGTGCTCCACTCAAGTCCCTTCCAAAACTCCATGTTAGGTTGTAAAAGGCCCCAGCAGATGCCATAACAGGCTGCTCAGTCTTCTCTCAGAGATCAGGCCTCAATTTCAGTTTCCTGAGACTGAGCAAGCAGTTTCTGAGAGGGCCATGAACAAAAGACAATCACTGAGGCCCCAGCCAGCAGGGACAGGGATAGGACACACTAAGCCTGGGCCACTGAGCCAGCCCCTACAGTCAGTACATGCTAGGCCAGCCAGCCTCCACAGTAGCTCAAGGACAAAGCCTGGGACTTGTCCAGGCTTGCCCAAAAGTGGAAAACTGTAACCCCCAACTAACCCTAGCCAATTAAAAGTTACTAACATGATTGCCACTTGCATAAACAATCCTGAGTCTGTTCCTATGTAGTCTGTAGACCCCAAGCCCCGCCCCCTTGCTTTACCCCTATAAAAACCCTTCCCCATTGCTACCCGGGGTCTCTCCTGCTCTTCTGCTTCATCAAATGGATGGAGAAGCCCGAGTTAACTCATAACAGTAAAAAGACTTTCCTTTTGCATCATCTTTGGTCTCTTGGTGGTCTTTGGGGGACTCTGGGTACAACAGTTGTTGGAAGAGGACCATCAGTCTTCAGTCAAGGGTATAAGAGTAGCCATACTCCTCTGCCAGAACCTTCAAATAAGCTCTGGAGAAGGCCTTCAGGCATGTGGTATTTGCCTATAATTCTAGCACTTGGGAGGCAGAGACAGGAGGATCAGAAGTATCAAGGCAAACTTCAGCTACATTGCAAGTTCAAAGCTAGTCTGAGCTCCACGAGACCATGTCTCAAAAACAAGCAAGCAAGCAAACAAGCCCAACTTTAGCCAATATTGCTAAGGAAAAAATAAGTAAATAAAAAAAGAGATCAAGTATCCACTCTTATAAATACATTCAGTTAACTAGTCAGCCCAGACAATGTACATTCACAAATAATATCAGTAATCTCAACTAGCAGAGAATAAAAAATGGGCATGGTGTGTGTGTGGGGGGGAGAACTACAGATGAGCATATCCTAAATTCCTTTTCTTTCCTTTTAAAAAAGACACTATTTATTAAAAGGGATGGCATGAATGCCTACATGACCAATTTGGGAAGAATGTGGAGGTCAGAGGAGAGTTTTCAGAAGTCAGTTCCCTAGGACTAGCTGTGCTGCCTCCAGGAATAGAACTCTTCTCCTAAGTCTTGCTGATAAGAGCCTTTACCTACTAAGCCGTCTCACCAGCCTGCTTACTTCCCTTTCCCTTGTTAAGTATTTATTTTATTATATGTTTGAGCATTTTGTCTGCATTTATGTATGTGTACCACATGCATGCCTGGTGCCCAAGGAGGTCAGAAGGTAGTAGATCCCCTGGTACTGGAGTTACAGATGGTTATAAGTTGTCATGTGGGTACTGAGATCAAATCCCAATTCTCTGAAAGAGCAGCATAGGCTCTTAACTTCTAAGCTATCTGTCTGGTCCCTTGAGAGCTTTAAAAAATTTATTTTGACAGGGTCTCATGTCCCTTGGAACAGCTGTGAGCCACCATGTGGGTGCTAGACATCAAACCCAGGACCTCTGCAAGAGTAATAAGTGCTTATAACCTCTAACCCAACTTTCCCTGTTTTTAAAGTTGATCTAAACAATAAGGTATTTATTAGTGTGTACCTCAACACATATTGAGACAGGTCATTTCTCTTTTGGCTGATATGGAGTGGGGGTGATGGTACCATGGAGTCTTAGAGTTTCTATTGCTGTTAAGAGACACCATAACCATGGCAACTCTTATAAAGGAAACACTTACTTGAGGGGCTCACAATTTCAGAGGTTTAGTCCATTATCATCATGGTAGGGAGCATGCAGGCAGACATGGCCCTGGAGTAGTAGCTGAGAGTCCTACATCTTATAGCAACAGGAAGTCAGCTGAGACACTGGGCAGTATCCTGAACATAGGAAACCTCAAAGTCTGCCCCCACAGTGACACACTTCCTCCAACAAGGCCATACCCACTCTAACAAAGCCACACCTCCTAATAGTGCCACTCCCTATGAGCTTCTGGGGGACAATTACATTCAAACTACCACATTCTACTCCCTGGCCCCGATAAGATTGTGATAATATCATAAAGCAAAATTCATTTAGTTCAATCTCAAAAGTCCTCATACTCTTGACAATGTTTTAAAGTCCAAAGTCTCTTCTGCGACTCATGCAATCTCTTAACTATAATCACCTGTAAAATCAAAATAAGAAAGCAGATCACATACTTCCAACATATAATGGCACAGGATATACATTACTATTCCAAAACATGGGGAATGGAGCACAGTGAGGAAATACTGGACCAAAGCAAGACCGAAAACCAGCTGGGCAAACTTTAAACTCTGCATCTCCACGTCTGATGTCAAAATGCTCGTCAGCTCTCCACTCTGTTTAGCTTTGTTGACTGCAACACACTTCTTTCTCTTGAGCTGTTTCCACTCCCTGTTAGCAGCTCTCCTTGGCAGGTTTCCCATGACTCTGGCATCTCTAACATTTTGGGTTCTCCAAGGCAATCCAGGCTTCACTTTCACAGCTTCACTCAATGGCCTCTCTACTAGGCCTCCATCCAGGGACACCCCTGACACAAGCCTGGCCTCAGTGATTTTTCTTAGGTGTGGAGGAAATTCCATAACCCATTTCTCCTACCCTTAATGCTAAAGCCAGAACCATGCGGCAGAAGCTGCCAAGTTCTGCTGCTTACTGGGGCTGGAACATGGAACATGGCCCCCTCATTCAACTACATCTTCACTAACTTTCTGTCCTTCACTGCCTAAGCTTGGCTGTCCTGGAACTTGCTCTGTAGACCACGCTGGCCTCAAGATCTTGCCCTGAGGTCACCACTCCCTTTATTAAATTTCTTAATCCATTTATTCCCTTGTACACAGAACTTAGCTTCCTTCTACTTCCTGATGATCTTTTTCCCCTCAAAAATTACATTGTGTAGTTTACCCTGCTCAGTTTGCTTCTCTTCATTATAAATCTTCATTAGAGTTACCACTAATAACCACATGACAGATTCTATACTAGGCTGTTTTGAGATTTCTTCTGCCAATCCAAAACTCTTCATGTTAGCCTCAGGCAGACTCTTCAGACAATGGCAAAAAGCAGCCACTTTCTTCACCAAAATATCACAAGACCAGTCTCTAGGCCACAGACTACTATCCTTCTCTTCTGAAACCTCTTGATCCCCACAGTTCATCCAATCACACTCAGCACCACTGTCTTCCATGCTACTACTAGCATGGCCCATTAAATAGCACTTAAAGCATTCCACTGCTTTCCTAACCCAAATTCCCAGAGTCCATATTACTCCAAATAAAAACACACCAAACACCATGACCCAAAAGCAAGTTGGGGAAGAAAGGGTTTATTTGGCTTACATTTCCACATCACAATCCATAATTGGAGAAAGTCAGAACAGGAACTCAAGCAGAGCTGGAACCTGGAGACAGGAACTGATGCAGAGGCCATGGAGGAGAGCTGCTTACTGACTTGTTTCCCATGGGTTGCTCAGCCCACCCACTAGCCCAGAGATGCCACCACCTGCCATGGGCTGGGCCCTCTCCCATTGATCACTAATTGAGAAAATGTCTTCCAGCTGGATCTCATGGAGGCATTTCCTCAGCTGAGGCTCCTTCCTCTCTGATGACTCTAGCTTGTGTCAAGTTGACACACAACTCCAGCCAAGTACACATGGAGAAATGATATCCATAAGGGAAGTAAAACCAGGCATGGTAACACATATCTACAGTCCCAGGACTTAGGTGGTGAAGGCAGGAGGAGAGAAAGTTCAAGTCCTCCCTGGGCTCTACAGTGAGACTCACGTATAACAGGAAAGCTGGAATACTGTACTGTGTCAGCCTTGATGGTCACCACGTTTGATACTGTGTGAGCAGTGGTTTCAGCAAAAGATGGGCAAAAGGAGTTGAATGGAGGCTGGGGGAGTGACTTAGTTGACATGAATGCTTCCTGCTCTTCTGGAGGATCTGAGTTTGTTTGCCCATAGCTACATCGGGTGGTTCATAAGTACCTATAAGTCCAACTCCAAGGGATTCAACACCCTCTTGGCTTCTGAGGGTACCCACGCAATTATATACACTAACACACACACACATAGATAAAAATAAAAGCAAACATTTTTAAAAATGGGCTATGTGAGGTAGCACATGCCTTTAATCTCAGCACCCAGAAAGCAAAGGGGCAAACAGGCCTCTGTGAGTTCTAGGCCAGCCTGATCCAGGCCCAGTGGGAAGTGGGGCAGAGAAAGAGGGATTAGGTAAATGCAGAGTTGAGAACAAAAGAACAAGATAATTTTGTTCTTCCTATTAATAATTGTTTACTGTATTTTGAGGTGTCACTATTTTGCACAGGTTTCTCTTGAATTCCCCAGCTCAAGCCACATTCCTGTGTAAGCTTCCTCCGCAGCTAAGATATGGGCACATGGCACTGTGGTTGGCTCATTTCCTATCAAGAGAATGCCGCAGGTTAAGTACATCTCGACTTTAACAAGGCATATCACTACATGTTTTATATTCTTAACTGTCAAATACAAAATGACAAAATTATGGAAATAATGATTCTGCAAGTTAACGATTGTAATAATGGCTATTGATTAATGTCGTACCATCAGTTCAGAGAGATCTCCATGGGTGTCCTGGAAGAGTTTTGCTAAGGATAAAATCAGAAATACAGGCATTTAGGGAATACAGTATGGAGCTTCCTCAAAAAGTTGCAAATACAACTGCCATTATTATCCTGCAGTCCCAATCTTGGGATTCTATCCGAAGGGAAATGAAATTACTATGTTAAAGAGACACCCACATTCCATACTAACACATATCACTGCAGAACAATCACAGTTGTCAAGATATAAAATCAATCTATGTGCTCATCAACAGAGGAATCATAGAAAGTGTGGCATGTATGTACAATGCAGTACTATTTGGCTTTTAAAAATAAAGACATTTGGTCACTGGAGACCCCATGGATGACTCTGGAAGACATTATACTAAGTGGAATATGCCAGGCACTGAATAATGAATACTACATGATCTCATTTACATGTAGAATCCCCAAATCCTGAACTTGTTGAGGCAGAGAATGTATTTGTGGTTGTCAAGGCTTGGGACATGGTAGAGGAATAAGAGGTTGGTCATGGTATAAAGTTTTAGCTGGACAAGATTGAACAAGCTTGGAAAATCTAATGTACACTGTGGTGACTTGTTGTGGAATATTATTCCAACTAGGCAAAGATGTGCTACACTGGTTTGTCCTGCCGAATATTAGTTGAACTATGTGGAGGTGTGTTATGTTTGTTTATGCTGCATTTGTTAACAATGTAAAGATGTATTATTTTTGTTTATGCTGCATTTAAAAATATTTTATTTATTTTTGTTTAATGTGTATTGGTGTTTGCCTACATGTATGTCTGTGAGGGGATGTTGGGTCCCCTGGAGCTGGAGTTACAGACAGTTGTGAGCTGCCATGTGGGTGCTGGGAATTGAACCTGGGTCTAAATCTAGAAGAGCAGTCAGTGCTCTTAACCACTGAGCTATCTCTCCAGCCCATTATTTGTTTAATTATGTAAAGATGTGTTGCATTTGTTTCACCTTGAGGGTCTAAGGCACCTGGTTGGTCTAATAAAGAGCTGAATGCCCAATAGCTAGGCAGGAGAGGGATAGGCAGGGCTGCCAGAGAGAATAAGTAGGAGAAGAAATCTAGGCAGAGAGAAGAAGGGAAAGAAGAGGGGGGGGAGAGAAGCTAGGCAGCTGCCAGCCAGCCATGGAGACCACAGGAAAGTAAGATATACAGAAAGAAAGGTATAAAGCCCCAAGGCAAAAATGTAATGAAAAACAGATTAAAATAAGAGCTATGATAAAGCCAACCATTCATAACTAATAATAAGTCTCCATGCCACGATTTGGGAGCATGATAGTGGCCCAAAGGAAAAAACCTGCTACAGTGACTATTATATATGTAGAACTTGTGAAGTACTAATATATATATTTTTTTTAGAAAGAGAGAAACAGAGAGTGATAATCTTGCTATATGAGGTGATCTATGGGGTGTTTACTGCCTGATTTAATAAGCACAGTTTATTGTGAAACTATACCTCCAGCCGTAAACTGTCTTATCAGGACTGAGAACGAAGCTTAAAGACTTAGCTTTGATTGCTAGAACCGGCACACAGACTCCCAGAAGCGCTGAAGTATTTACCTTTAAATGGTACTTGCCATTTCTCTCTTGCGGGCCATGTTCTTTAACAATTATAGTAAGACATGGCAACATACTTCTATTGTCATGTGTCTTCGAGTGTATGAATGCTTCTTGTACCCAGATGACCATGTCGTTCCCAAGATTTGGAAAGTTTTCTCTCTTTTTTTTTTTTTTTTTTGTCCGAGACAGGGTTTCTCTGTGTAGCTTTGTGCCTTTTCTGGCTCTCACTCTGTAGACCAGGCTGGCCTCGAACTCACAAAGATCCGTCTGCCTCTGCCTCCCGAATGTTGGGATTAAAGGCTTGCACTACCACCCCGGCAATTTGGAAAGTTTTCTACTGTTATTTTACTGAAGAGCGTTCTGTGCCTCCAGCTCACAGCTCTTCTCCCTCAGGTGTGCCAATGATCTGAATTCTTGGTTTTTAAGGGTATCCCAAAGCTCTTGCATTTTTTTTTTCCCATCAGGCTTTCTCTTTTATTCTTTCTGTCTGACACTAAAGAGTTCCAAAGGTCTGTTTCAAGCTCTGTTACTTTTTCTTCTGCTTCATTTAATGTGTTACTGAAGCTGTCAACTAATGTTTCCATCTGACCTTTAGTTTCTCGGTTCCTCCGAGATTTCTGTCTGGTTCTCTTTCAGATTCTGGGTTGCCTTCTTTAACTTACTTAAAAACTGATTCTCATATTTGTATGTTGAGAACTGTTCATTTGGGGGATGGGTATCTTCTGTGAGATCCTATGATGGCTTCCTCAGTGACCCAGCACAAATTCTCTCATTTTTGTCATACTCTCTCTCCATGGCTAATCTTCCTCACGTGACTTGATGCCACAGAGCCAGAATTAAAACACAGAGAACTGCCTGCATACCCCCAATTAAAGATCTATTTTTATTTTATGTGTGTGAGTGTTTTGCCTGTGTGTATGTACGAGTGTCACGTGCCTGCTGCCTGGTGTCCACAGAGGACAGAAGAGGGTTATCAGATCTCCTGGAACCACAGCTAATGAGAATTGTGAGCTGCCATGTGGGTGCTGGGGATCAAACCCACCCAGGTCCTCTGCAAGAACAGCCAGCACTGTTAACTGCTGAACCATCTCTCTAGCCCCCGAGGACTTTAAAAAATTCTTTTGACAGGTTCTCATCTAGTCCAGAGGCAGCAAACTCATCACCTAGCTGAAGATGACCTTGACACTTTAAAAGAGATTTTACTCTGTGTGTCTGCATGCATGCGTCAGAGTGTGTGTGCACATGTGTATGATACCCACAAATGACAGAAGAGGACATCTGATCCCTTGGAGCTGGAATTATAGGCAGTTGTGAGCTCCAGGCCTCATGTTTGAGCAGCGAATGGTCTTAACCTCTGAGCCATCTCTCCAGCCCTGACCTTGAACTTGGAAAAAAAAATTAATGGGTGTGTATGATACATGTGTGTGAAACTACATGTGGAAGCAGGAGGATAATCTCTCATGTTATGTCATCCTCAGAAACTCACCCATCTCCATTTTGAGACAGTCTCTCTTTTTTTTTTTTTTTTTTTTTTTTTTGGAGCTGAGGATCGAACCCAGGGCCTTGTGCTTGCTAGGCAAGCACTCTACCACTGAGCTAAATCCCCAACCCCAGACAGAGCTCACCAATTAGACTTGACACAGCATGACAATCTGAGTTTGATTCTTAGAGTCCACATGGCGGAGAGAGAACTGATTTTCACACATTGTCCTCTGCCATCTACAGGTGGAAAGACACACATACATGCATGCTCTCTCTCTCTTGTGAGCACACACACACAAAACAAACAAACAAACAAATGCAGATTGAAACATTTTATTGAAACATGAATGAAAAAAATTAAACAGGTTATAAGAGTACAGTTTATATAACAAGTGAGCAAATCCAGTCAGGTCAAGAAAGGGGACATCACCTGAACTCCACCAATCTCTCTCATGCCATCTTCTGTTCATATGTTTATTTTTAAGGAGAGATTTCACTATATAACACAGGCTGGCCTTGAACTCTTGATCCTCCTGCTGGGTTTACTGTTGTATGCCACCACACTGGGCTCCTTCTTGCGCTATCTCCACATTGTGCTCTTCTTCTTTTCCTGATTTGTGATACCATAAATCACCTTTACCAGTTTTCTTTTCTTTTCTTTCTTTCTTTCTTTCTTTCTTTCTTTCTTTCTTTCTTTCTTCTTCCTTCCTTCCTTCCTTCCTTCCTTCCTTCCTTCCTTCTTTCTCTCTCTCTCTTTCTCCCTCCCTCCCTCCCTTCCTCCCTCCTTTCCTTCCTTCCTTCCTTCCTTTCTTTTTTCTTTTTTCTTTTTCCAGACTGGGTTTCTCTGTGTAGCTTTGTGCCTTTCCTGGATCTCGCTCTGTAGACCAGGCTAGCCTTGAACTCACAGAGATCCGCCTGCCTCTGCCTCCCGAGTGCTGAGATTAAAGGTGTGCGCCACCACAGCCCGGCCCAGTTTTTGAATTTTACGTACATGATGTATGTCTCTGGTTTCCCTCTCATTTGTGGTATTAATCCATCTCACTGAACGTGTATCAACGTGTTTGAATAGTGCTTTAGTGTTCTGCCATCTGATTATACCTCAAAGTATTTACCCATTTTACTACTGACATATGAGTTTTTCAGTTTTAATCATTATATATAATACTTCTAAGAACATTCTTTTCTTCTGAGAGGACCCACTATGTAGTCCAGGCTGGCCTTGAACTCACAGCCCTCCTCAGCTTCCTAAGTGCTGGGATTAAAGGGCTGCACCATTGCACCTGACTTCTAAGAACATTCTTGTACATGTTGTTGGGTGAACAGATATATGCATTCCTTCTCGGCACACACTTATGATTGGAATCCCTGGGATACACATACATTGGACTTTTTTGGTAACAGCTCTTAAGTTAATTATAAAATATATATATTAAAAAATTAAAAATCTAGGAAAGGGATGGAGAGATGGCTCAGCAGTTAAGAGCACTTGTTGAGAAATCTTGAGGAGCAGTGTTCAGATCCCAGCACCCACATAATCCAGGAGTCCAGCACATGCCTGTAACCCCAGCTCTAAGTGGGATGAGACAGGGGGATTGCTGGAGCTTGCTGGTTTCCAATCTAGGTGAGAAAACATGAACAACAGGTTCAGGGAGAAATCTTGCCTCAAAAGAATAGGCAGAGTGATAGAAGATATGTGATGTCCCCTTCTGGCTTCTGCCCTCACACAGGAAAAAAACATAAGCATGTGTAAATAGACTCACAAACACATGTACACATACACAAATAAAAAAATCTTTAGAAATATATAGGATAACCTATAAATTAAATTTTAATTTTTATACAAACAAGGAATGATTTGTTTAGTTTTAGTATGCTTTGAACATTGATATGAACCCCTCCAAACTTGCTAATATTATATTCTCATATGCACATTATAGACCCTTTTGTGTAAGTTTCAGTATTGCATAGAAAGTGCATTAGATTTATTTTTGTTTTTTTTTTCCAGAAGGATCAACTAAGTCCAACTAGGCAATTATGGGGAGCAAAGACAAACAATGTAAGGATGGATATTCCATCTAGGAAGTTTGAAAAGTATTGGATAACTATCTGCCTGTGAGAAGGCACTTAATCTCTCTCTTATTTTTTGAATTAAAAAAAAAAAAGATTTCTTTATCTATCATGTATAGTGTTTTGCCTGCATGTTTGCCTGAAGGCCAGAAGAGGGCACCAGATCTCATTATAGATGGTTGTGAGCCACCATATGGTTGCTGGGAATTGAACTTAGGACCTCTGGAAGGGCAGGCAGTGCTCTTAACCTCTGAGCCATCTCTCTAGCCCCTGATTTTTAAATTTTGAGACAGAGTTTCTTTATGTAGTTCTGGAATTCACTATGTAGACCAGGCTGCCCTTGAACTCAAAAAGAGTCTCCTGCCTCTGTGCTGGCATTAAAGGCTTGTACTACCACTCCTGGCCACTTAATATTCTCTTAAAAGACATTATTTTTAAGTCCAGAGAATTTTATACAGTGTATTTTTTTTAAGTTTTTAAATTTAAATTTGTGTGTATGTGTGTATGTTTGTGTGTGTGTGTTTATATGCCACATGTGTTATGGTTACCATGCAGGCCAGAAGAGTGTCAGATCCTCTTGAGCTGGAGTTGCAGGCAGCTGGGAACTGGGAACTGAACCTTGGTCATCGAGAAGGGTAGCAAGCATTCTTGTTGTAGTTATTGTTTTGTTCTTTTGGAGACAGAATTTCTCTGTGTAACAGTCCTGGCTGCCCTGGAACTCACTTTGTAGACCGTGCTGGCCTCGAACTCACAGAGACCTGCCTGCCTCTGCCTCCCAAGTGCTGCGAGTATCAAGCATTCTTAACCACTGAGCCCTCTCTCCAGCTACAAAAGAATGTATTTTGACTATATTGAACCAACCTTCCAATCTCCTGCACTTAATTTCTTTTTATTTACTGGAAACATAAACTAAGAGGCTTGGGAGATGGTACAAGCATAGAGACTCGGGTTTGGATCCCCAAAAAACATAAAAGTGGTATGAGCACTGGGTATGTAGCACTTCCTCAAGCCCACTGGCCTGTCAGTCTGCCAAATCAATCATCTTTGTGAGTGATCCTGCCCTGACAATAAAGACTGAGAGTCATCAAGAAAGGCTATCTGACATCAGCCTCTGGCCTCCACATCCACACATTCATACCAAGTGCACTACCTCCCCCCCCCCCCCCCCCCCCACATACAAGCATGCTAAGGTTCTGTCGTTCTAAATAATGTGATTTGAGGGCTTGGCATGGTTTTCTGTTACAATTACTAAGCAAGGAAAGTAGATACATTTTGAGATTAAAAAGATGAAAGTGGAACCAGAGTTATTATTGTGTGTATGAGATAGGCAGAATGGACTCATGTAGCACTGGTCAGCCTCAGACTTCATCGGTAGTTGAGGCTGGCCTTGATCTCCTGATCCTCCTGCCTCCACTTCCCAAATGCTAGGGATCACAGGAGGTCGCCAACAGGCATGGAAGATAACTTGTTCATGAGTTTAAAAGATAAGGATATCTAAAATAAGTAGCTGGGAGTTTTTCTTAGGAATCTTCTTAAGAATAAAATAGAAACTTTCCATTTCAGAAGCATCTTTCTTCTGTAAGTTCTGAAGCATTAGTAAATGATCGTGGCAGAGATATTCACTCTCCATAGACACACCCACACTGTCATAACAATTTATGAATTTACTGGTTGCCTTGGAACTTACTGTGTAGACCAGGCTAGCCTTGAACTCAGAGGTCAACCTGCCCCTTCCTTTCAAGCACTGGGATTAGGGTTGCCAGGCAGTGGTGGCTCCTTTAATCCCAACACTCAGGAGACAGAGGCAGGTAGATTTCTGAGCTCAAGGCCAGCCTGGTCTACAGAGCAACTTCTAGGACAGCCGTGGTGACACAGAGAAACCCTATCTCAAAAAACAAAACCAAGAAAACCCCAAACGAAAACCCAGACACTTTGGGGATGTTATAACTACAGAGGAGAGTTGTTTAATCCTATCATTTTGAGTGCATGTGGATGGTGCTTTGTACCCATTGCTTGGCCAATTCTATCATAGTCAAACAGAGTGTAACTATAAGCACTGTGGAAATATAACCAGGAATGAGAACCCCTCCCAAACAAAAGAGCAAGTGAGGATGTAAAGACACCACACACATTTTTTTGATAAATCAGAGTCTACCTTTCACTGTTTTAGGAAAATGTAGTAGTACTAAGACATGAAAGCTGCAGAGAAATCGGGATTAGTCACACCCATTATTTTCCTAACATCTCTTGTAGAATTTCCTACTAGTTTTTCAGATTAAGCTCAACTTTGTAGTCATCTTTAGACAGAGAACAGAAAGATGGAAAGGAATGGTGTTACAAAAGCTTGCTTGACCACTCTATCTGGAAATGTCTCTTCTGAGCTCTTACTGGTTTTAGTGCCTGTAAACTAATAGGTCAGTATCCTCTTGGCATGTTCATATTGTCTCCCTCTGAACTGTAAGCTCCCTTTTTATCGATCACAGTATTGGTCTTTGTTGATTTCACAGCGTCTTTCCAGCACCTTCCCAGGGTAGGCACTCACTACTTGACCAATGAAAAAGGAGTGGGAAAACAAATAAACAGGGCAAGCTGGAAATACAGAACACCCAAGACAAACAGAATGGGTCACAGTCAAGCCTGCAGACTTTGAATCAAAAGGCTGGCAGAAATACAAACACTGAACTTGACCACCACTCTCCTCTGACATCTATTAGCTATGATACTGGATGGTTTCCCTCTAGCTCTGCTGTTCCCACATACCTCTGTTCTCCAAGGCTGAGGAAAAGCTTGAGCCTAGATTAGGGACTAGATCTTTCAGGAATGCAGAGAACAGGAAAGGGGTCTGGTGACATTATTTTGAAGACAGCAGAAGTGCCATGTCTGTCCATAGCTGACCCATCAAATGACAGTTTTGTCAAAAAGCCGTTTTCCAGGCCACACCCTCATCGGAAGTGCATTGTTTCACGTGTACTGACTATGCTTCTGATTGGCTGGTGTCACCTTCCCCTCCCCCGCCACTATCAGTGGCCTACTGCTCTTCAAAGACTGGCTCAATTTCAGGTTCTTGTGTCTGGACATGTGAGGCAGTTGGAGAGACTGAAATAACCCCGGAGTTTGCACAACTCTTTCTTTGACCATGTGGAGGGTGACTGAATTTAGGCCATAGTTAATAGGTGACTATCATCAAAAGAGAAATCTATTAAGCAAGCACCCAACTTAAGTCAATACAGTAGTTTCACCATATCCTTTCGTTATGCCAACTTTACCACTGATCAACTTCCTTCTGAAAACTTGAATGGAAAATTACAGAAATACTCATTATTTTGAAATTACAGTTCTTAGTAGCATAATGAAATCTCCCAGTGTCCTGTCTGGGACATGAGTCATCCTTCTGCCCAGTATATTCACTCTGTATGTATTGACTGGCATGGCAGATTAGTCAGCATTTGCCACAATTGTCATTAACTTCTTACGGAAAACCTTGGTCATAGATGTATGCCCAGCATCTGGTGGTATCTGTAGTTTCAGGCCTCCACTGGGGTCTTAGAATAAACCAAGGAGCACTACTGTAGTGATTGCAGCTTGTACCAACAAATTTACTACTTGTGAGTTTTGACAAATTATACATTTCGTCTGTTTTGAATGGTTAAGTGTGTACTTCTAACTAAATTTACTCCAAGATCACTTAAAATCTAATGAGGCCCTTTGGGATTTAAGTTTTCTTAATCTAGCAGGACCCCGGCAGATGATGTTTTAAAGACGCTGTCCTGATTGTTTTATGTCAACTTGACACAAACTAGAGTCACCAGAGATGCCTCAATTGAGAATACGCCTCTATAAGATCTGGCTGGGGCCGGGCGGTGGTTGCGTATACCTTTAATCACTTGGGAGGCAGAGGCAGGCGGATCTCTGTGAGTTCGAGTCTAGCCTGGTCTACAGAGCAAGATCCAGGAAAGGCGCAAAGCTACACAGAGAAACCCTGTCTCAAAAAACCAAAAGAAAAAAAAAAAAAAAAGAAAAGAAGAAAAAAAGAGAAAAGATCAGGCTGTGGGCCAGCCTGTAAGGTATTTTCTTAATTAGTGATTGATGTGGGTGGGCTCAACCCATGGTGGGTGGGGCCACCTTTGGACAGGTGGTCCTGAATTTCACAAGAAAGCAGACTGAGGAAGCCATTGAGGGTAAACCAGGAAGCAGCATCCCTCTATGGCCTCTGCATCAGCTCCTGCCTCCAGGTTCCTGCCCTGTTTGAGTTCCTATCCTGACTTCCTTCAGTGATAGACTATGATGTGGAAGTGTTAAGTCAAATATTTTCTTGCCCAACTTTGCTTTTGGTCATGGTGTTTCATCACAGCAATAGAAACCCTAACCTAAACGGGTGGTGGTGGCTCACGCCTTTAATCCCAGCACTTGAAGTCAGTCTTTGTTAACATTTACCCTTTTACTACCATTTTAACAACTTAAAAAGAAAAATCTGGGGTTAAGGCCCTGGGTTCAGTCCTCAGCTCAAAAAAAAAAAAAAAAATCTGCCTACAATGGAAAAAGAAACAGTATCACTGTACCTTGTCTTAGTATTTCCTTGAGATGGATACTAAACCACAGAAAAATTTAAAGGTATATTAAAAAATTCTTCAGTCTAAAAAAGGACTCTTGGATCTATCTCCAACAGAACAGCCTTTTCTGAACTTTCTTACATTTATTTGGTATATAGCATCATCTAGATGCTGTGCTAAAATGTTGTTTTGTTCAAAACAGGGTTTCTCTGTGTAACATCTCTGTCTGTCCTAGAACTCATTCTATAGACCAGACTGGCCTCGAACTCAGAGAGCTGCTTTTCAAGTGCTGAGATTAAAGATGTGTGCTACCACTATCCCATCACTAAAATGTTATTTTAACAAATATTTATAATAACCCCATGAACCAGTGGTATTACTTCTTATCTTCAAACTTTCCATCGTGGAGGAAGATATTCACCAGATTTCAGTCAACACTGACAGCAGAGCTGAGTTCAAACCCAAACCCCATCAGAGTTGGCATTGAGAAAACTTACTATGAAGCTGTCAATAAGGACTTGGTAGAAAAACTTGACACAGAACTCAACTACACTGACTTGTGCCATAGTGAAAGTTACTCTTCTGGAGTTCAACATCTACAATGATAGACTTGTAGTAAATAAACTCTTGTAATTCTTTGAGAGTAGCTTTAAGATAAATCACCAGTTTTGTTTTTGAGACAGTGTTTCACATAGCTGAGATGAGCGAGCCTTGAACTTCCAACCTTCCTGCATCTATCCATCTCCAACCATCTCCGAAAGTTTGAATTACAGGTATGTACTACCATATTCATTCCCCCCCCCCCCCCCAGGAACAATCTTGCCATATTGTTCATGCTGGTCTAGGATTCAAGATTCTCCTACCTCAGGCTTCCTAGTGTTGGGATTACCAGTGTGCATCACCTACTTCTGGCTTCAATAAAATTTGAGAACCAACAGGTGCATTGTTTATTCATGTGACTGTAAATAAGGCTTAGGAGGCTCTACACAAGAAACACGATTTCTTTCAGGCTGGCTTCAAACTTACAAGGCATTCAAGAAACATCTGCTCCTCCCATCTCTATCACAGACTGAGAGGCCAGCTTCCCCAAACTGCTCCAGGGTTAGGAAAAGAAGGCATCAGAGTAGATAGGGATTAGGGAAACATTTCTATCTAGAGGCTAGACTTTTTCTACTTGGGGGTATTTAGAAATAAGTTCCTGTCTATCTGACTGGTAAAATAAGGAAACACGCATACTTCCTGATGGTAACTTTCTCTTTTACTTCATCTCAAAAGTGGTCTCTGACTCTTTCTGTTGCCACACACCTACATATCTTTACATACTTACATCTTTTCACATGGCTACACATCTTTTCTCTTCGACATCTCCTTTCTATACAGCTTCATCTTCCTTGCCTCCACAGTTACAAATTCCACACATCCACAGCTAAACATCTCATTTACACAGCTCTCTCAGCACACAGCATTTCGGTTCCCAGGCACAGCTCTTCACATAGCAGTAGCTCTTTCACAGAGCTCCCTCCCTCCCTCCCTCCCTCTCTCACACACACACACACACACTTCTACATTCTCACACACTCACTCTTTACTTCCACCCACTCACTTCATTACGCTTCTCATGCTTCTTCATCTCTCACTCAACACACACACACACACACACACACACACACACACACACACACACTCACATTCTGCAGCAGCTCTCACATAGCTCTCTACATAGTTGTCTCTCTCCACACTGCCGCTGCTCCCTCAGAGCTAAACTCTGGACAATTATAAGTTATATTTTTAGGGCCCGACCCATTCCCATAACATGTCACATCGTTTCTCTTAGACTAGTAATGTCACATTGACCCATGAATGTCGCTCTAAGTTGATGAGGGATCCCAGACAGTAAACAATTGGCTGAATCTTGAGTGGTTAGGGTACATGCAGAAAGGAGCTATATCTCATGGTAAACAGCCTGGCCTTTATTTAGCAATAAACAACTCCTGGGAATTAGTCTTTGTGTATTTTCTGCAGGGGCAGCTAGTCTGTTTTGAATTTGCTATGAAGTCCAAAATTAGCTGTCTGTGTAAAAGGCTGTCTGTGACTGAGAATTGTATGTCAGTCTGAGTAATGTAAAATATCTTAGTATTATTTCTATATATCAAAATTATATAGCCTAAACAGAAGTCATCTTTCTGAACATCCACAGCTATATGTGTACTCAAAAAGTGTAAAACACACCACCAAAGGGCTGTGGAAAGAACCCCACTGTTCTTATTAGGGAGGTATAGCAGTGGCACTCAAGAAAGTTACAGACAGAAAACAACCAGTCATTCAGTCAATAACCCCATGGCTTTGCCAAGTGGGCCCCCCAACCTGTTAAAACGCTAGTTGTCACTGCTGTACATCCCCCCAATGGGAATGCTGGGATTACAGCTCTGTGGCAGCATATCTGGCTAACACATACATTTTACTAATTTTTTCCAGTCTGTGCCACACACTTCATGTTTTTCCTAAATGTTTACTCTTGGTAACACATGTACACATGTGACAAATGCCTAAATTTACTATGTCTTATGAAAAGTAGTAATAATATGATTGTTCAGAAGTTCTTTACTTTTGCCCATATCAAATTGTCTAGTCGTCTTCTCAAAGACAGATTATGATAAAGGAACAAGTGTTTTGCCTCCATATATGTATGTTACTAAGAGTGTGTAGTGTCTGAAGAGGCTAGAAGTCTATGGATGCCCTGGAACTAGAGTTGTGAGTGGCAATGTGCATAGTGGGAACTGAACCCAGGTCCTCTGCAAGAGCATCAAGTGCTCTTAACTGCTGAGCTAATTCTTTAATCTTGTTATATAATTTTAAAGGGTCTTTGGTTGGGGTATAGCTCAGTTTTAGAGTGTGTGTTTAGCATGCACAAGTCCTGTATTCAACCTACCAAAAAGGTGTCTCATTTTTTCAAACATTGAAATAACTTGCTTTGCTAACTTATCTGATTATAGTGCTAATGAAGACTAGTTTTTCTAATACTTTTAGTTCAGTACCCTAAATTAAATTGAATGATCCCCCACCCCCTGCCACGACAGGGTTTCTCTGTATAGCTTTGGCACCTTTCCTGAAACTCGCTCTGTAGCCCAAGCTGGCCTCACAGAGATCCAACTGCCTCTGCCTCTTGAGTGCTGGGCTTAAAGGCATGTGCCACCACCGCCCAGCTGAACAGCTGAATGATTATTTTCTAATATGGGTAATCTATGCCTAGATTCTCCTAGACCCTGGAGACATGTTACAAGTATATATACAGAAAACCTAGTTAGATTGCAAGTATTCTGGGAGACACTTAATTCACCCAAAGCCACAGCTTATAAATCAAAGAACTAAGGTGTAAGTTCAGGTCAGATGGACTCCACAGCCTTTTGTGCTATATTATTTCAGTTACTGAGGTAATTAAAAATTTAATACTCTTTATGAACCAGACTCTGTGTTAACATTATCTCAATGATAATGAGATAGCACATACATTTCTGTAATTTCTAGACTTGAAAGACTGAGGCAGCAGAGGAGAGTTTCATTCATTCGAGACAGGGTTTCTCTGTGTAGCTTTACGCCTTTCCTGGATCTTGCTCTGTAGACCAGAGCCTCGAACTCACAGAGATCCGCCTGCCTCCCGAGTGCTGGGATTAAAAGCGTGTGTCACTGCCTCCCGGTTTAACAATCCTATTTAAAAATCTCTAGCTGTGAAAGATTTTCAGTTTAAAAAATCCAAATACTTTAAGCAGAATGTTTTGAAAGAGCTGGAAGCCAGTTTGCTAGTCCTTCTGCTAGCTGCTTCCCATCCCTCGGACGTCCTTTCCTTCCACGTGGACCCACTCTACCACCCTTTATTTACCCGTTGACAATGCTTCTGTTTGTTTGAGTGCTTTTGCTCTTATGACATTTTAGTTAACTAAAAGATGAAGCTGGGCTATGTATGTGTGGTCAAGAAAGATTTATTATGGACAAGTGGTAGAAAACAAGGCTAGTGCCACCCATAGGTAAGTTCCTGGAGTCATATGTAGAGAGACTGTTATTGAAAGTTTGCTTTATTTTTCTGTGGAGTCAAGTGCTAGCTATTAATTACAGTTAGGTTTCTTTTTCATTCTTTTCAATGTTATCAGAACACTTAGTAACACCTTATCAATAATTAAATAAACTAGGTTCCAATGTTTCGGTCCACATCTGGATTGTTCAGGTGATCAGGAACTCTTGATTGCTTTAGCGTTGAGTTCTTGATTATATCTATAAAGGAAACAGAAGGACAGCTCATGACCAATGAAAAGGGAATGGGAAGCACATTCCACTTCTTTCCCATTGTCAAATGGCTACATAACTATAAATGTAATCTTTCAAGGAACTTCAGAGAGAAATAGGCAGAAGGAAAAGAGACACCTAAATAGTTCATTTGTCTTCACTGTGTTTATATATAAGTTTCCTATATAAAAATGTAATTTTTAATTTTAAAGAACACACACACACACACACACACAGAGAGAGAGAGAGAGAGAGAGAGAGAGAGAGAGAGAGAGAGAGAGAGCGCGAGCGCTAGGTAGCTTCTGAACCAGTTCTCCTACACTTTGGTAGTAAGCTTACCTCCAAATACGGAACAGCTGAGAGGCTCCTGCTGTCCCCACAAAGAAATTAACAGCGAACAAACTCCAATTTTTTGGTATAATTACAAGTGAGTACCTTGACCAAATAAACCCTGTTGAAACAAAGCATTTTTTAAGGGCACAAACTTTTCTATAATAATGTATTTTAATATTAATATTAGAGCAAGGTTAACTATGAATAAGGCTATGATAATAATAACACAGGATGAAGGATAAAGAAATGAGGTACTATGAGTCTTAAAAAAGTACCTTTAAATTGTATTATATAAAATTATATTTATATAATTATTATATATTTCATAAAAATTCTCATGATTTTCAGTATTATATATTTCCAGTTCTTACATTGACAGGAGACTTTGCTAGGAATCAATGCACATTAACTATACCATCTTCCCACTTATGAAAGTGGGTTTATGTAAAACCTCAAGCAGATACTTATTCCCAATAACCTTCCTGCCTAAGCTATCCATAATGCAGTAATTCTCTAGAGATGGATAAGGTGACAGTAAATATGTATGCAGACATTTGCAGAATAAAATCATTAAATGAACATAAAACTAAAGAGTTTGGTTGTACACCTAGCCTTTAAAGGCTAAGCCATCTCTTCAGCTAGTATGTGGTTATTGCATAGCAATCTCTTTCAGGATAAAAGGGTCTATCTTGGAAGGAAGTTTGTTAAGACTCAGGACGTTCCTTTTGTTGTTGGGAGGGAAACATGGTGGGGGGCTGATCAAAACATATTATATGCATGTATGAAATTCTCAGTATAAACAAAAGACTCAGACTGAGCTGAAGAGAAGCTAGTTAAAACTCAAGAAGTAAATTCAAGAGTATCAAGAAGTTCCTAAAACTCACCAGAGGCACCCAGTCCCTCTCTTCAAGTTGATATAAATAGTAAACAGGGCTGAGAGCCTCTTTGGTAAGCTAAGCTGCCTGGAAGACATTAGACTAACAGAGCTTAGAAGAAACATTTTCTAACCTGTCTTGAGCTGCCTGCAGGTTGTCAGTGAGCTTGTGCAATGAGTTCCACATTTCCTGGGCTGTCACCCATTCTGGGGCAGGTTGTCAGTGATAGCGCTATCGGAATAATTTCTGGTCCTGTAAGCAACCTCTCACCCCTGCTTCTGTAAGCAACCTCTCACCCCTGCTTCTGTAAGCAACTCCAAGAAACTCCCTGGTTCACCAAGCTGAACTTTGGTGGTATCAACTCCTTAGCTGTAGTGAGCAGACATTTTCTCATGCCTCCTCAGGAATAGTGTTCTACAACAGTAGAACAGGAAGCTTTTAATTTACCTGTAGCCATCAGTACGGAG
Organism: Onychomys torridus; assembly: GCF_903995425.1. Taxonomy (NCBI): domain Eukaryota; kingdom Metazoa; phylum Chordata; class Mammalia; order Rodentia; family Cricetidae; genus Onychomys; species Onychomys torridus. The sequence continues at coordinate 29,099,592 of NC_050453.1, forward strand.
GATTGGGCTGTGCTGAGTTTCTCTGCAGGTCTGGCCATGTCAGCTAACCCTGCACACACCAATCCCTGCAAAGACACATTAAGACATGGGGGTGGGGCATAAGAGTGAGGCATAATCGTTTTAAATTTTAAATTAGACATAAAGTATTTGTGAATTTCCACATGAGAGCTATACTCATAATATTGTCCATAACATTAAAACTTTCAGAGTATAACAAAAAGCTACAACAAATTCTCCTTTTATGTTTTCTATCAATATTCTGTTTTTAAAGAAGTACCAGAAAAGTTACTGATAATTTTAGCTTGTTACATGATTTTTTCTTATTTTTCTTGCCAACTTTTTTTTTTTTCTTTTTTTCAGAGCTGAGGTCCAAACCCAGGACCTTGTGCTTGCTAGGCAAGCGCTCTACCACTGAGCTAAAAATCCCCGATTTTTTCTTATTTTTCAAAGGTGCCTTCACCCACTGAGCTCTTATTGGCCCTAGATGATTTTTCTTTAACATTAAAGCACACATGGCCATATATTCCTTGTGTGTTTTTAAAGATTAATTTTAATTTTTATGTGTATGAGCATTTTGCCTGCATATATATGTGTACCATCTGTGTGCAGTGCCATGGAGGCCATATGAGGGCACTGGAACCCTGATCCTGGAGTTAAAGCGGGCAGTGAGGCATCATGTAGATGCTGGGCACTGATCTAGGCGTCTACAAGCGCAGCAAGTGCTCTCGAGCACTGAGCCATCTCTCCAGCACACTCCCATTCCCACTGTGCTCTTAGTGTCTTTTACAGAATCACCCACACACATCCTAGCGTCAGCATCACTCAGAAAGCTTGGTAATGAGCTGGGCCTGGCTCGTATAGGCCTCTAATTCAAGATGTTTAGAGGCTAAGGGAAGGAGGATCACAAGTTTAAGGCTGTTCTCAACTACAAAGTGAGTTCAAAGGTCAGCATAGGTATCTTAAGTCCTATTCCAAAATAAAAAACAAGAGCCGAGGATCAAAAGTTCAAGGCAATCTGGGTAATTTAGTGAGATTATGTCTCAAAACAAAAGGTAAAAAAGAGAGTGAGGATATAACTTCAAGATAGAGCTTTTGTGCTATCCATGCATGAGGCCAGAAACAAAAACGAAACAAAACAAAGTTTAAAAACCCAAATCAGCTAGGCAGTGGTGGTGCACACCTTTAGTTTCAGCACTTGGGAGGCAGAGGCAGGCGGATCTCTGTGAGTTCAAGGCCAGCCTGGTCTACTGAATGAGTTCCAGGACAGGTGCCAAAACTACACAGAGAAACCTTGTCTCGAAAAAAACTAACCAACCAACCAAACAAACAAACAAACAAATAATCAAACAAACCAACCAAAAACAACAAACAAACAAAAAACCCAACAACAACAAAAACCAAAACAATAACAACAGCAAACCAAAAACAAAGCATCTGGTAACTTTAAGATTATACCCAACTATGTAACTGCTTCTTGTTATTTAGTTTATGCATTGACTAACACAAAGCACATAAACTGTTGAAATTTAACTTGCACAATAGTAGTATGTTAAATTGGGGATGCACTTCAGTGTAGTACACCACTTGCCTAGCATATGCAGGTCCTGAGAGCAATCCATACTGCAAATCAATTAAAAAAAAAAGGAACTATGTCTAAGATCTTCAGGAGGTTAAAGGTCCATTATGATGTTTGCAGAGGAGAAAGAAGAAAAACCAGAGACAAATGCTATAGATGATAAGGACTCTCTGTCCAGCACGTGTTATTCCTGCAACTGTCCCTTGCGCCTCCCTCTAAAAGCCCTTTCTAAAAAAAAAATTATGAATCTGTATGTAGAATGGGCTACCTTCCAACTGACCTGACTCCTCTGAGTGCTGGGATTAAAGGTGTGTGTTACCATAACCATGCTGAAAACCTTTTCTTATGTCTAATTCTCTAACAGTAGCACAAAAGCCTCCCCTGTTTTCCAAAGTACCAGTCCTTGAATAAATATAATTTCCTTTCCACTACGTCTTAGCTCCTACAGTACTGGCTTTCAAGCAGCAAGCAGCCAGACCTGCACCCAGCAACACAATGAGTATTATTCAGCTACAAAACAAAGCAAATTCAAACATGCAGTAACCTGGAGGACATGTTCAGTGAAATAAACATTGCATGATTCCATGGGACTGGAGAGATGGTTCAGCAGTTAAGTGTGCTTGTTTGCTCTTGCAGAGGACCAGAGTTAGGTTCCTAGCACCAATGCTGGACAGTTCACAGATGCCTCTAACTAACTCCAGCTTCAGGAAATCTGTCACCCTCTTTTGGCCTCCTTAGGTACCAGCAACATGTGCAAATAATGCACACAGACACAGACATACATAAATCTTTTAAAAAACATTGCATGATTTCACTTCCATGAGGTACCTAGCACAGCCAAATTCATAGAAACAACTAACAAGTAGAATGCTATTTTAAGAGAAAGAAGCAGTATGTAGAAGAGTGTGTAATGGTCCTCAAATCTCAAAGATATAAAGCAGATTGGCTATATGATAATGCACTGAGCACTACCCAGATGTATATTTTCAACTTAAAGGACACCAGAATCACCTGCAAAGGTTATTAAAACATAGCTTACTGGGCTCTATCCCTGGAGTTTTTCAGATTGAGTAGACCTGTGATGGGGACTGAAGATCTGCATTTGTAAAAGTTCCAAACAGATCCTTTTCAATGATTTGCTACAAACAGCCACTAGAATGGATATATATTATATATGTACATATATGTGTATAGAGTGAAAGTAATAATCTTGGAGCCAAAAGCCATAGGCTCTATCATTTATACCATATGCTTTTATGTAATATATGTATAAGACAGAGTCATTACTTAGGCTGGCCTCAAATTCTATACATAGCCAGTGGAGAGACTTAAACCCTTTGATCTTGCTATCTCTGCCATCCATCCAAGTACTGGGATAATAGGCTGTACCACCATGTGTAGCTCCGTATGTTTTGTTAAGAAATATGTATCCAGGGGTTGGGGTTAGCTTAGTGGTAGAGTGCTTGCCTAGCAAGTGTAAGGCCCTGGATTCGGTCCTTAGCTCAAAAAAAAAAAAAAAAAAGAAAGAAAGAAAAAAAAAAGAAAAAAGAAATGTGTATCTAGAGGCCCTTTCTGATAAACAGAGTTCAGATAAACTAAGGTAGCTAGTATATCCTTCATAAGATTTATCTCAAATTAGTAAATTTCTATTAAGAAATTATTTTAAGTAGCTCCTGTTAAGACTTACCCATTTCATTAATGGAGCCCAGAAAAAAACTGTTCTGGGGCCTGAAAAATGAAAGAAAGAAAAATTCAGAAGTAATTAAATATAATATATGTATTCCTTTATCAGCTAACACCAAATTCTACTCTGCTTTCTATACACTTTATATTTTTAATACACTTTATATTAACATTTAGAAAAGTACAAAAACACCGTAATATCAATCTTTCATGTGTCTTTCTGATATTATTGCCCACTACTAGTATTTATCATATTAAAAAAAGCTAAGGTGAGCCAGGTGTTATGGCACAGTCATTTTTAATCCCAGCACTCAGGAGGCATAGGCAGGCTCATCTCTGAGGAGGAGGCTAGATGAGTCTACAGAGCTAGTTGCAGGATAACCACCCCAGCAGTTAAGAACACATGCTTTTCCAGAGGACCTAAGTTCAGTTCAATGGTTCACAACCACCTGCAAATCCAGCTCCAGGGCATCTGATGTCCTCCTGTGACCTCTGCAGGCACTGTACTCTTGTATAAATACCCCACACTGACATACACATATATACATAAATAAAAATAAATCTTAAAAGCTAAAGGAACAATAGAGATGGTTCTGGAAATCTTTCCAAGTACTTTGCTTTGAACAAGGAACTTAATTTTAGTTTAGTCAGAATCTTTAGAAGAAATAGCAAATCATAAAATTTTAGTAATATAAGCTTTAGTAAGGTTCCTTCATTTTATTAACAATTGTAGCTATAAATGACAATTCATTTTATGCATCCTATTAAAAGTTCCTGTAAAAATTCTGTATATTCTATTTTATCTAATATATTTCAACATATACATATATTATACATTATTTTACATACACATATACACACCCTTTAACATCTGTTTTTGGAAGCAGAATTCCAAAAGTTCTTTAGTAGCAAGGTCCTCATTTTAGTCAGTCTGGTACATACCTACTTTAAAATGTTTGTTGGTTGTTTGGTTGGTTTTTGGGAGACGCAGTTTTCTCTGTGTAGCTTTGGAGGCTGTTTTGGAACTCAGTCTGGCCTCGAACTCACAGAGATCCGCCTGCCTCTGCCTCCCGTGTGCAAGTGCTGGGGTTAAAGGTGTGCGCCACCACCGCACACTAAAACGTTAAATAAATATCTGAAGTATCTGCAATGAATTTTGATCTGGGTGAGGTGACTCGTAACTATAATCTCACCACTTGAGAGGCGGAAGTAGGAGTATTGCTGTGAGTTCATCGCCACCCTGGGCTATACAGAAAGAGCCTGTCTCAAAAAAAAAAAAATTGTTTTTCTTAGATAGATAATCTAGAATCTGAGAAGCATGACATTCCGGGGCCAGGAGGAAACTCAGAGAAGCTGTAAGATGCATTCAAGCCGAGCAGCCAGTGAGCCCACAGACAATTCTTTTTACCTCCAGAGGATATTGTGAGGTGAGAGACAGATTTTGTCTGGGGAATTTAAAATGTAACTAAGCCTGCCAAGTTTAGAACATTATCAGAATACTCAATATTATATATGTGCTTATATACATGTGATCAACAAAATGTATTTCCTTCTTTTTTCTCTTTTTGAGACATGTTCTTGCTAAACTGAGCTCAGGCTGGCCTGAAACTAGTGGTGAGATTGTACAGGCATGTCCCACTATTCCTGGAATCCTTATACCATTATGTAAACATTATGCAATTTAATATAAAATGGTGATTTATAAAAGCAAATTCAAGACGGTTAAAAGTTCTGATTATGTCCATGTCTATTACTACTGCCTTAATAGTCTACTTTACTTTGCAACCATAATTTTTTAAGACAGGGTCTTACTATGTAGAGCTGGCTAGCCTGGAATTTGTTATATTGACCAGGCTAGCTTTGAACTCACAGAGATCCATCAGCTCCTTTGAAGCTACAGTTACAGGAAGCTGTAAGCTGTTTGACGTGGGTGCTGAGAACAGATGTCAGGTTCTCCAGAAGAGCAGCAAGTGCTCTTAATTGCTGAACTATCTTTCCAACACTCAACAATTTTTATTATCAAATATTCTGACAATATAATCCAAGGATATATGAATTTGGTACTTACACGCTGAGGAATGAAGGTAAAAAATATTCAAAATCTCTTTCTGTAATTAAATCAATATATTTCTGTAAGAGTTTTGTACTTCGTATGTACAATAAAATGCAATTTATAACATAAAATAGTCATATCTGAGTAAGGTTTTTCAAGAAGTATTTTCTGGCATTAGAAACACTTTAGATTCATTATGGATTTGATTTGATTTATATGAGTGATTTGCTCACATGCATGTCTGTGCACCACTTGTATGCCTGGTGCCCCAGGAGGTGAGAAGAGGGTGTTGGATTCCTGGAACTGGAGTTTCAGACAGTTGTGAGCCACTATGTGGGTGCTGGGAATTGAAACTGGTTCCTCTAGAAGAGCAGCCAGTGCTCTTAACATTTTTTTCTTACTTAATTATAAGCATCAAAACTTAGAACCTTTTGATAGTTTTAATTCTCCCAGCAACCATTTCGACACTGTCTGCAAATTTGTTCCAAAACCGACAATATACATAGAGTAGGTGAAGGTGTATGGAAAAAAATGTAAAAATAATTTAATGTAAGATACCTGGGAAAATGAAGCTTAGCATTATAATTGTACTCACAAAGACCTAATCTCTGCTGTGATCTTCTAGTGTTTGGAGAATTATTCTGAAAATGATATCCTAAGACTTAGACTGCAGTATAAACTACTACCACGTGTGGTGTGAAGTCTTGTGTTTGAGTCTCAGCACCACACAAAAAAAGTTATACCAGACTTACCAATATCTAAATCCCCCCCTACTTTCATCCCTCAAAATCGTGTTTTAGGCTTCCGGTTATCAAGTGAGCCTTCTTTAACATCTCTAGATTAAGCTAAATGCTCCTTTGAACACCCAAAGCAGCTCATATAGTCTACTGTCTTCTACACTGGGCTTAACTATGTCCAGTATAGACGCTTATCAAGATATTCAAACTTTATGTTTGACTAAGAGTGGCCTTGGCATTGCTTTATTCTCAGGGTCAGACATTGTTTTCTCATCTCCAGGGGAACAGGCTTCCTTCAGGATAACTTCACTAGACTTTTCCTACCAAAAAGTTACTCAACTCTTAGACTATGATGCCCATCCTAAACTCAGAATACACAGACTCCTGTCATTTCATTTAGAGTGAGATGAGGAGATTCCCGTGGTCATGCCAAGGTCACTTTCCCTTGTCATACATGGAGGCCCTGGATCATAGGCTGTTATCAGTTCCTTAATTTGGTTTTTATTACTGCTTGAAACTTGTTTTCCTCACTCAGGGAAGTGTACCTTCCCAGTCTCTGGGTTAAACGGGTGTCCACATTTACTTTGAATACTTTTGGATTCTCGCAGCCTTCCCCATCTCAACACTGTTTATTCTGTTGTCGTGCTCAAAATTATTTTCTAAGTAAGGTCCTTAGATTCCAGCTTCTCTGAAAGTTTGATGGTTGAACATTTGGGTTAATGAACAGTAAAGCTTTCCAGTAGGTTTACCTAATAAGTAATTTACTCAAATGCTCCAAGCTAGATAACAGTTTAAAAATATAACTGTACAAATGCCTACAGAACCAATGTAAGGACCATGTCCTTAATTATGTCACCAGCCTGCGACTTTGTCCCAGGCTAAAAAGCGGGCATGCCCTCTGTGCACTCTCCTTTTTCCGCACTCTCTCTCCTTCCATACCCCCAACTCTCTGTCTCTCTCCCTCCCTCTCTCTCTCAATAAAGCACTAGAAAGATAACCATGGCTGGTGACTCTCCTCCAGCACTCTCTTTTTAGTTGGTGGCCGCCACAAGCGCTGCCGCTTAACCAACAACCAAACCAACCAACAACAAAAAAAAACCGAACAAAACAAAAAAAATCAAAACAACCACCCACCCACCCCCCAAAAACTTTCAAACATAAAATTAAGTGGCCAGGATTTTGGCACAAGAAAGGTATTTTAACTAGTGGGGAAAAAAATAGATGTATTTAATATTTTAGGTGTTTTGCCTGTATGTATGTATGTATGTATGTATGTATGTATGTATGTATGTATGTATGTATGTATGTGTATCATATTCATACCTAGTGTCCGTGGGGGTCAGAAGAGAGTGTCAGATCCCTGAAACTGAAGTTACATATGGCTACGAGCTACCATCTGGGTATGGGGAAGCAAACACAGTTGCTTTGTAAGAGCTGCAAATGCTCTTAACTACTGAGCCATCTCTCCAGCAACAATTAGTGATAACTTCAAATAATGAAAACAAACTTTAAATGAGTTTAATAACTTTAAGCACTAAGCAGAAAAGTATCAGTAGCACATGTGTAAGACTTTCTAAATTGCTTTTTTTTTTTTTTTTTTTTTTTTTGAGATGGTGTGGGGGTATAGGGGCTGTTTGACTGTGTAGCCCAAAATGACCTGGAAGTCCCCAGGTAGGCCAGGCTGACCTTGAATTCACTGTTTTCTTCTGGCCTTAGTCTCCCAAGGAATAGGATTACAGATATGACCTACCACTCCCAGAACAAGGTGGCTTGCTTTTGTTTTTTTTACTTTGCTTTTAAATTGTTAAAAAGAAAAGGAGGACTAGGTGTGGTCATACACACCCTTAATTCCAGCATTCAGAAAGTAGAGATAGGTAGATTTTGTGAACTTGAAGCCTTCCTGGTCTGTTCTAGACCATCAAGGACTTCAAAGTGAGACCCTATCTCTTGGGGGAGGGGGTGCACCAACCAACATAACCATAAATATTTCAAAGAAAACTTAGTTTGTTCCTTCATTTGATCTCAACTAATTTGTTTTATTTTCAAAGTATATAGCAAATAAATACAGATATTGTGTGAATTCAGACATAGAAGCTGTCACTAGATCTAAACAAAGTTTCAGTGAGACAAAAAACAGGGTTATGCTATATACAACTATAGTTATTCGCACAAGAAAACATAAAAATAAGTGATAATTATCTCTAATGATATTATAATACCTTAATATCAGGATAATCAGAAATAAAAGAAAGCCATTATTAGAGAGAAATATACATTCTATTTAGACAAGGAATTAACTAACAATTCACCTTTTTTCCTTAAGACTACTCTCAAAAGTAGGAAAGGCCTCAATAATTGATAATTTAGAAACACTAGACAGTAGTCTATGTATATTTAAAATTGTCTACTTAAGGATAATGGACATATAGCAATAGCACAATAGTTTTTTCTTTTCTTTTTTTATATTATTCATCACATTTCTTTATTTAATGTGTTTGTGGGAGCAGGCCATGCACTAGGCATGCACATGAAGGTCAGAGGTCAACCTTTGAGAGCCAGTTTTGTCCTGCTATGTGGGTCCCAGGGGTCAAACTCAGGCCAAACTCAGGTGCCTTTACCTGTAGAGCCATCCCGCCCAGCTCCTGTTTTGTTTTGCTCTCTTGGAGCAGGTCTCGTCATGTAGTTCAAGGCATCTTGGACCAAACTGTCCAGATCAGGCTGGTCTTGAACTTGAGGTGATCTTCCTGCCTCAGTCTCCAGGGATGGCACGTTGGCACACCTTCCCCCTTTTTTCTTTTTTGGGTTTTCTGTGACAGGACCTCATCATGAGGCTTTGAACTCCCAGAGATCCGCCTGCCTCTTCCTCCTGAGTATTGGGCTTACAGGGGTGCACCACCACCATGGACAGGTTGATGTACTTTTATAAACCAAATTTTATTTTCCAGTTTCGTTGGCTGTGAGGAATTGCTATCAATGGATAAATCAATTCTATCCAGAACATAGGCTACATGTATATATGATTCTTTCTATGGGGGAGGGGGGAGGGAGAGGCAAACTTCCTTCTTGGAAAAGCATATGCACACATAAATTAACAGACACTGAACTGGTATTCACTGTGTCCAGAGTGAAGAATTAACTTCCTTATTGACTGTTGGAAGGCCACTACCTCTTCTCATTCCTTTCATACCATTCTCTCTCACCACCTTCCTTTTCTCCACGTTCTAAACTCTCATCCTCTTTATCTCCTGAGTGCTGGGAATACAGACATGACTTTCTGGGCTTGTCTTCTGAGATCTGTTTGTTCATTCTTTTTTTTTTTTTTGAGCTGAGGATCGAACCCAGGGCCTTGCACTGAGCTAAATCCCCCCAACCCCTGTTCATTCATTCTTTATGTGTAGCTCTCAGTTGGCAGAGGCAGGAGGATCAGTTTAAGGTCAGCTTTGGCTCAGCTACATAGCAAGGCCAAACTGGTCTATATGAGATTCTGCCTTAAAAAAAAAAAAAAAATCCAAAATCACCTACGGCCGCCTTAGCGTTCAGCAGCATATCAGAACTTCTCTCAGTTTAGTATGCACTGATCAACTGGGCACATCTTTTACTTTTCAACACCCCTCTTAGTTCCATATACTATGCAAGTCCACCTGCTTGATACCACGTGGCCAACTACCTACACATATCCTTGAGATATGGAGGTTAGTATCTGACACCAATACTGACTGATAAAACCATTTTTATCTGTGCTAAAACTGGCTCTGACTGAACACTAAGAACATAATTATTAATACTGATGTTTCATTTTATGCAGCTCTTGGTAGGTATGATACACCCTATTTTATAGTTCACAAATTTTTTTAAAAAGTATGCATTTTAAATTAGTAATGTTTTTGTCCCAGCTGAATTCATCCATGTTCCATTATTACAATGAAATTCCTAAGGCCAGTACTTGATAATAACTTTCTGGGGCTGGGGAGATGGCTCAATGGTTAAAAGTACTTGTTGCTTTCAGAGAGGATGGGATTTGGTTCCCAGCACCCATTCCAGTCCAGGGAGGCAAATCCAATGACCTCTTCTGACCTACTTGGGCACCAGGCATATACGTGGCACATGGACACACACATAAAATTAAGTGACTAAGTCTTAAAAAAAAAAAGAATATTCTTTTGGCTCATGGTTATAATGATCTCAGGTCTAAGGCCTTTTAGTGATGGTCTTTTGTTGACAGAGTCCTGAGGAAGGAGAGCATTCTACTCAGCAAGAGAGGAAAAGGCTATGTCCGGTATGTGTATGGTCTCTGTCCCAAAGTTCCCAGGACTCAATCATAGGCACTTCACCCTAGGGAATTTATCTCATTCTAATTACTCCCCAAGTGTTCCACCTCCAGTAATTTTCCGGTTACTTAATGCCTCACAATAGAGAACGAGTTGAAGGACATTCAAACCACACCACCAACTAAGCTGTTAAATAAACATTGTGGGGTTGGGGATTTAGCTCAGTGGTAGAGCTCTTGCCTAGCAAGCGCAAGGCTCTGGGTTCGATCCTCAGATCCAAAAAAAAGTAAACATTGTGAAACATAACTTCAAAGTTATGCTCTGACAAGTGCCTAGAGCACAGTTATACAACTGACTTGTTTGGAGCCCTGTGCTTTATATACAGCCAGCTAGATGGTGGACTAAGTGATACCCTTACTATGTGAGTTGAGGAACTTGTCTACGAATCACATTTAGTCACAGTCTATTACTTTTCTACAGAGACAGATCATTCTGTGTCATAGCACATGATATACATAAGCAGACAGATGACAAAGGCCTCAAAATTCTGGGCCACAGAATTCTAACTATAATATATATCTATATACAATATATTCTTGTTGCCTCTCTAGAAATAGTTGTCAAGGACAAAAATAAATCTAAAAATGTATAACAAGCAATATATATTTCCCAAATGTTAATATTCTAACCTTCTATAACATTTTTAAAAGAAAGAACTCTTGTATATGAATGTAGTCTAATGCTTAGAAGGTGATTCAATTACAGATACTAATGTACAGTGGTATTCAAAGGGACTATTTTCATTCTGGGTAATGGGTAGAACAATAATCAGTGTTTTCTTAGATCTTCCCCCCACCCCTCTGGTTTTTGAGACAGGAGTTCTCAGTGTAGCTCTGGCTGTCCTGGAACTAACTCTGTTTAACACTAGTGAACCAACAGTCATATTTTTCATGCTTGTTCATTTCTATATTGCTGTGCTTACAACTTTTCAATCACAAATATGTTTTTAGTGATAGGCATATTTACGTATTATTCAAAATTTTAATTGCTAGAACTGTAGTTGGGTTCCATTTCCAGCACCACATAAATAAGGAACACTGTACATATCTGTAACCTTAGCACTGGGTGTAGAGATAGAGGGTGGAGACAAGCAGATCCCTGGAGATCACTGATAAGCCATCCTAGGTGAACTGATGAGATCCAGGTTCAGTGAAAGACTTACACTTTCTGGTAAGGTGTCTGGTCCCAGTGGAACATACCTTTAATCCCAGCATTTGGGAAGCAGAGGCAGGAAGAGTTCTGGTGAGTTTTAGAACAGCCAGGAGAAGGTAGTAAGATAGTCTTTTCCTTCTTTTTCAAGACAGGGTTTTTCACAGCTCTGGCTGTCCTGGAACTAAAGTCACAGAGATCTGCCCGTCTCTGCCTCCTGAGTGCTGGGATTAAAGGAGTGTGCCACCAGGCCTGGAGCTCTAGTTTAAAAAAATAAGACTATAGCTATACAGCAAGTCCAAGGGCAACCTGAAATAGAAGGGACCTTATCACAAAAACAAACAAACAAACAAAAACAACTGCCAAACCCTTTATTTGGAAGAGAACATTTGTTCTGATTTGAAAAACAAATACTTTGCTACAAGTCTTACAGATATTACATCATTTAATCTTCACAAGGATTCTTAATTTTAAGATTTCTAAGATTTGGGGAATTCTTTAAGGCTAAGGTCATATTGTCAGACTCAGCGAACCTCTGACTGCCTTCTGAGTCTGTGTTCCCTGTATTAAAACAGAAGTAACCCAGACTTCCGGATGAAATGCACACAGTCCTCACTCTTCATTCTGCAGCTTAAGTACTATAAACAGTAAGGACAGGTGGCTAAAAGCCAGGGCCTTGGAAAGATCAACAAAGGACTACCCTCCAATTCCCTGTTAGTTTAGGTACTTTAAAACTTCTGCTCATCACTGTCCTCATGCCATGCCCTACACACAAAGCTGTAGGGGAAGAATTGTCACAGAACCCAGTTCCTTTGTAACACCATGATTGTTACACAAACTGTCCAACTCTTATCTCCTGAAAAAATCTCTGCCATAAAACATAGCAAAATAAAAAATAAACTAAAAGGCAACCCCACAAACTTCATCAATAAAGTTCCTTAAAAATAAGCTTTTTTTGGTGGGGGGGAGGTTGGAGGGTCAGGAGGAGGGAAGAGAGGGGGATCTGTGGTTGGTATGTAAAATGAATAAAAAATTCCTTAATAAAAAAATATTGCAACTCAAAAAACAAACAAACTCTATAGGGGTTTTTATATTGCAGTAATCGCTGGGCGGTGGTGGCACACGCCTTTAATCCCAGCACTCAGGAGGCAGAGGCAGGTGGATCTCTGTGAGTTCGAGGCCAGCCTGGTCTACAGAGCGAGATCCAGGAAAGGCTCAAAGCTACACAGAGAAACCCTGTCTCGAAAAAATTAATATATATATATATATATATATATATATATACACATTAGTAATGCTATTGAGTGTTAAGCTAAAGTCTAGGCAGTATACACCATTCTGTTATCAAACTGGACACCAGATTTAGCAACCAGCCCAAATCCCAGAGAGCTGCTTCAGCTCTTGGCAGAACCAAACCTTTCTAATATCAACTGCAGAATATGGATTTATCTATGTAAAGGCAAAACTCACCTTTTTGTTAGTAACTCAATTTTTTCTACTGAGAATAAATTTTCCTGTTCGCTCAATCTTATGCTTGAAGACTTCATAATATAATCAAACTTTAGTCCCCAAACAAGTATGAATTCCCATTTTGTATTAAAAAGAACCTAATTGTAGAATGATAATAAATACCTAGAGGGACAGGGGTCTTCCAGTTTCTTAAAGAATTGCTATTTTCAACTAGAAGAATACTTATCCGGCACAAGTGACAGCTAACATCCCCAAAGAATCATGCATGTATGTTATTTTTGATTTTCACACTGAATATATTTTACAGTTAGGACTAGGACAAAGGTGTAGCATGCTGCCCAAGGTCACACCTTGGTAAGTGGTGGAGCAGAATTATATTCCTATCTGCCCACATAAAAAAGGCTCAGACAGAACCCGGTCAGTGATTGCGTAATGACTGGTTTATACTGGATCACTGGAGCCAGGAGTGACATTGACCGGGAAGGGGAGTGGGGGACAGTCCAATTTTGGGAAAGGCTCCGTCAGCAGGCCTCTGCCAAGAGGAGCTGAAGTATGACCTTTACTCCAAACCCTCTGCTGAGACCAGACAGCTATTCAGCTTCCTCACGTGCGTTAAAAATCCACGGAGGGAAAAGGGGAGAAGAATGACGGTTACATGGTGGCCCAAGACCCCTTCGTGGCAGGAGTTAAGGTTCAAGTCTGGAGGCCAGGTCGGGGGTTTGAGCAGTGCTTAAAAGGCCGAAGGCGACCCAAGTCAACAGGGGCACCGGGTGGAGAAGAGACGCAAAATGAGATAAAGTGAAGGATTAGGAGAATTGATGGATTCCCTTCAGGTGACGAGACTGGGACTCTGAGATTCCTGCAGTAACCAAACTGTCACTGGGCCGCCAATGTCCCAATTTTGGCAGGCGAGGGACGCCCTCGGTGCGAGCCGTTCAGGATTCATTACCTGCCGGGTGGTTGTATAGCGGCCTCAATTTCTCTGGCAGCATGAACTCCACTTTATCCATGAAGCGGTGGTAGGCGGCCCGCAGGCCTCGGGCGCCGGCAGCTGCCATCTCGGCGGCGTAGGGATCGACAGCAGCTAGGTGGGAGAGCCGCTGTGTCCTAGTCCCTGGCTGACAACGAAGGGCGGCCCCGTCACTTTCTCCCCACCGCGCTAAGGGTCCGCCTCTGCCCTAAGGCGCCCTTTCCCCGGCTCTGCCAGCTCCGGGTGAAGCACCTAGAGGCCTTGTCCGGCAAAGGCTGAGAGGGCGGAGCCTCAGCAAAAGCCCGCCCCAGCCCGCCTCCGGCCAGAGGGCGGGGGAGACGGAGGAGGAGTCATGGCAACAGGTGCTAAAGAGGTCGCCGTGCCCCCGCTGCTCGCGCGAGGAGTGCGAGGCGCTTGCGCAAGCTGAGCGGCCCGCTCTAATTGGCCGGCCGCGCAGAGCGGAAGGGGCGGGACCAGGGGGGGCCCGCCTTCTTCCGACACTAGAGGACATATTGGAGAGGGGAAACTGAAGCCGCATGTCTGTACCGCCCCTCACTTTGACTATGAAGGCTGTAGTTAAAATAAGCTTTCTGGGCTTTCCTCGCCCCAACTAAAGATGACGCCGCCGGGCTTCCTTTTATTTGCTTTCTTTTTTTTTTTTTTTTTTTTTTTTTTTGAGACGGTGTCTCACTATGTAATCCAGGCTGGCCTCCCGATGGATCTCGCCATCGTCCAGCCTCAGCCTCCCGAATGCTGGGATTACGTGCATGAGTCGTCACGCCCGGCTTCTTCCTTTGAATCACAGAGAGGCGTGAGCGAGACTACCAACGCCAGCGGCTTCCGTCATTCCTCTTTTATCCATAGACAATTAAGGCGCGGGCTAGAGCGGCCGGAATCTACGCTCCGCAGGGTGAGGGCAGCCGTGACGCAACGCCGGCTTCTGTCGCCGGTGGGCGTCGTCTCGCGAGAAGGCTAGGGAGGGGGCGTGGTTTGGGAAGGGGAGGGCGGAGCTCGCGGCCGCCTCCGCCTTCGCCTCCGCCTCCTGCGGGAGGAGGGGGGGTCGAGGGAGGGGACTGTTGCTGATCTCTAGATGTTCTGGGTAGTCTGAGGAGCGGAGAGAGAGTATGAGGCGAGCCGTGGCCCGGGTGCCGCTGGGCTCCGGGGGAGAAGGCGCGGCCGTGGCCGCCGCCATCTAAGTCGCGGCGCCAGCGAGGCCCGGCGCGCGCATGGTGCTGGTGCCGCTTGGGTGTTGATCGGCCTGTCCCCTCCCTCTTTCCCCCTCCCCACCCCCCGCGGTGGTCTCCCCTTCCCACCCCAGCCCCAGCAGAGCCATGTCTCGGAGTGGCTCCAGCCCGCACCTGTTGTGGGACGTGAGGAAAAGGTCCCTTGGGCTGGAAGACCCGTCCCGGCTGAGGAGCCGCTACCTGGGTGAGCGGGGGCCCCGGGGCGGCGGCGGCGCTGCCGAGGTCGCCGCCCGGAGGTGGGGGAGGGGGCGCCGCCGGGGCTGTTGGCCGTAGGGACAGTGGCTCGGCCGGGGCGCCCCGCTGGCTGGGTGTCAGGTGCGACGGCGGCGGTCGGCTCCAGCACCTCCCACAGCCGGGTCTCCTCTGCACGCTGCCAGCCGCGGCTCAAGCCGGGCTTCCCGCGGAGAGCCGGGCCGTGGGCAGTGGGCACTGGCCTGGGAAGGTGTTGGCGTGGCTTGGTGGGCTGGGGACTCCGGAGAAGACTCGGTGAACCTTACGGAGATGCCACGTTGAGATCAAAAAGTTGGCGCTTTCGCTTTTCCCGGGAGCTGTCCCCCCTCCCCACCCCCCGCTCAGCCGAAGAGGTCAGGTTGTCCACCTTCTGCGTCTTCCGCAGGGGTTTGGATGTCGCCCGAGACGCTGTTGACCACCCTCCGGGACTTCACACCCCTAGCTGCCCCGCTGTAAGCTGTGGCGCTGTGTCCAGACCTCACCGAGATCTCGGAGCCCTCCCCACCCCCGTGCTTTCCCAGCTCCAGCCTGCTGTCAGCCCTGTAGACCTCTTTTAGGTGGTGTAGGGTTTCACGTGCCCGTTCCCACCCCTGGAAAACACACTTGGCATTTTCTGTTTCTTAGTCCAGCTTTCTAAAAACAATCTTCAGTACTGAGAGCGCAGTATCCCACTTTTTTCGTTTGGTGCCGTGAGTTTTGTGAGTGTACTGGGTCACGCCCGAGTCCACTAAAAAGTCCTGTTTCTTCAAAGTGCCCCCCACCCCCAACTCCGTGATTTCTTTGCCAGGTAAAAGGATTTGTTGCTGTCATTCATTTTTCGCCACAACAAAAATAGAAGGAAATGAAATCTTATTGCCGCCAATACTACTAGTTGTAAATTACTTAAAAGAAGTTTAAGTGTACATTTTTAAGTTCTTTTTTTATGAATGTGTTTTCACTGTTAAAAATTCAAATACGAAGAGGCAGAAATCCCCGTGATCGCTCCCGTTTCAATTTCATACCCTACCTACCCTTAGAAATAATACTTGTTTCTTGATTATTTCCTTCTTAAATACATATATAAATAAAGGTGTATATATGTGCATATTCTGTGTGAGAAAACTGAATGCACTGTGGCATTGTTTTTCCCCTTGCTCGCTCTTCACTACATCTTGAGATCTTTCAGACTTAAGGATCTGTGTAGAACATTACATAGTACTTTTTGAAGGACTTTAATGTTATAAACTTTTTTTTTGGTCTATAATATTTTTTTTTGAAACGGCGGCTCCCTATGTAGCCCCGTTAGCCTTAACTTTTATCTCAGCCTCCTGATAGCCGAGTTTACCGTGTGTGTACCTGACCTTGACCCTTTTTCTTTAATAAGTGTGTTCACTGTCACAAGTTTGCAAACATCATTTAATATGTTGCAGTAAGTACGTAGAGTGCTTGTTTTTAATATTTGTAAAATCCTTTAAAAAAATCCTTGACCAAATTTACTTTAAAATTTGTCTAGAAAGAATGGACTTTTACTTTAATAAAGCAAATGGTAACAGTTTGTGTGAGTGAATTTATAATTTGGTCTTTTATTTCAATTAGTTGGGCAGTTCTAAGTGTTCAGTTTTGTATTTTAGTATTTCTGATTCAATTCAGCTGTATATTATAAACTTAATTAAACTATGGTCAGTGCTTTCAAGATGGCTCAGCAGGTTAAAGGCACCTGCCACCAAGCCTTGAGTTTGATCCCCAGGACCTCATATGTTGCAAAGAGAGAACTGACTCCTGAAAGTTGCCCTTCCCCCACAACAAATAAGTAAAATGGAATAAAGTTAAAGAAAAAAGACATTCTTATTCTCTTCCTACTTAGATGTTGGAATGGAAATGGAATTTGTGTTAGGTGCAGGTAAATTGAAGAGTAAAACCCCACTGACCATTAGGAAACCTGAGTGACAAGTTCTCAAATATACCAGGGCACATGTAGGAAGCCTTTATCTCAAACAATCTATGTGTCTAATGGGGGAGGAGAGGTAGACTTTTGAGACAGTGTTGCTCTGTAGCCCAGACTGACTTCAACCTCTTGATCCTCCTCCTTTACTCTCCTAAATTCTGGGATTACTGGTGTGTGCCACCATGTTTAGCTTCAAGTAATTTAAGTATAATGATGCATACTTTATATTAGCACTTTAAACGATTTTAGCTGGTTAGTTGGAGAACACCTATAATCCCAGCACTTCCAAGGTAAAGGGGGGAGGAGCAGGTGTTCAAAGCCATCACTGAAATAAAAACTACAATCAAAACAAAATTGAACCAGTAAGATAGCTGGGGGAGTAAAGGCACTTGCTGTCAAGTCTTGACATCCTGAGTTAGATTCCAGGAACAGACACAGTAGGAGAGAACTGACTCCCAAAGTTATCCTTTGACCTGCACACATGGAATGTGACTCATCCCTTACCCCGAATATAATAAGTGTGAGTTTGTTTGTGTTTTCAAAGATGCTTTTCTAAACTGGTTACCTGTCACCTCATTCCATGGTAGCCAGAGGCAGCAGGCTTGAGGTACACAGAGAAAATGTACAGAAAGGTAAAACACACAATTTTACCCAAACTTTCTTTTAAAGCACTAGGTGAGAGTTTACAAAGAAGCTATAAATAGTGAAAATTCACGTACAAGGTGGGTTTTATTGTTAATTAGTATTGGTAGACAAGTCCACACTTCTTGGGTAAATAGGTAAGATGGCTAGCTTGTGTAATGTGTTCAGCTTTGTTCGTCAAGATTGCACCGGACCACAGTCCCACTTGGTGCACAGGTGCCGGCTCTCCTTTTAGTATCTGCCTTAGTTACTCTTCCTAATTTTGGCTTTTAAAAAAAAGATTTATTTTATGCCCATGAATGGTGTGTGTGTGTGTGTGTGTGTGTGTGTGTGTGTGTGTGTGTTCGCTCACCACATTTGTGCCTAGTGCCTGTGGAGGTCAGAAGAGAGTACATAGAACTGGAGTGAAGGGTAGTTGTGAATCACCATGTAGGTACTGGGAACAAAATCTAGGTTTTCTGCAGAAGCAACAAATGCTCTTAACTGCTGAACCAATTCTCCAGCTCTAAATTCAGCCCTTTTAGAAGGAGGGGTAGAGAAGTCTATTGCTTCAGTTTGTATTTCTTGAATGGCTAAGGATATTAAATATCCTTTTGTTTGCTTTTACATTTGTGTACATTGGTTAAATGTGAAGATTACGTTTTAAATATTTTATCTATATGTCTGGTACAATTCCTTAACCAAATAGATTAAAAATTTTTATTGTATTTTATTTTTGAGATGGTCTTGCTGTGTAGCTGTGGCTGGCCTGCAACTTAATATGTGTATCAAAGTGGCCTCAGATTCACTGAGTTCCACCTGCCTCTGCCTCCTGAGTACTGCTATTAAAGTCAAATAGGGTTTTTTTTATACATATTTTCCTGTTTGTCTTGTGTGTTTTTTTTCCCCTTTATTTTTTAATTTTGGTTTTGGTTTTTTTAAGACAGTGTCCCCGCTTATATAGACCAGGCGGGTCTAGAACTCACTCCTTCCAAATGCTGAGATTGCAGGTGTATTGCCACCATGCCTGGTGCTGTCTTCTTAAGTCCTCCCTCCCTCTCCACCTCTCCTGACCTGTCCCTGCACCTCTCTCTTCTCTCCCCTTCCCTCCGTCCTCTTTCCTACCTCCTCTTTCTTGCCCTGCTTCTCCCTACACTCCTCTTCTCTAGCTGCTCTCCTTTTCCCCTCATTTCTTGAGACAGAGTCTCATTTAATCCAGAGTGGCTGTGAACTAGCTTTCTATCCAAGGATGGTCTTGAACTATTACACATCTGTCTTTCAACCATGTTTTCCGGATGTTGTTTTTAATGGTATTTGTAGTTAATACTTTTTGAAACTTTTGTCTTCTGTTTAAGAATCTTTACATAATCCAAGGTCACAATTTTTTTTTTTTTGCTGTTCTTCCCCCTTGGAGCTTTTTATTTTGTCTCTTACATTTAACTCTAAGAACACTTTAGAGCTCATTTTTGTATGTGCTGTGTGGTGGATCAAGTTTCATTTCTCTGCTTATGAATGTAAAATTATCTACCACTCTTTTTGAAAAGACTTTCCTCTTTGTTGAAAAATCAGTTAACCATATATATTCAAGTCAATTTCTCTTCCACATTCATTGATTTAAATTTATGTCTCTGTGCCAGTACTTTATTGTTTATAGTGAATGTTTAAATGAGCTTAGTGTGTGATAGGAGATGAAAGAAAGGAAGGATGGAATAACAGGACAATTTGCAACCAACTGCTTCCATGGCACCTTCTGGGAAATACTGCATCACTGTCTTTGTTCCTGTTCTGTTGCTGTGAAGAGACACCATGTCCAAGGAACCATGATCATCTTGGTTGGAAGCAGACAGGCATGGCACTGTAACTGAGAGCTTTGCATCCTGAAACCAGGCTTTTTAAACCTCAAAGTCCACCCATAGCAACACACCTCCTTCACAAGGCCATATCCACTCCAACAAGGCCACACCTCCTAATCCTTCTCAAATACTTTAACTCCCTGATGACTAAACATTCAAATATATAAGCCTATGGAGGCTATTGTCATTCAAACTACCAAAATAACTATGTCAGGTTCCTTTGGTAAAAGTGGCATGTTCTTTGGCCCATAAGATCCTTTCTGGTGCAAAAAGTGATCCCAAGTTTATAAGCCTCTTTGATGCACGAATATTAATACAGTGCTATCCTCTGGTACAATTGCCTGGTTGATGATATGAAAATTTACAAATGGCTTGGTTAGAGTTCTGCTGTGTGGATAATAGCAGCTTCTCTTGCCCAAGCAAGGCCAAGACCTCCTTTTGCATCCCATTTTGCAATCTGAAGAGGACAACCTGAACTCAGAAGGTGAAAAGAACATGATATACTTTAAAGACATGTGGAGGAATATCTCTCCCCTTAATGAGAATTAAACATATGCCCCAGTAACGTCTATCTAGGGTGAAGTTGCTTACAGCCCCTTGATGTAAAGCCTGCCTGCTTTCTGAGGTCTGACTTTGGCCTCATTCTCAGAAAAACTCCATCTACACACACATCCTCCCCCTCCCCCATGTGACTGCTGCAGACTGCTGTTGCTGAGCCTGTCTGCTTTCTTGATATCTAATTCAGAAAGTATAATTTTTCTTTTTCTCCTCTTTCATCTCCTGGCAGCTGCTGCAATCTCCAGCTTGCCTGCCCCATTTTTATTTCTCAAACTCCAGTACAATTGTCTTTCATTTTTCTTCTGTCAGTGCAATACAAAGCTCCAACCCAAAGGGATAAGACATTGTTTATTCTGGGCCAAATGAAGCGATTATGTCCTGGGAACACAGATTCAAGTTGCCCTGAATAACATGTTCCAATGTAGATGCTCCAGTGTAGAAGCGGTTATGTGAACGTGTATGGTCACCAGATAAAAGGAGTTGGAAATAAGGGCATTTTCCAGATTCATTGGTAGGAACAAAAGGTGGGTGGTTATAGCAAAGGAGAAACTACTTTAGGTATTGGATGTCATCTGATAACACTTAGCTTTTAGATAGGGTAAGATAATTAGATTCAGTGTCTGCAGCACTCCAGCTCTCCATAATCAGGACATTCTAATCAATCAGCTTTGTAGAATCTTTTTATATAGGCGTGACCTCCCCTCCCCCTCCAACCAGGGGCAGGAGACCTTCATTTAATGCTCATGAATGGTTGTTTGTTTGTTTGTTGTACTGGGGAGTGCATCTAAAGTCTCTTGCATGCTAGGCAAGCTCTTTAACACCGGGATGAACTTAACACTGGCTCCAGAACTAGATAATTTTTTTTCTTCTTTTCTCCTTCTTCTCCTCCTCCTCCTCCTCCTCCTCCTCCTCCTCCTCCTCCTCCTTCTCCTCCTTCTTTTTGGTTTTTCAAGACAGGGTTTCTCTGTGTAGCTTTTCACCTTTCCTGGAACTCACCCTGTAGCCAGGGTGGCTTTAAACTCACAGAGATTGGCCTGGCTCTGATTCCCAAATGCTGGGATTAAAGATTTGCACCACCACCGCCCAGTTTTAAATTTTTTATAAGATTAAGCACCTGCTAAAGGATCCTATGTCTCCTGATGACACATGGTACTTCAAAATTGGTCTTTGTCTCTTCAAAATTTTCCAGGCTATTCTGAGCTCTTCCATTTTCATATACGATTTAAAAATGAATTTAAAAATGTCTTGTTTGTCCAGGCTCGTGGTGCACATTGATAATCCCAGCTCTTAGGAGGCAGAGATAGGAGAATTGCTGCAAGTTTGAGACCAGTGTGGTCTACATAGTAAATTTCAAGTCTGTTGGGGCTACATAGCAAAGCCTTGTCTCAAAAACTGTCATTAACAACAGAATCACAGCTTGTCAGTTTCTCAAAAACAACAAACTTGCTGGGTTTTTGTTTGTTTTTTGTTTTTCAAGACAGGCTGTAGACAAATTTCTAAATAGTATTATTAAATAAAAACATGGAGCCAGAAATTTGGATTAAAGCGTTAGAGAGATCAGGGAAATAGGGAAAGCCAGCATCTAACCTCACCTCACCAACTCTGCAGCTTCCAATGTGAGCAACTTTCTGTTGATCCAGGCTTATATGCCTTGCTTTCCTGCCCTCTCATTGGCTCTTAGCCCAGCTACCTCACTTCCTCTTCACCACAGCTCTGTCACTGTCTGTACAGACTTCCAGGTTTCTACAGTTGGTCCTGGGATAAGGCATGTGTAACCACGCTTGGCTCTGTTCCCTAGCATGGCCTTGAACACACAGAGAACTTGCCTGCTAAGGGATTAAGGGCATGTGTTGCCTGACTTCTTTTTTACTTAAAATGGCTGGCCTTTTCCTCCTGATCTATAGGCAAGTTTTATTTATTAATGCACAAATAAAATATGACCACATTTCAACACAAATAAAATATTACCACAACAGGGTTTCTCTGTGTAGCCCTAGCTGTCACTCACTCTGTAGACCATTCTAGCCTTGAACTCAGAGATCTGTCTGCCTCTGCCTCCTGAATGCTGCGATTAAAGGGGTGAACCACCATTGCCTGGTGTTTCTTAAAATTTTTAATTTTAATTTTAATTTTTTATTTATTCTATGTGTATGAATATTTTGCCTTCATGTGTGTATGTGTATCATGGCATGCCTGGTGTCCATAGAGATCTTCTCTGATTGAATGTCCTGATGTTATGAGTGAATTCCAGGAACTGAAACTATGTCCTCTGAAAAAGCAAAACATGGTTGTAACCACTGAATCATCTCTCTAGCTCCCATTCCTGATTTTTAGAAAAGATTGTCAGGGGTTAGATTTATAGATCTGTGGTAGAGCACTTATCTAACATGTGAAAGGCTCTGGGTTCAAGGCCCATTCCTACAAAAAGAAAAAAAGGCTCATGGGGGCCTGTGAAAGCTTGCATAGGATGAAATGAAGCCCTGGGTTGAATACCCTGCAGAACAAAACAACAAAACTACTGAATCAAATTGTCTTCTTTATATTGTTACAAGCCTTTGATCTGAGTTTAATCCTCAGAACCCACATAAAAGTAGGAAGAGAGAACAACTTCATGACTTGTCATCTGACCTCCATGGTGCACCAAGGCATAGACCTGCATAGGCATGGACCTGTTCATCAATCAGTAGTTTGATTAAGTTTGGGTTTCTGAGTTGGCGTGAACCAGTATTCAGTTCCTAGGCTTTTGTTGTTCTGGTAAATTATTCTTTTTAGATTGTTAAGTTTCAGTGAGTTTTAGGCTGTTGTTCATAGATGTTAGTTTATAGTTTTTAGATGTACTTTGTCTGATACTAGAATGATGTTAGTGCTGTGGTATGATCTGTATGTCAAATGTGTTGATCTGATTGATTAAAATAAATAAAGTGCTGATTGGCCAGTAGCCAGGCAGGAAGGATAGGGTAGGCTGGACAAGGAGGAGGAAAATTCTAGAAAGTGAAGGCTGGGGCAGGGAGATACGGCCAGCCACCTCCATGACAAGAAAGAGATAAGGTACTGGTAAGCCACAAGCCACATGGCAAAGTATAGATTAATAGAAATGGGCTAAATATAAGAGTAAGAGCTAGACAATGGTAGGCCTGAGCTAATGGCCAAGCAGTTTAAATAATATAAATGTCTGTGTGTTTATTTTACAAATGGGTTGTTGGACTAACAGTGCTTGGTGGCACCTGGAGAGAAGCTCACCACCTACATGTTAGCTCCTTGAGTGGGATATGTTCTATTTTTCTGAATTTGTATCAGGTTGAAAGTACTTTGTCCTTAAATCATTGGAAGCCATCTGGGTGTGGCATTTTTTTAAGTTTAAAAAAACTTTATATTTTAAGAAAATAATTGGATCATATGAAGTTATAAGGAATAATAGAACATTTGGGGCTGGAAAGATGGCTCAGTGGTTTCGGGTGCTGGCTGTTCCTT
This sequence comes from Onychomys torridus, assembly GCF_903995425.1. Lineage (NCBI taxonomy): Eukaryota > Metazoa > Chordata > Mammalia > Rodentia > Cricetidae > Onychomys > Onychomys torridus. The sequence continues at coordinate 29,123,460 of NC_050453.1, forward strand.
CAGAGGACTCAGGTTTGATTCCTTGTACCCACATGGTGGCTCAAACCATCTCTAATAACAATTTGAGGGGATCTGATGCCCTCTTTTGGTCTCTGCTGGCACCAAACACACAAGTGGTGCACAGACATACATACAGCCGAAACATTCATTTATATACATAAAAATTTTAAAAAGTTAAAAAAAAATAGAAAGCTGTGTATCATATACCCTTCAACCAGTACCCCAGTGGTAACTTCTTTTGAAATATAATAACTAGGAAACTGACAGTGAATTCACACTCCTTATTCAGATTTTTGTAATGTTAAATGGATTCGTTTATATGTGTGCATTTAGTTTCAGGCAGTGTAGTCTAATATTTATTTTGCTAAATGAATGTTAATTTTACTTTACTAATGGATTAAATGTAGCAGAATGGTTAGAAGTTCTTATTAATAAAATCAAACCCAAGGCCAGGTATTGGGGTGAATGCTTTAAGATCAGAGACACAGAACAAGCCACAGCTTCCTCACCTCGCCAGTTCTTCAGCTGGTTTTGTTATCTCAGACTGCAGGCTTCTGTGTCCTCATCCCAATGGCTCTCAGCTGAACTGCTGCTCCAAAGCCTAAAAGCTTAACCAGCCAAATGCTTAACCAGCCAAAAGCTTCTAGTTTCTGGTCTTCACGCCTTATATATCTTTCTACTTTCTGCCATCACTCCCTGGGATTAAAGGCATGTGTCACCATGCCTGGCTGTTTCTAATGTGGCCTTGAACTCAGAGATCGAGAGGTATTTCTGTCTCTGAAATGTTAGGATTAAAAGCGTGTGCTACCACTGCCAATCCTCATGCTTAATATTGTGGCCGTCCTGCTCTCTGACCCCAGATAAGTTTATTTCGGGGAACACAATACCACCACAATTAAATGTAGTTAAAACATAAAATTCCATCCTAAGTATCTTCTGTGCTATTCTTTCTATACTTTTCCTTTACCACTGTAACCCCGACAGCTACAATTCTGTTTTCCACATGTACCGTTTTGTCACTCTGGATGTCACGGATTGGTTACTGTGGCACATGGAAGAGTAAAGCAACAGGATCCTTTAAGCTCACGAGTTTGAGAGCAACCTAGGCAAATAAGGATACACAACTCAGAAAAAGAAGAATGTTAAATAGATATGGGTGTCACCTTGTAAATGATAACGTAGCATTTTTAGATTAGCTTTTCACTTGGCATAATGGTCTTGAAATGCATCTAAATTGTATACATTAATAATTTATTCCTTTTTATTGTTGAGTTGTGGTCCATAGTATGAATGTTTATCCATTCAACTGTTTTTAGATAGTTGGATTATTTCTTTTCCTCCTCCTCCTCCTCCTCCTCCTTCTCCTCCTTCTTCTTTTTAGTTTTTCGAGACAGGGTTTCTCTGTGTAACAGTCCTGGCTGCCCTGGAACTTGCTTTGTAGACCAGGATGGCCTAGAAGAGATCCACCTGCCTCTGCCTCCCAAGTGCTGGGATTAAAGGTGTGAGCTACCACCTCCCCACTGTTGGGCTAATTTGGAGTTTAAAAATAAAGCTATTAAGATCTGTGTACAGATTTTTATATGAATATAAATTTGTGTTTGGCCTATGTGGTAAGCATATTAATATTTTTTTTTAAAGAAGCTGCCATGTTCCTTTCCAGTGACATTTAACATTCCCATCAGCCACATATTGGTGATGTAGTTTCTTTACATCCTTTACAGTATTTGATGATATTACTGTTTTAACCATTTTGATAGGTATGTAATGATGTCACCCTTGTTGGTTTTAATTGGTATTTCCCTAGTGGCTCATAAAATTGTATATCTTTTCATATACATATTTGCCATCACTGTATTTTTTAGTGAAGTGTTTCAGTATATTTCTAGTTGGATTACTATTTTTTTTCAAATGTTGAGCCACCTGAAAAATTTCACAGGCTTATTTATAGTTGTTACAAAGTTGAACTGTTGAAACTTGTTCACTGAAATATGCTGATTTCCATTAATGCTTTATATCTCACATTTATATTAAAAATTCACATACAAAAGAAAATGGAGAAGTTGCTAATAAATGATCTCTGTTCCCCGTTTTTTCTACTCACAATCAAATATCTAGGTATTTTTTACCCTATGGGGTTCATACTGACGTTCATACTGATAACAGGAAGAAAAGAAAAAGAAAATTTCAATCTGTAATATTTTCCATCACAGTGGATTTTTTCTCCCCTAAAGAATGTTTTGCCTGTATGTATGTATGTATGCACATTGTGTGCATGCCTGGTGCCTCTGGAGGCCAGGAAAGGGAGCTGGATCCTCTGAAACTAGAGTTGTAGATGGTTGTAAGCTACCCTGTAGATGCTAGGAATGAAGCCTGGACCCTCTGGAAGAACAAGAGATCTTAATGACTGAGGCATCTCTCCAGCCTGAGTGGATTCTGCTTTTAAAATACTTGGCCAGGCGTGGTGACACATTTTTTTTTTTTTAAATCTCAGCACTTGGGAGGCAGAGGCAGGAGGATCTCTGTCATTTTGAGGCCAGCTTGATACACATAGTCAGAGCTACACAGTGAGACCCTGTCTCAAAAAAAAAAAAAAAAAAAAAAGGTATGTATGTGGTGTGCAATGACATGTGTACAGAAATCAAAGGACAATTTTCTGCTGTCAGTTCTTGTCTTTTGCCTGTTAGGTTCCAGGGATTGAACTCAGGCTGTTAATATTGACACCTAGTGCCTTTACAGTAGAGCTGTTTCCCAACCCCCACAGTAGATTCTCAAGAACGTTCTCAATATATGCAATGTGCTAGATGAGATCTTTAGTCACATTTGGCTTGACTAGCATGACAAGTTGGTGACTTTAAAAAGGCTAGCCAGATAGGCCTCATTTGCTTCCTGCAAAGCACTAGTGGTTGTGGGCTGGAAGTGCAGTTGTGTTTTGAAGTCATGGGCAATTTCTTACCCCAGAGCTGGAAGTTCTGATAGCATCCAGTTTTACAGAATGCCGTCTCAGGCCTGAAATGATGAGGTTTGATTACTCCCGCTGTAGAGAGCAGTTGTTCTTTGGTGATTATTTCTGGTGGATCTGCTTTGTGCAAACCTTATTGCCTTGTCTTATTTTGGAGCAAAAGCCAGGTCTGACCATAGTGTTAGAGAACAGCAGCAGCAACCTGAGGTTGAGTTTTTAAAATTCCTTATGTATTTGAGATACTGGGCCTTGTGTACATACAACTTTCTTTTCTTTCCTTTCCTTTTCTTTTTTCCTCTGTTTGTCACATTTTTTATTGTGATGGGGCTTTTGTGGTGCAAAGGTTTTTAACTTTGGGATTTCCAGTTTATTATTGTTTTTCTTTTATGGATTGTGCTTTAGTATTATGTCACAAAGGACTCATCACTATTAGTGATCCTAAAGTTTTTTGTTTTTTGTTTTTTTACTATGAATTTTCCATAAAATTTTACAGTTTTGTACTTAAGCTTTTATCGAGTTAATTTTTGCATGAAGTCTAAAGTTTAGTTCAAACTTAATTTTGTGCTATGGGTATCTGTAGGGGGGTAGCCATCCCAGCCTTGGCCTGGAAGTTACAACCCCCATTAAGGCTTAGGTAATGGTCACACCCACAAGGCGGGGCTGAGGGAGGAAGCTGAAGACCCAGGATCCAGAGGAGAGGTCTCTCTTGGTTCTTGGCTGGGATGGCTACCCACTACAGGTATCTACTTACTCAAATCATTGAAAAGGCTGTTTTTCTTCATGAAATGTATCTAATTCTGAGGTTTGGGCTTTGTTTGTTCTCCTGTTCCCCTGAGAGTAGAATACTGTCTTGTTTCTGTAGTTACACAGTGTACTTTACCATCAGGATTTAGTAATTTCTCCTTTCTTCAAAATCATTTGTTAAAGCTGTCTAGGTTTTAGGCCTTTCAATGTGACTTTTAGAATAAGCTCATCCATGTGCCAAATACATTGCTTGAATTTTGACAATTGTTGGACTTCAAGATGAATTTGGGAAGAACTGATACCTTTATTATCCTGAGTCTAATACTCCATGAACATGATGTGTTGCTCCATTTATGTAGGACCTAGATATTCTTTATCACCATTTTGTAATTATCAAGTTATAGATCTCATTATGGGAGTTTTTAAAATTTTATGCTTAAATGTTTAATTTTTTATGGTACAGTTGTGAATAGACTCGTGTTTACATTCACTTTTCACATGTTCATAGTTACGAAATAAAAGTATGACTACATAGCTGGGAATAGTGGCTCGGGTGTATAATCCTCACACTTGGGAGGCACAGACAAGGAGGATCAGAAGTTTAAGGTTATTCTTGGCTATGTAGAGAGTTCAAAGCCAGTCTGGGTTACGGGAAACCCTGCCTCCAACATGAATCATCCAGGCAAAACAGCATCAGCAAAATAACTGCTTTTGTTGACCTGTACACTGGAATTTTGCTCAACTCACATATTAGTAGTTCAAAGAGTTTTAAAAATACTTCTCAAGATTTTGTTTGCAGATATTATCCTTTTCCTATAGTAAAGTTTTTTCCCTATACAATCTAATTTTTTAATTTTTTTTTTCTTGTGGCTTGGAGAGATGGCTCAGCAGTTAATTTCACAGGTTGCTCTTTCAGAAGACCTGGATTCAATTCCCAGCACCAGCATGGCAGCTCATAACCATCTGTAACCCTAGTCCTAGTGGATCCAACACCATCTTCTGGCTTCTTCAAGCACTGAACAGACATACATTTAGGCAGAACACCAATACACATTAAAGAAAAGTTTAAAAACTAAAAGGTTTTTTCTTACATTGTTGCATAGACTAGAACTTGTAGTACTGTCTTTAATAGTGGTAAAAGTGAACATCCTTCTTTGATTTCTGATTTTAGGTAGAAAGCACTATGTTTTACTATTAAATATAGTGTAATCTATAGTGTTTTCTTACTTCCTGATTGTTTTCATAGGCATTCTTCATTAGGTTGAAAACTTCTTTCCATGCTAGGCTTACTGAGAGTGTTTAATGTGTACGGGTTCAGTCACAGAAACAGAGTTACTGATGTCCTGGTTTGCTTTTGATGCTGTGATAACATACCAAAACCAGTTTGGAGAGGAAAGGGTTTATTTGGCTTATGTCGCTGCTCTGGAGGAAGTGGGACCTGAGAGAATGAAGTCAATAAATGAGGTGGACTGAAGTCTCGTGCAATAGCCAGCTTTATTCAGAGCTTCAGACAGTTTATACTCTGAGGATAGGAAAGGTCACCTGAGTAAAGTGCTCCTGAGTTCAAATTGTGCACAATCACAAGGACAAGCCACACCTGGCAAACACATGTATTTCCATAGAGGCATGTAAAGGATAGTTTAAACATGTTATTGAATGCCAACAGCAAGCAATAATGATTAATCTGAAGTAAACTCATGCTCTCTGCTATACCTGAGAGGGGCACAAGAACATATTTCAAGAACAATTCCATGTTTTGAAGAAACTGAAGTCACAAGACTCTTGTCTGTAACAGGAATCTTAAAAGGTCTTATTAATGTAAAACCTGGAGCCAGGTATTGGGGTAAATGCTGAAAGATCAGAGAGATAGAACAAGCCACAGCCCACTTCACCTTGCCAACTTCTCAGCTGATCCTGTTTCCTCATACTGAAAGCCTCTGAGTTCTCACCCCTGAGAGTTTCAGTTGAACTGCTTGAAAGCTTTTAGTTCCTGGTCCTCACACCTTACATACCTTCCTGCATCACTTCCTGGGATTAAAGGCATGTTCCTTCCTAAACAAAGACATGAGATCTCAAGTGCTGGGATTAAAGGTGTGTGCCACCACGCCTGGCTCTGTTCCTTGTGTGGCCTTTTGAACTCACAGAGATCCAGATGGATCTCTGCCTCTCGAGTGATAGGATTAAAGGTGTATGTGCCACCACTGTCTGGCCTCTATGTCTAATCTAGTGGCTGTTCTGTTCTCTGGTCCCCAGATAAGTTTTATTTGTTAGAACAAAAATAAAATAGCACTACACTTGTCTTGTTTTCTTGGAGTGTTCTCACAAGCATTCAGAATTCTCACATAAATCCATTTCTAGACTGTGTTCCCACAGGCTTATAGGTTGTAGTCTGTCATAAAGAGAAGCCAGGAAGGAACTGAAGCAGGCTATGGAGAAATGCCTTCACTTGCTTTCAGGGTGGCTTGCTCAGCTGGCTTCGTATACAGCCTGAGCCATCTGCCCAGGGTTTCTTTACCTGCAGTGAGTTGGGCTGCCCTACATCAATCATTAATCAAGAAAATGCTCTGTAGATATGCCCAGGCCAGTCTGAGTGAAGCACTTCCTCAATTGAGGTTCCTTTCTAGGTGTCTTTGATTTGTGTGGTGACAAAAACTAGCCAGCACAACCAGTTACACCTACACATAAAGATGGGTTTTGTGTGTGTGTGTGTGTCACATCTATACTGTTCCTGCAGCCTGGGTGGCCTCCTGAGTTTTCATTTTACATTCATCAGTGGCAGTCGCCTCTTTGTCCTTTGCTGTTCCAGACTTGAAACAGGTTTGTGTTTCATCACTCCTGAAAAGGTTTACCAAATCCTTAGTTCTTTAGTTCTTCTGATTATTGAAAAGATGTCATGAAAGTCAAATGGTTATTTTTCAAGGAGATAGAAATTAGTTGGGACAAATGTTGATAAGGAATCATGGAAAATTTGCTGTGAAGAGATGCTAGCTTCACTGATCTGTGATTTCTTTTTTTTTAAAGCAGGAATATGAAACTCTTGACTCCTGTTCACCATTATTTGTAATAAAACAATCAATATAGATGAAATAACATTCTGATACTATGAGGGTGTTTTGGTTTTTGTTGAACTAGTAACCCAAATGTTGAGAAAATTGAACCTACTAGTAAGGAATAAGTTGGGATTAAGAAAAAGGGCATATAGGTCAACACTTTATATTATCTTACTTTGTTCACTCATTTATGACAGCAGCTCCTAAATTGCCAGCATCTCTAAATATATGGATATAAATTCATAAGCCGTCTTGGCTGTTTCCTGTATCATATCCTTTTAGCACACATAGTTCAACTTTCTGTAAAGGAATGGCTTACAAAAGGAACCTTTTTATGTCCATTTAAATCTTGCTTAGCTCAGTGAAAACTGGGATTTGTCTGAGTAAGAAGTTGGGAGTTACAAAATTTAGTCTTTCAGAAATTTTGCAAGTTACTGTATTTATTTAATTGTATAGCTATGAATTCTGATGTGGCTTGCCTTTAAATTACCCAACTTCAATGATTGAATTAACTACAGAGTGAACTGTTTAATTTGAAAGGTTATGGCTTCATGAAAATATTGAACTTAACATGAAATTAGTTTTTAGGTGGCTCATAATGATGGAATCTCATGAACTTGGGTTAACAAAGATTTTTGTTTGGGTGAATATTTTCAAAACACCACTCTATAATCCTAGCACTGGAGAGGCTAGGGCAGGGATATTGAAAGTTCAAGGCCAACTTGGGAAACATAATAAGACCCTGTTTCAAAGGAATGGGGGAGACACTAGCCCTTAGCTGAATGATTGAGATATGGAAATAGAAAAGATAGAAAAGGATAACCAGTAATAATTCAGCAAACATCAAATGTTGTACAGTATAGGCTTCTTTGTATTGAAAGCCCAGGTCTTTTTTAAGCCCAAGTGAAATAATTAAAATAATGAAAAGTTACACAACCATTAAAATAGGCAATAGGGGCTAGAGAAATTACTCAGGGGTTAAGAGTATACCGCTCTTGCAGAGGCTCCAAGTTCAGTTCCCAAACCCGTGCAGGCAGCTCTACAACAGCCTGTAACTAAAGCTCCAGGGAGCTCTGACCTCTGGGGCACTGTACTCATGAGCACAAATCCACACTCAAACATGCATACACAAAAATTGACAAAAATCTTTCTTTTTTTAAATAAGCAATGGCTTTATATCCATGGTTCTCCAAAGACGTTCTGTTATTATTCTAACATGTCTTTTACTGAGAGAAAATACAAATGACAGAATAGAATGGATCATCATAAATAAATCACAATGAATAATAAACCATAACTCACTTTGTGCTAGGCACTGTGATAGGACTTTGATAAGTGAGTATTTGTCTTAATGGCATTTATGCTCCATTAACATACAGTAGGACATCAAAATAGAATTGTAAGAGGAAGCATGGAGTTCAGACAGGCTTACATAGGAAGCCTCAGTCCCAAGGTCACGGTAACAAGTGTCTCTTAATTATTAGGAGAGGACTGTCCATGCGTTTTCATTTCTCAGTACTTTGTGAGTAGAGACACTGAGCTACTTTGTTCTGGATGATCTTTTCAGTCATGTTAATACAATAAGCACATGTGGAAGGTGCCGTAGCTCCTTAGGCTAAGGCCATTTGGTATCTGTCTAGTGTTAAAAAGATAGATCATGCCTCAGTAGTTTTGTACAGGGGCAAATGGTTTTACTTGATTAAAAATAAATTGAGTACCCTCAGCTCAGTTCTTCAGCTGTGATTTCAACCCATTTATTACATGCACAACATCCACTCAGGCCTCTCTGAGATGGTATATGGGTCTGGGAGACAAGGAGACCAACAGGAACCTACAGCTCATACTGCTTGCTGTGCTGTGTGTGCTGGAGTCCTTTGCTCGGACTTGGGAAGGACGGGGATGTGGGTCAGTGGTAGAGTGCTTGCTGAGCATGTGTAAGCTCATGGATTTGAGCACTGGCTCTTGAGAAGGGCTGAGAGGAGTAGGAGGGGAGAAATTGGCTCTCTGGTAAGTAGGTGTAGTTTTTATTAGTGTCAATTATGAGTTTATTTGAATTTGATATAATTTGGTTTATTAAACTTAAAGCTTATTTTCTGGTGGGTTTTGGTTTCTAAAAGCACACTTTTGTGGGATATCTAGACAGCAGCATCAGTTTGTGTCCGTAGTCATACACAAAAGTATCATTCAGGAGGTATTCGTTTAACAGTATCAAGCCCAGCTTCCAGCCTTTGGGCTCATATTTCCTATGTGAGGGCTCTTGCCGAACAACGCACTTTATTTTCTGTTTTCTTGTGACCTACCACCATTTTGTCTAGATCAGAATGGCTAGAGCTAGGCGTTTAAACTCACACTTTAGATTTTTTGAAAAACGGTTTCTAATATTTTAGCATTTAATATTTGTAAATTTTATTGCAGTATTAATTTGAGCACTTTGTTGCTTTAATTTAATTCCGAAAGACTACCAAACCTACCTTTTTTCCCTGTTTCCTACATTTTTATTTTTTTAAAAAACTAAAAATAAGATTCAAAACCTAATTATAGGCTGAGACTATAGCCTGGTGGTAGATAGTTTCTTGCCTATCATGCATGAGGCACTAGCTTCAACTTTTAGTGGGCGGGGAGGGAGTTACAAAAAAAGAACAATGGGGCAGTGTGGTTTATTAAAATACTGAATTTCAGGTAGGATAGTGGTGGTGCACCCCTTTAATCTCAGCACTTGGAAGGCACAGGCAGACAGATCTCTGTGAGTTCCAGGACAGCCAGAGCTATGCACAAACAAAATCCCCAAATCAAACAAAAAACCAAACTTTGAATTTCTTAGTTTTTTTAAATCTTTAAATCAATTATAATAGCATGATACAGTTATACTATTTTAACAAAACATTTACATTTATGGAGTCACTCAATTTTTATTTTATTTTGATTTATTCATTCATTCATTTGTTTATTTATTTATTTATCTATCTATCTATCTATCTATTTATTTATTTATTTTCAAGACAGGGTTTCTCTGTGTAGCTTTGCTCCTTTCCTGGATCTCGCTCTGTAGACCAGGCTGGCCTTGAACTCACAGAGATCTGCCTGCCTCTACCTCCTGAGTTAAATACTTTAATATTTAAAAAAAAAAAACATTAAGAAACCAGTTTTTAAAAGGCTGCTACCCTTTAAACTTGCTAACTCAAGATTCATTTATACTTTTAAAATTATACATTCTGTAGGTATAGAAGTTTTTTTTTAAACAAAACTACATTCCAATTTAATTTTTAAAACTTTTTAAAGTTTCTATTTTCAAACACACGCTATGATTGTTGTAACAGCTGTCCCAATGATATACTTAGTCAAAATAAGTTTTTGGTTTTTTTTCTCTTTAAGTTGTAACATGTAGTGCCCTGGCAAGATGACTCTTTTTAGAAACAAGGACAATTAAGAAGTCAACATTTTAAGAATACCAGTACAAATAATTACTTAGAGCATCACAGAAAACAAAAATGCATGAGACAGGTCAAGTGTTTCTAAGTCACTAGTACAGGGATTTGGTCACTTAGCTCAAGCATGCCTTGTTTTTTAAAAAAAGATTTATTTACTTATTATGTATACAGTGTTCTGTCTGCATGTATCCCCGCAGGCCAGAAGAGGGCACCAGATCTCATTACAGATGGTTGTGAGCCACCATATGGTTGCTGGGAATTGAAATCAGGACCTTTAGAATAGCAAGCAGCACTCTGAGCCATCTCTCCAGCCCCTCCTCCCCCCTTTTTTTTCTTGAGACAAGGTTTCTCTGTGTAGTTTTGGAGCCTGTCCTGGATCTTGCTTTGTAGACCAGGCTGGCCTCGAACTCTCAGAGATCCATCTGGCTTTGCCTCCTGAGTGCTGGAACTAAAGGAGTACGCCACTGCCACCCGACTCAAGCATGACTTTTTACAGGGATATGGTATCTATGAAGCAAAAAAAGGAAAAGCTGTTGTTTCTACTCAAATACTTCTAGCCTGTTTTTAGTCAAGTGGTTTTTATGTAAGTAATCCTTTAACTTAAACATTCTTTCCCTGAAAAAGACATTTTTAAGGTAATTTTGGCCCCATGACATAATTTTTAAAATAGATGGAATTCTATAGTTAACCCTTTCCCTCATTCTAAATCTTATACACACATGCACATACAAATATATACATATTCTCAGGATCATAAAATATTTAATGTTAATAAGACTAAATAATTACTAAATGTTAATACAAGAATACATTTATAACAGGTCTTTATATCTTTAGCTCTCTGATAATGACATGGAGACTTTTTATTAATTAGGAAAGCTTGGCCTTAGCTTAGGCTTGTTCTGAACTAGCTCTTAAAACTAAAATTAGCCTGTTTATATTAATCTACATTCTGCCACATGGCTTGTTACCTTTCCTCAGTACTGTATTAACTTCCTCCACATCTGGCTGACGAATCTCCCATGGCTCAGATTCTTTCCCAGAATTTCTATCTCCATGAAAGTCCTGCCTATCTTCTCCTGCCTAGCTATTGGCTGTTCAGCTCTTTATTAAACCAATCAGAAGGTGCCCTAGGCAGGCGAGGAAGCACATCTTCACAAAGTGTAACGGCATACATACATGTATCCCAACATACATTAATATATATGTATAATTTTATGCTTATAAAAAGTTTTTTATAGCAGCATTTATATCACAAATGAAATGTGACCAAGTGACATTGCACAAGGACTCTGCAGTTCAGCCTAATTATAGCCTGAGAATATAGCTCACTGGTAGAGACTCTTGCCTAGTAAGCATGGGGTCCTGAGGCTCAATCTCTAGTACTGGCAGGGCAGGAAAGGGGTGTTATAAAGAACAATGTGGTGATGTGGTTTATTAAACTACTAAATTTCTGTAATCTTAAATAAATATAGGAATCACAGAACAAATCACTTCTAGGTAACACCCATAATTAATTTTAAAATTCTGTATGTTTATTCTGTATCTAGCCATCACACCACTTAAAAATACGAAGGAACTCAAACAAATTAACTTGAAGATCTTTGAATAGGGAGAAGTGTGACACAGAAGCTCGCCCTTCATGATGGAATGTAGAACTTAGTATCATTGTGATAACTCATCAGCCTGATTATTCGGTTAATTGCAGCTCTTTGTTATATACTCGGCTTCCACTGCAGCTGCTGAGTAAACACGCTTTCTGGTCTATCTTTGGAAAAGTTGATTCATTTCTCGTTTTTTCAGAAAAGGAACTTAACCTATTTTTGCAACATTAAACTATTTTGTTCTTAATGGACATTCAGGCTGATTTACTTACAAGTTTTTCTATTACATATTTGTTTAAAATATTGGGGACTGGAGAGATAGCTTATCAATTAGAGCACGGGTTCTTGCAAAGGACCTGGCTTTGTACACAGTGTACGTACATACTTGCAGGTAAAACATGTGTGTACCTCAAATAATACATAAATCTTTTTTAAAAATTGGCGCATCTTATTACTGTTTGCCACCCTGTTTAAAATTGAAAACTGAACCCCCACCACCAACTCTCTCATCCCCCTTGGCCTTCTTTATTTTCCTGCTTAATTTGTTCATAACTGATATTGTCTTTACCCTTTTATTGAGACCTTTTATTGTCTTTACCCTTGCCCAAAGGAACACTGTATTCCTAGCTTCTAGAACATTATCTGGGAACAGTGAGTACTGACTATTTGTTAAGTGAACACATGGAAAAACAAGTATTTACTGTGGTTTAGATACCATGTTGTCTTTTGTACATTAGTTATGTTAGTGAGGAAATAGACTTTGGAGGGTTAATTTGTCTAGTATTATTCACTTTATGAGCAGTAGAGCTGGAATTACAGGTTGAATCATATTGTGACAGGTCTACACTCTTGATTTCAGTGGCAATTGTATGATTTATTGAATTCTTTCTTTTTAAACAGGAAGAAGAGAATTTATCCAAAGATTAAAACTTGAAGCAACCTTAAATGTGCATGATGGCTGTGTAAGTAATGGTTAATTCTTAACTAAAAATGGCTTTAATAATGTGTTTAAATGTCTGATGAAATGTCCTAATCCTCCTAGAGTAGATTCTAACTGACTTTCAAAAATGGGAAAATAGTAGGTGTGGTGGTACATGCCTTTAATCCCAGCACTCAAGAGGCAGAGGCAGGAAGATCTCTGTGAGTTTGAGGCCAGCCAGGTCTATAGACCAAGCTCTAGGATGGCCAGGGCTACACAAAGAAACTCTGTCTTGAAAAATAAGAAAAAAGAAAAGAGAGGGCGGGGAATAAACAAGGTATGGTGACACACAGTTCTAATCCTAGTACCTGGGAAGCCAAGGCAGGTGAATCTCTTGAGTTCTAGGCCAGCCAGGACTATATATTGAGACTCTTGACTCAGGAAAAAACAAAGAAAGTAGAGGATGTGGGGGAGTTGGTCGGTGAGTAGGGAGAGAATAAAGGTTTTGCATATTTGTAATCCCATGTGAGAGGAAAGCCAGAGAATCAGAAATTCAAGATCATCCTCAACTACATAGTGTTCAAAGCCAACCCGAGCTACATTGAGACCTTATCTCAAACATACACACACACACACACACACACACACACACACACACACATCAAAACAAAACACAAGTATATTTGACAAAATATTTTTTTGAAAATTTCATACAGTATATTTTGAACATACACACACACACACACACACACACACACGCACGCACGCACGCACGCACACTTATGCCCTATAAGCTTATTTTTGAATTTAGACATATATGTGCAAGTTTTCGTTTTTTTTGTGTCTCAAGGCCAGGTGAGTTTTCTCCTTATGAGGCTTCTATTTTAATCACTATACTGAAGTTGCTTTCATGAGAATTCTTATGACTCTCATATCTCCAGAGCCTGTGCTTACATCTTTAGCTGTCATTAGAATTTCTGCTCACTTTTGAAATGCTTTTCTGCTAATACCATATTCTCTTTGTTTTTCTTCCAACCTCATTGACTTACTTCATTGTATCTTCTTAGCTGACTGGTCTACTCCCTCCTTTTTTTTTTTTTTTTTTTCTTTAGTTTTTCAAGACAGGGTTTCTCTGTGTAGCTTTGGCTCCTGTCCTGGAACTCACTCTGTAGCCCAGGCTGGCCTCGAACTCACAGAGATCTTCCTGGTTCTGCCTCCTGAGTGCTGGGACTAAAGGCATGCGCCACCACCACCCGGCTCTGGTCTACTCCTTTAAAACAGTGTTTTAAAGTGTGTGTGTGTGTGTGTGTGAACTGACTGTAGGCTGAGCTGTCCTTGAATTCATGATCTAAGTGCCACAGCCTCTCAAGTGTGAGGATTTCAGGCATGCACCACCACACCTGGCATCTGCCTTATAGTTTATGTCTTATAGCTAGGAGTCTCTCCCATGTTTCAGTGAAGCTTACTTATTTTCATTTGGCACTCTTTGAAGTATTACTTAACAGAAAAGCTTTCTCTGACCCCCAATTAAATAGCATGCCATCTCTAATGAATATCTTTATGCTAACTTTTAAAATTGTACTTATTAATGGCATTATAGTTGTCTAAACATATGTATTCATAGTCAACATACTTGACCCCTCTGTCTTGGCACATTTGGACTGAGGAAACTTCTTCAGAGATTCTTTAGGAGGACCCTAAGTGAGTAAATATCCAGGCAAATAAGTATCATTTTGATTTGCATTTCTCTGATGATTAAGGATGTTGAGCATTTCTTTAAATGTCTTTCAGCCATTTGTGATTCTTCTTTTGGAATTCTCTGTTTAGCTCTTCAGCCCATTTTTTAATTAGATTGTTCAGTATTTTGATGTCTAGTTTCTTAAGTTCTTTATATACTTTGGAGATCAGTCCTCTGTCAGATGTGGGGTTGGTGAAGGTCTTTTCCCATTCTGTAGGCTGTCTTTTTGTCTTATTGACCATGTCTTTTGCTCTGCAAAAGCTCAATTTCAAGAGGTCCCATTTATTAATTGTTTCTCTTTGTCTGTGCTGCTGGTGTTATATTTAGGAAGTGATCTCCTGTGCCAATGTGTTCAAGAGTACTACTTTCTAGAATTTTAATAAATAGAACCATCTATCACTTTCCTTTTATGCCAGGGATCAAGCTCAAAGCCCAGTACATGGTGTAGTACAAGTGCTCTACCACTGAGATATGTACCTCTGGCCTTGCATTCTCTTTGATGTATAACTTCTTTACTTAGAATTAGTTGAAATAATTATTTTGAGACTCATTCATGTTGAGGATGTCAGTGGTTATTTGTTATTGCTGAGGGCTCATTATGTGGGTATACTGTAATTCAACTATTCACCTACTGGTGGGCAGTATTTCTAACTAGAGACTATGAAGCATTTGTGTACAGTTTTTGTTTGTTTTTATTATTTTTTGATAGATACCTAGGAATGGAATAAATGAATTGTAAGTATAGGTGCATATTTGTTGCTTTTTTATGTATGTATTTATTATTTTTGGGACAAGTTCTTGATAGGTATTCCTGGCTGGCCTAGATCTTGCTATGTGACCTAGAGTGATCTATTGTTCCTTGGAGATTAGAGGCACTGGATCCCCCTAGAGCTGGGTCTTCTGGAAGAGCAGCAAGTGCTCTTAATGCTGATCCTTCTTTCCAGCCATATTATTTCCTTTTTGAGGTTCCAGATTTTCTGACCTGTTATTTACCTTTCTCTAAAAAATTTCTTAATGTTTCTTGGAGTTCTCCCAGAAACAAAATATTCTCAATTCTTGTTTATTGGAGACTGTCTTTATTTAGTCTTTAATTTTGAAAGGGTGATTTTTATGGAGTACAGAATTCTTTGTGAATGCTTTATTTTCCCCTCAACACTTTATATCATTCTACGTTTCTTATTTATATTATTTCTGAGAAGTAAGGTAGCATTATTATCTTTTTCTCTATGGATAAGGTACCTCTTCTCTTCTAGCTTTTTTTCAGGATTGTTTCTTTATCTTTGAATTTCTTTATCTGGAAGGATACTCAGTTATTTTTGATGTAAGAAACACAGTTCTCACCTCAAAACCCCAAGAGAGAGTTTATTCTAGAGCCAGATATGAATGATGGTGGCCCAGGGACAGAGATTTAAGCAGCCCTAAATACCATGTTAAACACAGGAAGAGTTTCTGAAAAGTTTATAGTAACAGAACAAAGGTATTTGTAAGTCAAGACACTTTAAAAAATACATCAATGGAAGAATCAGGTAGATAGACTCGGCAAAGTGGGGAAAGCTCTGTCTCAGATGCTGTCTACAGGTTTTAGGTGTTATCGATAATTCTTAGTTTGGGGGTTGGCAGAAGCTAGTGGTCTGCTAAGTTAATACATTCCAAAAGGGTTCACCTGATAGTCACAAGGATGCTAGGTCAGACACAGATGAGCAAGAAAGGGAGCTGAAGATAGCCCAAGATAAATTGTAATTTATCAGCCTGGGACCTGTAGCATTCCAGCCTCTCCACACCACTTAGTTCTAATTAGTTGATCAGCCTTGTGTGGCCTCTTTCCAGGACTTAATTCACATACTTGAAGTTCTGTAGTTACTTGTTCTCTTCCATTTTCTCTGAGCACCCTGAATCTGTAGTTTGCTGATATTATTTTGAGGACAGTCTGTCATTATTGTTTCAAATGTTTCTGCCCTTTCTCACTTTAGTTGTTTGGTATTCTCATAAACATGCATTATATACTTTTTGTGTTTGTATCACAATCCTTGGATATTTCAGTGGATTTCCCCTCCCCCACTCTTGGACTCGTTCTCTTTGTAGGTTTGTTTTTTTTTTAATTTTTATTTTTTTTTTATTTTTTTAGCGAGGGTTTCTTTGTGTAGTTTTTAAGCCTGTCCTGGATCTCTCTCTCTCTGTAGACCAGACCAGGCTGGCCTCAAATTCACAGAGATCCACCTGCCTCTGCCTCCTGAGTGCTGGGATTAAAGGCATAAGCCACCACCACCTGGCTTTTTTTTTTTTTTTTTTTTTTTTTTTTTTTTTAAGTTTGTAAGGTTTCTATATATTAATCATTGAGGTCAGAGAGTTTCCTCAACTATGTCCGGTATGCTAGTAAGCCTATCAAAGCCATTCTTCATTTCTGTTAAACTGTTATTGACTCTAGCATTACTTTACTGTTCTCTTTTAGAATCCCCTCTCTACTTTAGACATTCTCTTGTGTTGTCTATGTTATTATCGGCTTTAGCATGTTGTAATTCAAGTTTTTCTACCTAGACACAGTTTCCTGCAGAGGTTTCCATTCCTCTGCTCAAGTCTGCCTGGTGTCTTTGGTCATAGTGGTAGTAGTTTGTGTGGAGGATCCAAGAATAGTGGTTGAGTAGTAGTTTGTCTGGAGGATCTAAGAACAATGGTTGACTTCTGCAGTTTCTTGAGCCTTTTAGGTTGTAACAGTGATTTCCAGGACTCTGGTATGTGCATCAAGGACTGAAGTCCAGATTTTCAGTCTGTAAAGTTTCCCTCATAGACAGTAGCTTTATTAGAGTTGTAAATTTTTGTAACACAGGTAAGTGAAAGATAGTTCATTCCTTTTTATATACAATTTACTTATGTTTCTTTTTTCTTTTCTTTTAGGTTAATACAATCTGTTGGAATGACACTGGAGAATATATTTTATCTGGCTCTGATGATACCAAACTTGTTATTAGTAATCCATACAGCAGAAAGGTGAAGTTCTTAAATATGTATAATTTGATGATAAAAAAAAAAGCTAGGAATGAGGAGATTGTGATTACAGGATAGGCATTTGTATTAGAATATCCTCTTTATTAAAGTTAATTGTGTAATTTAGACATTGTTATATGTAGGTACTGCAGTTTCCTTTGGAATATGTAAGATTTTTGCTTGTTTGGTTTGTATTTTTGAGACAGGGTCTTTCTATGTAGCTCCAACTGGCCTGGAACTCACTATGTAGACTAGGATGGCCTCAAACTCACAGAGATCCTCCTGCCTCTGCCTCCTGAGTAATAGGATTAAAGGTGTGCACCACTATGCCCTGCTAGAATATTTAAGTTTTCACTTTATCCAAGTGTTTAATAGACAAATGATATCTCAGTAACATTGTTTGAACAAAAGAGGACATTGTGTTTTTTTCTTTTCACTAACATTAAGGTGTTTGAATGAGTGAATTTTGCTTACTGTTGTTATTTATTTGTAGCATATTAGAAATAACATTTGAGGCCGGCAGTGGTCGGGCACTCAGGAGGCAGAGCCAGGTGGGAACTCTATGACTTTGAGACCAGCTTGGTCTACAGAGCGAGATCCAGGACAGGCACCAAAACTACACAGATAACCCTGTCTCAAAAAACAAAACAAAACAAAACAGAAATAACCTTTTGATAGCATAGACCTGCAATCCTAGCACCCCAGAGGTAGAGGCAGAAGGATCTTAAATTTATGACTAATCTAGGTTACAGTATCAAGACTGCTTCTAGGGGCTGGAGACATGGCTCAATGGTTAAGAGCATTGGCAACTCTTCCAAAGGTCCTGATCTGATGCCCTCTTCTCTCATGCAGATAGAGCAGCAATAACTCTGCTCCCCATGGACTCACAGAATAGTTCAGTTTTTACTGTTTGTGAATCAAAGCACTCTCCAAATTACAGTTTTTTCATGTTTAAGAGCACTTCAAAGGGCAAATATTCACAACAGAATTAATAGCATACATTACTTAATTTGGATTACTCCAAAAGAGGTGGTAAAGACTTGTTCAAACTTGTATATCATAACATTCTATTTCACAACTTAGGAACATCTCAAGTGTTTTAATTTTAAATATTTACAAGAAATATCAGAAATATTAAAGGAATTTTTATAATTAAAATTTTTGTAGATGATGATAGTACACTATTGAGCTTCTCAGCATATTTAATATATTTAGTTATACCATTAATTTTATATTAAGAGATAAAACTTAAATTTTTTAGTTTATTTTATGTGTATGAATGTTTGGCTTGCATGTATGTTTGTGCTCCTCTTGCATACTTGGTGTCCATAGAGGTCAGAAGGTGTTGGATCCCCTGGAACTGGAGGTAAAGATGGTTGTGAACCACCAAGTGGGTGCTGGGAACTGAGCATGGGTCCTCTGCAGGAACAGAGGTGATCTTAACTTGAGCTGTTTCTCTAGCCCCGGGATAAAGCTTTTTAAAATAATGGGTGTTTTTTTGTTTTTTTGTTTTTTATTTTCATTGTTTTGTTTTTAGACAAAGTCTCACCGTGTAGCACTAACTGGCCTGGAACTTGCTATGTAGACCAGGCTGGTTCGGAACTTGCAGAGCTCCCTTGCCTCTGCTCCCCATGAGGGTAACAGGTGTGTTTCACCACTTCTAGCTAAAAGTAAGTTTATCAGCCGGGCACTAGGGGGCAGGCAGGTGATCTGAGTCCTAGGCCAGCCTGGGCTACAGAGCGAGTTCCAGGACAGCCAGGGCTACACAGAGAAACCCTGTCTCAAAAAATGAAAAGGGAAAAAAAAAAAAAGAAAGTTTATCATGTAGTTCTTATGAAGATAAACACTACCAGTTTCTTTCTTTTGACTCCCAAAATTTTAAATTATGCTTTATTTTTTTCTTCCTTTTTCCATTTTTTTGTGGGTGAGGGGTATTGGTGTGCATATTGGTATATGCATGTTTTTGTACGTATATGGGTACATATGTGTGTAGGCATACATGCATGTGCGCATGTATATATGTAGAGGCCTGATGTTGGTATCAGGAATCATCCTCAATCACTCTTAACTTTTTACATTGGGACAGGATCTCTCAGTCAAGCCATAGCTGAGGTTATGGCTAGCTTGCTTGCTTTGTGGTTCCCTGGCTCTGCCTTCCAAGGCTGAAATTACAGATGGGCTGTTTGCATTCACGTGGTTTCTGAGGAATCCAGGTTCTGGTCCTCAGACTTGTATGGCTTCAACCCTGAGCCATTGCTGTAGCCTGATGTTCAATTTTTTTTTTTTTAATCTTTCTTTCTTTTTTAAAAAAAATCATTTTATATGTATAGGTGTTTTGCACACATATATATCTTTGTATCACGTGTTCCTGGTGCCTGCGAGGCTAAAAGAGGGCATTGGATCCCTTGGAACTTCAAGTTACAGAGTTATGAGCTGTAGTGTGGGTGCAGGGAATTGAACTCTGCTCTCTGGAAGAGCAGTAAGTATTTTTTTTTTTAAAGATTTATTTATTTATTATGTATACAGCATGTATGACTGCAGGCCAGAAGAGGAGACCAGATCTCATTACAGGTGGTTGTGAGCCACCATGTGGTTGCTGGGGATTGAACTCAGGACCTCTGGATGAGCAGTCAGTGTTCTTAATCTCTGAACCATCTCTCCAGCCCCCACTCCTTTTAAAATTTTTATTGTACATGTGTTAGTGTTTTCCTTGCATGTATGTATGTGTGCTTCGTGCATGCTGGGTGTAGGAGGCCAGAAGAGAGCAGCAGATCCCAGGAACTAGTTCCTGATGGTCATTAGCTGCCCTCTGGGTGCTGGGAACCAAACTGAGTCCTCTGCAGGAGTGGCAAGTACCTTCACACCGGCCTTCTGTTTTTTAAGGACCTTTGCCCCACCTTTGAAACACTGTGTAACTCAGGCTATCCTCAAACTCACGGTAATCCACCTGCCTCAGTGTATGGGTTGACTGAATTAAATAAAGGTGTGGTCTATTCTACTTGCCTCTAGCCCTAGCTTTGTGCATTTGTCATTACCAAAATGACTGAGATAAATGACTTTAAAAGAGGAAGGGTTTGTTTTGGTTCGTGGCTCTGGAGGTTTCAGCTCATGGTTCATTGGCTCTGTTGCTTTGGGTTTATGATTGGCAGCATATCACAGCAGGAATTTGTGATGGGCATGACACTGGCCTCTTTGGCAGGAAGTAAAGAGGAAGAGGATCCATACTAGGATCTTACAGTGCTTTGCGGTTGTACACTCCCAGTGACCTCCCAGAGTTTCCACTTCCTCCTAAGTATTTCTACCCCGGGGGCCAGTCCTTCCTTTATATAAATGGGCTACCACCCCTTACTCCCCCTACCCCCGGGGTCAGCATATTCAAGATCTAAACTATAGCGAATTTTTTTTCTGCAGCTAACTTTTTTGTTCCTAAAGCCTTTAAAGCAGTTTGTGAATTTGCAGATTTTAACTTTTATTCAGTATATTATAATCTATCACTGATACTGGGGTTTGTGGTTGTTTTCTGTGCTGAGACAGGGTCTTGCTGTGTAGCACAGGCTGGTCTGGAACTGGCTCTGTAGCTAGCCTGAGTTTGAGTTCCCACTTCTGCCTCTGTTGCCCAGGAGCTGAGATCAGAGGGTTTGCATCAATGCTATGCTCTGGGTGTTATTCTTTGTGGTACTTGTTGCATATTTGCTCATGAGACAAGCCAACTTCAGCACTGCATTGCCAGTTTCCCTTTTTGTTTTTTTAAGGCACAACAGAAATTTCTGTTCACCATATACTCTTTTACGGAAATAGATACATCAGTTCATTAAGCTAGTCTTGTATTTTATTGCTGTAAGTATATAAGTCAGTCATCTCATGGATTATTTCTTTTATTGCTAGAGGTATCACTTTGGGATAAGTTCTTAGAAATAAACTTCCCTGGATGTGGTGTCCACATGTAAATGGTTTGTGCATCCTTGATGAACTCTTGGAGCTGGCTCTCATTTAGCTCTCACTCACAGGCCTGCTTCCAGAGGCTGATGTCATGCTTCTGTGCTGATCAAGATTGGTATCTCAGCACAATTTCAGCTCCCTTATGAATAAAATTGAGCATTTTTTCATAATTTTAAGGATTGTCTGTTTATCTTTGTACTGTCTATTCAGGGTTTTTTGTTTTTGTTTTTTAGGTCTTGGTTATTTTTCCTCCCAATTTTTAAGTACTAAAGAAAATAAGTTCTTAATTTGCAATATACATTGCAAATATTAAGAACTGATATTAACCTTTGTTTCTGTCACAGTAAGAAATTGGATGTTGGAACTTCTGCTGTACGCTCATTGTACCATTTTATTAATTAGATTTTCAGCCATTTTGATTGAAAGGAAATGAATTAATCACCTAGTACATACTGTTTCAAAAGTCAGTCAAAATAGTTCTTTCTAGTTACTAAGAATTTGTGAGTGAGAGAGATAAATGATTTAAATAAGGAGAAGTGTGCTGAAGTTGCTTTTCAGGGAATCACTCCAAGAGGTGATTTTTTTTTTTTAAGCCAGAGCTGAGGACCGAACCCAGGGCCTTATACTTGCTAGGCAAGCACTCTACCGCTGAGCTAAATCCCCAACCTCCTCCCCCACCCCCCCTTTTTTTTTGCGGTGATAATTTTGAACAAAAGAAAATTTGTGAGATTCTGATGCTTTTATAATTAGTTTGGAATCAAACACTAACCTTTTGTTGAGGATGTTAATGAGAATTTATTACTAGTTGTGATTATATGAATGTTTCTCACTAGGAAAAGAAATTACTTACTATGAACTACATTTTTTATATGTTTTAGGTTTTGACAACGATCCGTTCAGGGCATCGAGCAAATATATTTAGTGCAAAGTTTTTGCCGTGCACAGATGATAAGCAGATTGTGTCTTGCTCTGGAGACGGAGTCATATTCTATACTAATATCGAGCAAGACGCGGAAACCAACAGACAGTGCCAATTTACGTGCCATTATGGAACTACTTATGAGGTACAGTGTTGATTGTATGTGTAAATGCGTGCTTCTGTGTATGTGTATAGATGTATCTGTGCATTTATTTACACACACATCTACATTTTTTGGTATAGAAATTATTGGAAGATTGTATTTCACCAAAGCACTTCTGAAAATTTATCATGGTAGATTTTGTGCATAAAGTTATAAAAGTAAGAATCAAGTATTTGTATTGTAAGATGAATTTGCAATTGCTTAAACAACCATGCCTTAAACAGGTACTAGCCCCCCCCTTGTGTATTTATTTCTTTATTTTAAAATTAATTTTAAGTTAGCATACAAAGATAATGTGTTTTATTGTGGCAGACCTTTAAAGATGCTCCTATTTCTTTACTACATGGTTCTGTAGTAGGTTTTGTCCTCTGAAATGCACTGCCTTATAGAGTTTCATTTTTGTCTTCCTCTCTGTCTTAAGTTTATTTTGTGTAACACAATAAAATAAAGAAAACTTCTTTGGGATAGGGTCTCAATGTGTATCCCTTACAGGCATGAAACTCCCTTTGTAGACCAGGCTGGCCCTGAACTCACAGAAATTCATCTGCTTCTGTCTCCCAGGTGCTATGATTAAAGGTGTTTAGTTTTTCTGGGGCCAATTTTTGTAAATTTTGTATTGGTTTTTATCTTGGTTAGGATTTCTATTGCTGTGAAGAGATACCATGACCATGGCAACTTTTTATAAAGGAAAACATTAATTGGGATGGCTTGCTTACAGTTCATAGGTTCCATCCATTATCATCATGGTAGGGAGCATGGCGGTGTGCAGGCAGACATGGTGCTGGAGAAGTAGCTGAGAGCCCTACATCTTACAGGCAGGCAACTGAGATACTGGGCAGTATCTTGAGCATAGGCAACTTCAAAGCCCACTGCCACAGTGACACACTTCCTCCAACAAGGCCACACCTCCTCATAGTGCCACTCTCTATGAGCTTATGGGGGACAGTTACATTCAAACTACCATGTTTTACTCCTTGGTCCCCACAACTTTTTAACGATATCATAATACAAAATGCATTTAGTCCAACTTCAAAACTCCCTGTAGTCTATCACAGTCTCAACAGTGTTTAAAAGTCCAGAGTTCAAAGTCTTTTCTGTGATTCATGCAATCTCTTAACTATAATCACCTCTAAAATCAAAATAAGAAAGCATATCATATACTTCCAACATATAACTGCACAGGATATACATTACCATTTCAGAGCATAGGGAATGGAGCACAGTGAGGAAATACTGGACCAAAGCAAGACCGCAAACCAGCTGGGCAAACTCCAAACTCTGCATCTCCAGGTCTGATGTCAAAATGCTAGTCAGATCTCCACTCTGTTCAGCTTTGTTGACTGCAACACACTTCTTTCTTTTCGGCTATTTCCACTCCCTGTTAGCAGCTTTCCCATGGCTCTGGCATCTCTAACATCTTGGTTCTCCAGGGCAATCCAGGCTTCACCTTCACAGCTTCACTCAATGGCCTCTCTACTAGGCCTCCATCCAGGGACACTCCTGACACATGCCTGGCCTCAATAGTTTTTCTTAGGTGCAGAGGCAAATTCCAAAACCTGTTTCTTCTGTCCTTAACTCTAAAACAAGAACCACATGGCCGAAGATGCCAAATTCTGCTGCTTACTGGAGCTGGAACATGGAACATGGCCCTTGCATTCAATTATGTCTTCATCAGCTTTCTGTCCTTCACTGCCTAAGCTTGGCTGTCCTTGAACTTGCTCTGTAGACCACGCTGGCCTCAAACTCAGAGATCCATTAGCCTCTGCTTGTGGAATGTTGGGATTAAAGGTGTGCACCACGACTCCTAGCTCTAAGCGTTTCTTTAGTTCTTTTTCACAAATTGGAAATTTAGTTGGATGGGATGGTCGCCACTCCCTTTATTCTATTTCTTAATCCATTTATCCCGTTGAGCACAGAATTTAGCTCTATTCTGCTTCCTGGTGCTCCTTTTCTCAATCTGTACATTTTGTATTTTTTTCTTGCTCAGCTTGTTCCTTTTCATTATAAGTCTTCATTAGAGTTACTACTAATAACCACACGACTCTCTACTTGGCTGTTTTGAGATTTCTTCTGCCAACAGAAGTAAGACAAAACCTCTCACTTTAGCCTCAGGCGGACTCTTAGGACAAGGGCAAAAAGCAGCCACATTCTTTACCACAATATCACAAGAATGATATCTAGGACATATATTAATATTATTCTCCTTTGTAACCTCTTGAGCCAGCACCCCACAGTTCAAATAACTCTTTGCAACTCCATTTTCCATGTTCCAATTAGTATGGCCCATTAAGCAGTGCTTAAAGCATTCCACACTGCTTTCCTAACCCAAAGAACTAAAGTCCTTATTACTTCAAACAAAAATTTGATCAGGCCTATCACAGCAATAATACCCCACTCCTGGTACTTCTGTCTTAGTTAGGGTTTCTGTTGCTGTGAAGAGACACCATGACAACTCTTATAAAGAAAAACATAATTGGGATGACTTGCTTATAGTTCAGAGGTTCAGTCCATTATCATTGTGGCAGGGAGCATGGTGGTATGCAAGCTGAGCGGAGAAGTAGCTGAGAGTCCTACACCTTCCAACCATTGGGTGGTATCCTCATGTGTGTTCACTAAGTCTCTTACTAGGTCAATGGCTAGATTGGACACAGGTTTCCTAATTGCTGTGAACTCCTAGTCTAGTCTTTGTCACAGGGTATCACTTATAAATGTTTTAATGATTCATATTGTAATTGCCTGAGTGAAACTTGTTTTTCTAAACTAGTGAACCAGTTAGATGAAGGAACTAAATCAGTCGTATAAATAATACTTTAGGAAATATGTGCCCCTAAGAATTTGGTTTATAGACAGTAGTATAGAAAGTGAAAAATGACCCTTTTATTGAATGAAATCATCAGAGCTGAGTTAGCAACAAGTTGCAATACATTTTACTGATAAAATGACTTTATAAGTAAATAATTCAACACTGCTAACTTATTGAGGTGATATAATTATCTCATTTCTCACATATGTGAAATAAGTCAAAAGTCATATCTTCCTTGAAATATGCATTCCATTCATTTGTGTTAAGTGTGCTTTTTATAACTGCCTTTCTGTCATGTATCAGTCTTATTATTTTGTGTTGTTTATAAACTTGTTCAATAAAAGCAAAGAAATATCAATACTTGAAGTTTTAGAGAAACAGACAACACAATTTTTTAATCTGAAAATCAGCTAAATGAATCTTTCTAGGCTCAAATTCAAGTGTTTATGGGTCTGTGAGCCTTACGATTTTACCTTTTCTACTTCTGTAACCTTTATACATGCTCTGAATGAGGGTTCCTTCCTCTATCTTTTAAGTCACCAGTCTTCAAAACGTTTTTTTCTGTTTGACTTTTTCCATTATCTTGTGGTCTTTTCTGACAGATACATTTTTGCCTCCCTCTTTGACTCATAATGACTCTTTTTGTTTGTTTGTTTTTTGGTTTTGGTTTTGGTTTTGTTTTTCGAGACAGAGTTTCTCTGTGTAGCTTTGCACCTTTCCTGGAACTCGCTTTGGAGACCAGGCTGGCCTCGAACTCACAGAGATCCGCCTGGCTCTGCCTCCCGAGTGCTGGGATCAAAGGCGTGCACCATCACCACCCGGTGATAATGACTCTTATAATTATTTTGGCTCCACATGGCTAATTCAGCATAATCTTCCCACTTCAATGTCTTCAATTTAACCATACTTCTAAATTTAAGTTGTTCAAAGTTTATGATTTTGGAAAATTTTATATGAAGTTATTATATTAATATAATTTCAAAGTAATCGTTTTACAAGGCTGCTGTATGTCTGTGTAAAAATCATGCTTTGGATAAGTCATAGATAATGACTTACATGGATAGTTTTGTTGTGTTTACCTTCACGGATGTATCAAACAGTAGCAGTGTATTTCTAAGCCCCTGTTCAGTTCTTCAGTGGTGTTTCTTACACTTTTGTCTCATCTTCAGATTATGACTGTCCCAAATGACCCTTACACCTTCCTGTCCTGTGGTGAAGATGGAACCGTTCGGTGGTTTGACACACGCATCAAAACTAGCTGTACGAAAGAAGACTGCAAAGATGTAAGAGTCCAAGTTTTATACCAGTAATTTACAAAAATGAATTATGACTCAATGAGATACTGTTGGTGATCATTTTATTGTGCTAAAATTTTCAATCACAAAATTCTTTCATTTCAATGTTAATGAGGTTGAGAAACTTATATTTCAGTCGTCCATTTAGATACATCTTTATGGGGTAGAGAGATGACTCAATCCATAAAGCGCTTGTTATGCAAAGCATACGGACTTGAGTTTTAAACCAGAGAGCCCAGGTAAAAGCTGGCATGGCAGTGTGCATCTGTAATCCTGTAGGCAGATCACTGGAGCTTATTAGTCAGCTACCCTAACTGAATGATGAGTGTCAGGGTTAGTGAGAGACGGTCTCAAAGAATTAGATATAGAGAAATTGAGGACGACCCCTGATATTGACCTCTGGTCTCTGCACTCATACTCACTCATGTGCATGCATGCACCCCTCACCCCCCTCACACACACACATAAAATATATGTGACAATTTGTCTAGTTTTATAAAAACCTGGAGAGTTCATCTCATTTACTAAGTAGACAGTTTGGCTTACCAAAACAGCAATGATTAAAAGTGTGTGAAAATTTAGTATCTTTCCCTCCATCTTTTAAAATAAGAAATTTTTTTATTTGTTTTTTAAAAAATAATCAAATTTAACTCACATCCCAAAAATGTGTTTACTTATTATTATTTTATGAATTAATAATATTTGAAACATATAAAAGGCCTAACCCAGCTGATGGTGGCCCATGCTTTTAATCACAGCACTTGGGAGGCAGAGAGGCCAGCCTGGTCTACAGAGTGAGTTTCAGGACAGCCAGGGACACACAGAGAAACCCTATCTCAAACAAAAAACAAGCAAACAAAAAAGCAAAGAACAAACAAACACACCAACAAAAAGGCCTGAAAAAATGTCTTTTGGCCCTAGACAGCTTCTCCCAAGAGTTTTATCTGTCATCCACTATGAAGAGTACAATAGATGTTTACTGAATCATTGAAGTAGTTAATGAAATAAAGAAATATTATTTGCCGGGCGGTGGTGGTGCACATCTTTAATCCCAGCACTTGACAGGCAGAGGTAGGTGGATGGATCTCTGTGAGTTTGAGGCCAGCCTGGTCTACAGAGCGAGAACTAGGAAAGGCGCATAGCTACACAGAGAAACCCTGTCTCAAAAAAACAAAACAAAACAAAGAAACTATTCACTTTATTTTTATTGAAAAGCAGCAAATATAAAACAAAACCAAGAATCATTATTAGTCAAGTTGAATACTTACTAACTAAACCAGTGAACCTACAGTAACCACAAAAACGTTATACATTTGAAACTGATGAAGCAGAAAACAAAATGTAGAAACAATTTTTTGTTTGTTTGTTTGTTTGTTTGTTTTTGTTTTTCAAGACAGGGTTTCTCTGTGTAGCCCTGGTTGTCCTGGAATTCACTCTGTAGATCAGGCTGGCCTAGAACTCAGATCTATCTGTTGCTGCCTCCCGAGTGCTGGTATTAAAGGTGTGTGCTACCACTGACTGACATAGAAACAGACATTTTAAACACAAAATTTTAATCTGTTTTTTGTTATGTAACATATATAAACACATACACACACTGAATAGAAGGGTTAAATATGTTTAAAATATTGGGTGTTTAGAGTTCAGGGATGTAGCTCAGGGGTAGCCAGCATGCCAAAGGCCGTGTTTGAACCTCAGTATGTTTATCTATAATATCTTCATATACACGTCTTATATACATTTCCCAAATCATTAAAAGGCTACACTGTGGAGTGTACCCCTCAAGAATAAAAACTGCTGGGGAGAGATAACCCCCTCTCCCTGAAGAATGGCCTGAAGGGCGGGGAGCAGATAGACTACCTGAGACACTCTGCAGACCCAGGGCAGTAAACACCATCAGCAGCACTGGGACCTGTGAGCTCTACTGGAGGAAACAGGACCAGGACAGGACTGGTTCTAGGCATTCGGGCGAGGAGGACAGGAGGGTTGAACAGTGAGGGTCTTCAGGTACACAGGTGAAGGGCAAGAGGGAAGCCACAAAGCTCTTTGGTTCCTCCCCCTTCTCATTTGTCATTTTCTGCTTATGCAGCCTAATCCTGAGTTGTCCTGCTTGAAGAGGTAACAGAAAGCACGTCACCTTGGTACTTGCCCTTACCTTGACATTACTCTGCCTTTCCATATGTGGCAGGCAAGCTCATGCCGGTTAGTGTGGGCAAGGGCAATGACCCTGACTTCCCTCCATAAAGTCCCCTCACTCTGTCCTAGGTCACAGGCTATACACATATTTATGTACATATATCAGGTTCTTTGAGAACATTTGCTATCTGTATTTCTTAGTAAATGGTGGGTACTAAAACTCATTATTCCAAATGCTTTTAAACCATGTATTAATTATAATTAGTCCACACTTTAGGAGGGTGCAGGTGTCCTTTGCTAAGTAACGTCCTCATAATAATACAAGGGTTAAGAAGTGGAAGAATTATTTCCTTAGTAAAGCTTATTATATGTGTAGTTGGAAAGTATAAAGAAAATCCAATGACTACAGAATAATTCCTAACTACCAAGATGTTCAATTTATGAAATTGTTAATATATGTGATAGGAATAATATTGTCAGGTTTCCTGTTGGCTAAATATGCTAGAAATGAATTCTCACAGTCTTAAAAAATAAATTACAAGAAAACCATATTGTTGTGTTTTCCCTTTTTGTTTTTGCTCACTGAATTAGAATGTCTGAGATAGGTTATTATCTTATAGTTAGAGGGAAAATGTTTTACATTTAGAGTACTCACTTCTGTATAGCTCTGTGTAACTGGTCTCATGCCTGTCTTTTGTAGGATATTTTAATCAATTGCCGGCGTGCTGCCACGTCTGTGGCTATTTGTCCCCCAGTGCCGTATTACCTTGCTGTGGGTTGTTCTGATAGCTCAGTACGGATTTATGACCGGCGGATGCTGGGCACAAGAGCTACAGGTGAGGAAATATTTGGCAAAATTTGGGGCCATTCAAAGAAATGTTTATGACAATTTACATTTACATAGTTTTAAATTTTGTTATAAAATATGATTGAAATAACATAGATTATTCTAAGAGGAAAAGTATATTACTAATTTTAAATACTCTGTTGGAAACTAGGCATAGTGTTGCATGGCTGGAGTCCCAGCACTCTATAGCTGGAGGGAGGAGGGTCAGAAGTTCAGGGTCATTCCTGTTTGAGGCCAACATGCACTACATGAAACCCTGTCTCAAGAAAAAGAGAACAGACTCTAGTGGAATAATGCTTTCACAGTTTATCAATATAAAAACCATCATAACAGGAGCTGGGGAAGTGTTTCCGAGATTAAGAGCATTTGCTGCTCTTACCGAGGACTTGAGTTTGGTTCCTTGCACCCATGTTAGGCAGCTCACAACCGCACCTGATGTTTCACGACTGTCTATAACTCCCACTGCAGAGAATCTGATGTGTATTCTTCTGACCTCCTTAGGTACCTGCACCCAGGTACACATACACACCCCAACACACCCCAACACACACACACACACACACACACACACACACACACACACACACACACTCAAGCAAACACTCATACACATAAAACAAATCTGAAAAACATTGTAACACACTTGATTTGTTTCTTTCCCAAGGCTGCCATAATACATTACTCAAAGTGAGTCTCTTAAAATACTAGAAATGTGTTTTCTTGTATTTCTAGAATTTAGCTATCTGAAATCAAGATGTCCTAGGGTTAGTTCTACTAGAGACTTTGGGAGCATCTGCTCTGTGCCTTTCTTTTGCCTCATGATAATTGGTGCCAATTTTTGGCAATGTCAGGACAACACTTTGATTTATAAACCTACAATTTCTTGAAAGTAATTAGGAGACATATTGATAAAGGAAAATAGATTTACTTATATTTTGGCCAAACTGTGGAGAGAAGGATTCTTGCTTTCTCTCTGCCTTTCTGTAGCAGTGTTATAATTTTATGGGAAGGCTGAAACAAGAGCCAGGAAGTAGGGGTATACAATTTAGACAGATCTATGTCAAATCTCTTCGTGGAAGTCATATTCTTCCTCCAGATGTCACTGGGGCTTTAGCCTTTACTGCTTCCAAAATGATGGTCCTTGGGAAATTTTAATTCTCTGGGACCCATTGTTTTAACAGCCACAGAGAAGGATACAAGTGACTCTCTTCAGACTGTCTTCTTTGCTGCCAGTGCAGTTCCAAAATCAGACTTCAATTCCAATAGTCACAGCAGTCCAAGATAAGCAGATATAAATTTATGCTTATTATTATTATTATTATTATTGGTTTTTCTTTTTATGTTTGTTTGTTTGTTTTTTGAGACAGGATTTCTCTGTGTAGCTTTGCGCCTTTCCTGGATCTCGCTTTGTAGACCAGGCTGGCCTCGAACTCACAGATATCCACCTGCCTCTGCTTCCCAAGTGCTGGGATTACAGGTGTGCACCACCGCCACCTGGGGCTACATATTATTTGATACCCAAGTCCACTTAAAAAATTATGCATGTGTACATGTACATATATACAAAGATGAGTATCAAATGTATAGTCACATGTTATGTTATGGAAAGTAAAGTACTTGGGCAGAAACTACCAATGTCAGTAATAACCAACCTATATGATTATCAAATGGGAGGGAATACCAGATGAGAGCGTTTCTGTTTTTTCTTTTTTTTATAATTAATTTATTTTTATTTTATGTGCATTGATGTTTTGCCTGCATGTATGTTTGTGTGAGGGTGTTGGACTCTGGAGTTACAGACAGTTGTAAGCAGGCATGTGGGTACTGGGAATAGAACCAAGGTCCTTTGGAGGAGCAGTCAGGACTCTTAACCACTGAGCCATCTCTCTACCCCCCTGTTCTGTTTTTAATCAGTTTTAATTCTTTGACAATTTCACACATTTGTGTACTATATTTTGATCGCGTTCCTCTTCCATTCTTCTCCCTGAAACCTTTGTATTCCAACACTGGCCTTCCTGCCTTTATGTCACTTTCTCTCAACAGCTTACTGAGTTTAATAGAATTGCTTGCATGTGCATACATGTGGCTTATTTGCTAGACATGGACAGCTCACCAGTGGCTACATCTCTGAAGAGAAATTACTCCCCTTCCCTAGCCCCATTAACTCCCAGGTGGGGCCTCCTGTGCCACAGCAGTGTTAGACTGTCAGTGGGCTGATCTTATGCGGGCAACCACAGCTCCTCTGAGTTCATGAGTGCAATAGCAGCATTACCAACTAGCATTTCACAGCATTCCTTCCCATCCTCAGACTTTTCACATTCTGAGAAATTGTGATGAGGAAGGAGTCCTGTCAGTTTGAATATGCACATTTTGGGTGAAACTGTATGATAATATGAAATTATAGGCTTAATTATTACTCTCAACAGAGGCAAGACAATTTACATTTTTAGCAGAATTACACAGCTTTGGGGATCCTTAGAATTTAGTATTCCTGGGCCAATTTGAACTCTCTCCTCTCATACTGAATTGAACTGAAGACTACCAGAGTTTTTAAAATTGGGATTATAAACTTGACATTGTGGTCAATGCCTGTAATCCCAGGATTTGGGAGGCAAGAGAGGAGAATCATGAGTTCAAGGCCAGCCTCAACTATGCAGCCAGATCACAAGGTTTCAAAATGCCAAGGACTAGAGATGTAGCTTAGTGGTTGAGTACCGGCCTAGCATGTCCATGTCCCTGGGTTTCGTCCCTCCACAAAAAAGTAAACCAATTTTAGGAATAAGGGAGGGGAGTATCTAAGATGTAGCCAAAGAGTATAGCAAAGAATACCTCATAGTGAACTAGTTGGAGAAACATAGACAGTAGTCCTAAAAGCTAACTCAACAATTTACACACAAAAGTAAAACCATTATGAGACATAAATGTTCTTGGATAACAGAACATAATAAAAAGAACACATATGGAACGGGTTGTTGGCACAGTTCCAGAGTTGAAAGGTGGACTTTTCAGATCCTTCAGGCTCCAGCAGCTCTCTGTGCTCATGAGGGAGGAGTGAGTGACAGCCTTGGTCTCTGCAGCCTCAGTGTTCTTGGCATTTGGGTTGCTGGAGAGTGAGGTCATAAGTTCTTGGCAGTTGCCTTGTACTCCTGCACTCCGCTGTGGCATCTTGGTCCTGCAGGTTGGAGCAGTACTGTCTTGTAGTTTCTGCTGCTTTCTCAGTAAATGCGTTTTAGAGGGAGGTCACAGTGGGGACTCCAGGGAAGCTGCTTCTGTGAGTTAACAGCTATGCTAGGGTGGGCCTTTTCAGAGATACAGTTGTTTTTTTAATCTGCAGAATGTTTCAGCACTAAGTTCATTTGTCAAGTACAGCTTATAACATACAAAGTGACTTGGAAGGAAGGAGCAAGCATGTCCCTTCTGAGAGAGGTCCTTTTTAAAAGTTCCTCTGAGCTGCTGTTCTCTCAGGTGACCAAGGCCCTGCTAGCTTTGAGAGAAATGGATGAGATGGCTGTCAAGGATCCCCAGGGGTGGCAGGAATCCCTGGTATGCCCAGATAGCCTGCACTTCCTGGTTCCAGGGTCTGGGAGCCAGCCTTCTGCACCCTGCAGACTATTCAGGGAGCATTCAGTAAAGGTCCCAGAGAGCGGTGAAGGCTGTGTTGACTCCTGCATGACTCCTGCATGAACCATACCTGATAGAGGAACCTGGAAGAGAAAGACCATCCAAAGCTACAGCAAAAAGAATAGCATATTGCCTTCAACATGATTATAACAGTCAGAGTTAAAACAATTGTGCTTGTTGAGCAGGACCTTTCTCCTTTGTCTTGGAAGACAGAAGAGTCATCAGAAATTGTTAAAAATTAAATTATCTTTAAATACATAATAGTCTTCTTGAGATCTTTTATTGCACTATATATCATGAGCCATTGTGTATTATTTGGTTTACCTTAGTTGCAGTAGTTATTTACATTTTTTAATTTAGATATTTTCAGATGATTGATTCAGTTATTTAGAAGATTACTAGACTAGGAAGAAACCTCAGTACATTCAGTAGAATAGGTACTTAAAATCTTCAACAATATGTTCTCTCAACAATGAAAGAGGGGTGGAGAAATGGCTAAGCTGTCCAGAGGACCTGGGTCAGTTCCCAGCACCCACATAGTGGTTAGCAGCCATTTGTAATTCCAGTTCTAAGGGATCCAGTGCCCTGTTTCCAGCCTCCATGGGCAGTGCACACACATGGTTTATAGACACACATATGGACAAAATACTCATACACATAAAAAAAAAATCCCCAAATTTTTTTAATGGCAAGAAAAGGCTCTGAAATAGGAAGTGGTTTCCTTGCATCACATGTATTTCATCCTTAGCCTAACCTCATGTTGAGTCGAATATATTATACCCCAAACCTACTAATATTTTGAGTTCTATGTGAAAGCAAATAAATGATTTTTATATCCCAGCACCTGTAAGTTATATTAATGAGGTTATTTATTTTAAAGGGTTGTTCAAAAACTAGATAATGATTTCTAAAATATATAAGTGAATAAATAAGTAAGTAGCCAATAAACAATTAGAATTGTATTCAACCTGTTCTGCCAAGTGTCAGGTTTCCTATTATAGAAATGATCTTAATTTGATGAAAATTTTGGAGAAGACAGTGCAATAATCAACTATTATTAAACATTATTTCAGCAAATCATGTAATCTGGAATTCTGAAGGATGATAAGTTGGTTTTCTTGTTTTGTGTGTTTAAAAGGATTGGGTTTCATTGCTGAATTGATTCACATATTTAAGAAAATTTAGTTACTAAATGTAACTATATTGAAGGTCAAAGAATAATATTGAAGCCTTTTGCCTATGTCTTGCTGCTGGAGAGAGACTCTCTCTGTGCTTAGAAGCTTAGCTTGCTTCTTCGGGCTTCTAGGAAAGCTTACATTTTCTGGAATTACATAGAGCCCAAGATATGTTGGGACAGGAAGAGAGAAAGAATGTCTCAACATGGCTGCACCCATCATTGTGGCAGACATCAATAATCAATCAATCCCAGTTCTCACCTTTGATTTACCCTGTGAGCTCAGCTCTGTTTCCTCTGGATTGTCTTGAGTATTCCACTGTTCACTCCCTCTGCATCATAATTCTATTAATGCTTCATTCTTTCTTTTCAAGTAATTTATTTTTATATGTTTTGTTCACTAATCCTAAAAACAAACTATTACCTTATCCTTTGGAAATAAAAGATAAAATAAGTGCCTTAAAAAAAATGCTGTGTGTATCAGCTTGACATACCCAGGAAGAGGGAATCTCAAATGAGGAATTGTCTTAGTCAGATAGGCGTGTGTGTGGGTATCCCTACGTGGGTATCCTATTTTCTAAATTGCTAATTGATGTAGGCTCTTTGTGGGCCTAGGCAGTATAAGAAGGGTAGCTGAGCAAGCCAAGGGAAGCAAGCCAGTAAGCAGCTTTTCACTATTTGAGTTCCTGCCCTGACTCCCTCAGTTATGAATTGTGATTGGGAGTGTAAGCCAAGTTAAACCTTTCCTTCTCAAGTCCCTTTTGGTGTTTGTCATAGCAACAGAACTGGAACATAGGCTGTCTTTATAGCATTCTTTTTTGTTTTGTTAAAAAGGAAACCTCTTATAGATACAGAAAGTGATAATTTGGGTTTATATTGTTATATCATTTCATGTATCCCATAATTCAGGCTAAGAATTTCTTAAATGTTTATTATATTTGTAACACTATTAATTTTGAGTAAATTCTTGTTATTTAGGGAATTATGCAGGCCGAGGAACTACTGGAATGGTTGCTCGATTTATCCCTTCTCATCTTAGTAATAAATCCTGCAGAGTGACTTCTCTGTGTTACAGTGAAGATGGCCAAGAGATTCTTGTTAGTTATTCTTCAGATTACATCTATCTGTTTGACCCCAAAGACGACACAGCACGAGAACTTAAAACTCCTGCAGAGGAGAGGCGAGAAGAGGTAAGATTACTCAAAACTAGACTCTTCATTCATAGGGAGATACCTGTAATTCCCAGAAGACAGGATAGATGATCATCCTTGGCTGAGTAAGTTTGAGGTCAGCCTGAGCTACAGATGATGCTATCCTCAAAAAAGGAAAAGGAAAAGAAGTAGAAGAGTTAAGTGTTCAAATAAATAAGTAAATGCATTGATTTTTGAAGGGTTTATGATTTAGGGAACATATGAAAGAACAGACTATAAATAGCACTGAAAAATGGTCTAATTTTAGGAAATACGTAATATAAAACCTTTAACCTTGTAGATGCACAACACAGTATAAAAAATCAACATCTCTAGTACTTGGAGGAGAGTCAGTTAGGACAGTGGACAGTGTGATGGTAAACATCTATGAGATTGTGTTCATGCAGCAAGTGCCACCCCTACCATTCACTGTTCACACGCAGGCAACAGTTCCATCCTCTCAGTTGCCCCATTGTTTTTCAGGTACAGATTAGTGGCATGTGACAATAGCCCTAGGTACATGTCACAAAATTCCCATGAGAAAGTAGGAAAAGTTCAAGAGGGCATTTCTGTAAAAGGTGAATAAATTGAATTACTATGACCAGAATATAAAAGTGGAAAGCTAGAAGTACATTTTGGACAGTATACAACCATGGGAACATATTTGGTTTAGCTTGTTAGGCTTTTCCTAACATGCATGCCATATTGGACCTTCAAAAATACTTTATTAAAGATTTACTTTTAATTTTTTTAAAAAAATTTTTCCTTTTTTTTTTTTTTTTGGTTTTCCGAGACAGGGTTTCTCTGTGTAGCTTTGTGCCTTTCCTGGAACTCACTTGGTAGCCCAGGCTGGCCTCGGGCTCACAGAGATCCGCCTGGCTCTGCCTCCCGAGTGCTGGGATTAAAGGCATGTGCCACCACCGCCCAGCAAAAATTTTTATTTTATATGTATGGTAGTTTTGCTTGTATGTATGTCTACACATCATGTACATGCTTATTGCATGCCAAAGGCCAGAAGACTCTCGTCCCTAGAGTTGGAGTTACAGAAGACTGTGAGCTGCATGTTGGTGCGGGAACCATACTTGTGTCCTCTGGAAGAGCAGCCAGTGCTCTTAACCACTGAGCCATCTCTGTATTCCTAACTTGGACCTTTTTATTTTGCAGTGATCTATGCTTGTTCTATAATTTGGCTTATTAAATGTTGTTTCTTAAATTAATTAAATTGTTAATAATAGTGGTTTGGTATTAGCTAAGTATTAATGTGCTTATATTATTTGATTTATGGTAATAGAGATTGAACCCAAGGCCTCACATTATAGGCAAGCACTGAGCTATATTCTCGACATTTGCACATTTAAAGGAAGAACGTAGCAAATGTGTAATTCCCATGAGATGAAAAACTAAATTCAGTTGTGAATACTGATGACATGACCACTGCAAGGTATGGTTAAAGGGAAGGTTTTCATTGTAGATGTGAGGGGCATACAGCCAGAGGCATCTGGAGAAGTCCAGAGCAGAGAGAGAAAGTATAGACTGATCTGGCCTTGAATGGAGAGATGGGGTTGGGAGAATGGGAGGTGGAGACAGAGAGGAAGACAAAAGAGACGGAGCATAGTCCAAATAGCGGGTTATGAGGAGGAGCTGGGCCAGGGATGGCAGCATGAGCTCTGCAATGCCTAACAGCTGCTTGTGAGAGTGAGGGAGGCTGCAGGCCAGCAGGTGCTTTGGTGTGCTAATAGATACCAAGGGTGCCATTTGTCCTTTCTGCCGGTGATAAGGAAACGGAGGGGAGCAGGCTTCATAGATTGCTGAAGAATGCTGCTTTTAGCTAACCGCCAGAACTTGAGCTTGACAAGTTATTATAAAATTAGAAAAAAATAATTATTTTGTAGGTGAATTTTAAGATGTTGAATGTGACAGTATATTTATGTAAAGTAGGAAAATTATAAGCTCTTTTGTTTGAGTTTATTGGACGGATTGGAGACGGATTCTGCCGTGTCACTTTGCTGCTGTGTAGTTTCCCCTTGAGACATGGGGGTAAGTCTAGTTGCAGTCAACCTCTGTGACGGAGAGATAATGAAGAACTGGGAAGTGTACAGACGTTTTAAAGTGGGCCAGCCAGCTTTGCTATCATAGACTCCTTAGCAAAAGATGATTACATCGTCAGGACTAATGCTGATGATTTTGTGGTGATGTTTTTCTTAGTATGCGTTGTTGAATCAACCAAGTTAAAAACAATAATTCTAAAATCTGAATTATAAAAATGAACCATACTTATTATATTTAGCCAAACAAGAGTTTTATATGTATGTGAAATTAATGAGCTATCTTCTTTTTAATTTCCATAGTTTTTCATTTGATATCTTATGTTAAAACTTAGACAATAATATTTACATCAGCTATTCTTAACCCAACAATTATTTATTAGGTACCTCTATACACTTAGTTTTAAACTTCAGAAAATGATTACCTGAGCCAGGCACTGGTGGTGCATGTCTTTAATCCCAGCAATCAGGAGGAAGAGGCAAGTGGATCTCTAAGTTTGGGGCCAGCCTGGTCTACAGATCGAGTTTGAGGATAGCCAGAGATATACAAAAACTCTGTCTTGAAAAATAAAAAAAAAAATTTTAAAAAAGAAAGGAAGAACAGAAAGTGATTACATAAAGACATGGCCCCTTCATTTAAGCCAGCAAAGTACTGGAGTGTCTCTGACTCTCCTCCTCCCAGTGCTGGGTTATGAGTATACCTGACCACACTCACTTTTTGTATGGATTCTAATAATTCCAACTCAGGTCCTCATACTTATGCAGCACACACTCTTACCATTGAACCATCTGCCTAATCACAGTCAACTTTAAAAGTATATAATTAAGTATTGTATATTCACAAAGAGATGCAGCTAATATCGTTGATACTCTTATCATATTAATCAACTAAGAAAGCATGCTAGGTGAAAGAAGATAGATACAAAAAGATAGATACATATTATATTATTCCACTGATATGCGATAATATACAGAATACACACATCTTTTCTTTTAAAAATTTGTTTATTTTATGTATATGAGTGCTCTATTGAAATTTTGCCTAAAGAGGGCATCATATCCTGCTATAGATGGGTTGTCAGCTACTATGTGGTTGCTGGAAATTGAACTCAGAACCTCTGGAAGAGCAGCCAGTGTTCTTAACCACTGAGCCATCCCTCTGGCCCTGAATATACACATCTTTAGAGAGAGAGAGTAGATTATTGGTTTTCTGGCCCTTTGGAAACGGACAGGTAAAGAATGGCTCCTGATGGGAATGGGATTTCTTTTGGAGATGAATAAAATGTTCTAGAATCAGATAATGATAACAATTGATACTAATCCCTGAAAGGTGCCCTTTGACTTGGAAGTTGATTATTGAGCTTAGTATTGATTCTTTACATTTACCTATCTATCTATCTATCTATCTCTATCTATCTATCTATCTATCTATCATAGCGCACATGTGGAGATCAGTACAGCTTTTTTTTTTTTTAACTTTTTTGTTGTTGGTTTTTGTTTTTGTTTGTGTTTGTTTTGTTGTTGTTTTTTCAAGACAGAGTTTCTTTCTTTCTGCCATATTGGTTCCTAGGATCAAATTCATGTTATTAGATTCGGCAGCAAGAACATTTGCCTACAGCATTGGCTCACTGGCCTCTACTGTGTTGACTGTTTTTTGTTGTTTTTTTTTAACGATGATATGTGAATTTGGCAAATGTTTACTCATTGGTGTGCAAGTTAGTTTTTTGTCAACTTGATATAGACCTAGACATATCTGGGAAAGAATCTCAATTAATGAATTGCTCCCCATTCATTTGTCCTGTGGGCATGTCTATGGAGGCATTTGCTTGATTAATGATTTATGTGTGAAGGCCCAACCCACTATGGGTGCTGCCCCTCGTGGATAGGTGGTCCTGGGTTATATAAGAAAGCAGGCTGAAGCATGGAGAGCAAAGCAGAAAGTCGCATTCCTCCATGAGCTCTGCTTTAGGTCTTGTTCTGACCTCCCTTCATGATGGACCTTAAGCTGTAAGGTGAAATCAACTCCTTCCTCTCCAAGTTGTTATCACAGCAATAGAAAGCTAACTAGAATGTTTGGTAATTTTGGCAAGAATGGTATCCGTGGAAAGATAAAAAAGCAAAACAACCAGCAGCAACCATGGAAACATTGACCGTATTGGATTGAGAGAGGAATGGTAGAGTAAATGTTGACATGCTTCATGCCTTAGAGTAAACTGAAGGAAAAGCAAGTGGAGCTAGGGAGAAACATATGAGCTCTTAGGAAGCTGTGAATTTCTTTTGCATCAGTAGAAGAGCTTTCAGTATGTTAGAGAACCAGGTGAGAGGACATTAGTACAGGAAAAGAAGAGTGATGTTGATGCAGGGTACTTGAGGGCTTAAGAAAGGCAAGAAAAGCAATTTGGTAAACACTTGGGCATAAAGAGAAGGAACGATACATTCTTTGAGAATGATTAGGAGTTAGGGAATTTCGAGTAGAAATAAATTTGTTGAATTCTGCTAAGAAAATTGGTGTCATTTCTATAGGGCTTTATTTTTAAAATAAATAAAACCATACTTTGTGTATTGTAGAACAAATTTGTGGGAAGATCACTCTTTCAGGTAGGTCAGTGAGACACTTATATTCAGTGGCTAGTCATGTCTAATTGTGATCCTCCTGCCTCACCGGGGATTGCAGGCTGGCACCACTAAACCCAGCTTACATGTACACAGTCTCAAAGTTATATTTGTATTTGTGCTTTTTAGGTTGAGGATAGTAAGTATAGACTGTAGCACCAGTGGCTGTTTATTATCATGAGCTCTGTAAAAGAC
Organism: Onychomys torridus; assembly: GCF_903995425.1. Taxonomy (NCBI): domain Eukaryota; kingdom Metazoa; phylum Chordata; class Mammalia; order Rodentia; family Cricetidae; genus Onychomys; species Onychomys torridus. Next base: position 29,163,824 of record NC_050453.1, read on the forward strand.
TTATACACCATACAGCAGTATTTCATGTATTGATCTAGCATTTCATTTCTATACTTAAAGATAGTTGGAAATGCTCCATTAAAGTATGCTGTAAGAATTGTGGACTGGGGATTAATTCAGAGGTATAGCACTTAGCTCAGCTGCACAAGGCTTTGGATTCAATCCCCAATCACCAGAATATAAACTGGAAAGCAAATCTTTTCTTTAGACTCACATAGACTCTACTTATGATTATTACCTTGTAGTTACGACAGCCTCCGGTTTAACGCTTGGACTTCGTGGTGATTGGTCAGACACTGGTCCCAGAGCAAGGCCAGAGAGTGAACGAGAACGAGATGGTAACTATACTTAGACCAGCTTTTTGTGACATGTGCTATTTAAAGATTTATTTATCTTGTATATGTGAGTGTGTTTCCTCCTTGTGCTGGTGGAGAGCAGAAGGCATCAGATGCCCTGGCGCTGGAGTTACAGATGGTTGTGAGCCACCTGGGAACTGAACCTGGGTCCTTCTCATAGAGCAGCAAGTACTCTTAACCTCTGAGCCTTCTCCAGCCCCTTATTTCCACTGTTTTCTATTGTAAATGATGCTACAATGAAATCTTAGTAAGAGTATTTTCGTAGAGCTGTCCAAATACATCATAGGGTAAATTCCTAGAAGTGCAATGGCTGAGTCACTGGATAAGTATATTTTACTTTTATATACATATATGCATACACACATATATGTATACATACATATATAAAAATATATTTTATTTGATGAATCTGTAGCCAAAATCTTACTCTAATTATTATTAAAACTTCTTTAATCAAAACAGTTTCCTAAGTATAGTATCCTTGGCTCTATTTTATATTATTCTTAAATATAAAGTTAAAGTATGTAAAGGGGCTTACATGCCTGTAATCCCAGAACTTGGAAGGCTGTGACCGAAGGATTATTATAAATTCAAGCCAGGGCTACATAGTAAATTCCAGACCAGCCTGGACTACAGAGTCAGGAGACCCTGTCTCCAAAAAACAAACCATATCAAAGACATGATTGGATAATTATTACATTTTTATCTGATCTCTTTGTTGTTTTGACTTTTGAACTTGGGCCTTACTGTGTAGCCCTGACTGTCTTTATACTTGCTGTGTGTTCCAGGCTGGTCTCCAGGTCACACCAGTCTTCCTGCTTCAGCCTCTTCAGTGTTGGGTTTTCATACTTCTGTTTTAAAGTGCCCTTAATATCCACAGCACTGTAAGAACATAAACTGCTCTTTCTATGATACTCTTATCATATTAATCAACTAAGAAAGCATGCTAGGTGAAAGAAGATAGATACAAAAAGATAGATACATATTATATTATTCCACTGATATGCGATAATATACAGAATACACACATCTTTTCTTTTAAAAATTTGTTATTTTTATGTATATGAGTGCTCTATTGAAATTTTGCCTAAAGAGGGCATCATATCCTGCTATAGATGGTTGTCAGCTACTATGGTGTTGCTGGAAATTGAACTCAGAACCTCTGGAAGAGCAGCCAGTGTTCTTAACCACTGAGCCATCCCTCTGGCCCTGAATATACACATCTTTAGAGAGAGAGAGTAGATTATTGGTTTTCTGGCCCTTTGGAAACGGACAGGTAAAGAATGGCTCCTGATGGGAATGGGATTTTCTTTGGAGATGAATAAAATGTTCTAGAATCAGATAATGATAACAATTGATACTAATCCCTGAAAGGTGCCCTTTGACTTGGAAGTTGATTATTGAGCTTAGTATTGATTCTTTACAATTACCTATCTATATATCTATCTATCTCTATCTATCTATCTATCTATCTATCTATCATAGCGCACATGTGGAGATCAGTACAGCTTTTTTTTTTTAACTTTTTTTGTTTTGGTTTTTGTTTTTGTTTTTGTTGTTGTTTTTTGTTGTGTTTTTCAAGACAAGTTTCTTCTTTCTGCCATATTGTTCCATAGAGTGCCACCCCTACCATTCACTGTTCACACGCAGGCAACAGTTCCATCCTCTCAGTTGCCCCATTGTTTTTCAGGTACAGATTAGTGGCATGTGACAATAGCCCTAGGTACATGTCACAAAATTCCCATGAGAAAGTAGGAAAAGTTCAAGAGGGCATTTCTGTAAAAGGTGAATAAATTGAATTACTATGACCAGAATATAAAAGTGGAAAGCTAGAAGTACATTTTGGACAGTATACAACCATGGGAACATATTTGGTTTAGCTTGTTAGGCTTTTCCTAACATGCATGCCATATTGGACCTTCAAAAATACTTTATTAAAGATTTACTTTTAATTTTTTTAAAAAAATTTTTCCTTTTTTTTTTTTTTGGTTTTCCGAGACAGGGTTTCTCTGTGTAGCTTTGTGCCTTTCCTGGAACTCACTTGGTAGCCCAGGCTGGCCTGGAACTCACAGAGATCCTCCTGGCTCTGCCTCCCGAGTGCTGGGATCAAAGGCATGTGCCACCACCGCCCAGCAAAAATTTTTATTTTATATGTATGGTAGTTTTGCTTGTATGTATGTCTACACATCATGTACATGCTTATTGCATGCCAAAGGCCAGAAGACTCTCGTCCCTAGAGTTGGAGTTACAGAAGACTGTGAGCTGCATGTTGGTGCGGGAACCATACTTGTGTCCTCTGGAAGAGCAGCCAGTGCTCTTAACCACTGAGCCATCTCTGTATTCCTAACTTGGACCTTTTTATTTTGCAGTGATCTATGCTTGTTCTATAATTTGGCTTATTAAATGTTGTTTCTTAAATTAATTAAATTGTTAATAATAGTGGTTTGGTATTAGCTAAGTATTAATGTGCTTATATTATTTGATTTATGGTAATAGAGATTGAACCCAAGGCCTCACATTATAGGCAAGCACTGAGCTATATTCTCGACATTTGCACATTTAAAGGAAGAACGTAGCAAATGTGTAATTCCCATGAGATGAAAAACTAAATTCAGTTGTGAATACTGATGACATGACCACTGCAAGGTATGGTTAAAGGGAAGGTTTTCATTGTAGATGTGAGGGGCATACAGCCAGAGGCATCTGGAGAAGTCCAGAGCAGAGAGAGAAAGTATAGACTGATCTGGCCTTGAATGGAGAGATGGGGTTGGGAGAATGGGAGGTGGAGACAGAGAGGAAGACAAAAGAGACGGAGCATAGTCCAAATAGCGGGTTATGAGGAGGAGCTGGGCCAGGGATGGCAGCATGAGCTCTGCAATGCCTAACAGCTGCTTGTGAGAGTGAGGGAGGCTGCAGGCCAGCAGGTGCTTTGGTGTGCTAATAGATACCACGGGTGCCATTTGTCCTTTCTGCCGGTGATAAGGAAACGGAGGGGAGCAGGCATCATAGATTGCTGAAGAATGCTGCTTTTAGCTAACCGCCAGAACTTGAGCTTGACAAGTTATTATAAAATTAGAAAAAAATAATTATTTTGTAGGTGAATTTTAAGATGTTGAATGTGACAGTATATTTATGTAAAGTAGGAAAATTATAAGCTCTTTTGTTTGAGTTTATTGGACGGATTGGAGACGGATTCTGCCGTGTCACTTTGCTGCTGTGTAGTTTCCCCTTGAGACATGGGGGTAAGTCTAGTTGCAGTCAACCTCTGTGACGGAGAGATAATGAAGAACTGGGAAGTGTACAGACGTTTTAAAGTGGGCCAGCCAGCTTTGCTATCATAGACTCCTTAGCAAAAGATGATTACATCGTCAGGACTAATGCTGATGATTTTGTGGTGATGTTTTTCTTAGTATGCGTTGTTGAATCAACCAAGTTAAAAACAATAATTCTAAAATCTGAATTATAAAAATGAACCATACTTATTATATTTAGCCAAACAAGAGTTTTATATGTATGTGAAATTAATGAGCTATCTTCTTTTTAATTTCCATAGTTTTTCATTTGATATCTTATGTTAAAACTTAGACAATAATATTTACATCAGCTATTCTTAACCCAACAATTATTTATTAGGTACCTCTATACACTTAGTTTTAAACTTCAGAAAATGATTACCTGAGCCAGGCACTGGTGGTGCATGTCTTTAATCCCAGCAATCAGGAGGAAGAGGCAAGTGGATCTCTAAGTTTGGGGCCAGCCTGGTCTACAGATCGAGTTTGAGGATAGCCAGAGATATACAAAAACTCTGTCTTGAAAAATAAAAAAAAAAAATTTTAAAAAAGAAAGGAAGAACAGAAAGTGATTACATAAAGACATGGCCCCTTCATTTAAGCCAGCAAAGTACTGGAGTGTCTCTGACTCTCCTCCTCCCAGTGCTGGGTTATGAGTATACCTGACCACACTCACTTTTTGTATGGATTCTAATAATTCCAACTCAGGTCCTCATACTTATGCAGCACACACTCTTACCATTGAACCATCTGCCTAATCACAGTCAACTTTAAAAGTATATAATTAAGTATTGTATATTCACAAAGAGATGCAGCTAATATCGTTGATACTCTTATCATATTAATCAACTAAGAAAGCATGCTAGGTGAAAGAAGATAGATACAAAAAGATAGATACATATTATATTATTCCACTGATATGCGATAATATACAGAATACACACATCTTTTCTTTTAAAAATTTGTTTATTTTATGTATATGAGTGCTCTATTGAAATTTTGCCTAAAGAGGGCATCATATCCTGCTATAGATGGTTGTCAGCTACTATGTGGTTGCTGGAAATTGAACTCAGAACCTCTGGAAGAGCAGCCAGTGTTCTTAACCACTGAGCCATCCCTCTGGCCCTGAATATACACATCTTTAGAGAGAGAGAGTAGATTATTGGTTTTCTGGCCCTTTGGAAACGGACAGGTAAAGAATGGCTCCTGATGGGAATGGGATTTCTTTTGGAGATGAATAAAATGTTCTAGAATCAGATAATGATAACAATTGATACTAATCCCTGAAAGGTGCCCTTTGACTTGGAAGTTGATTATTGAGCTTAGTATTGATTCTTTACATTTACCTATCTATATATCTATCTATCTCTATCTATCTATCTATCTATCTATCTATCATAGCGCACATGTGGAGATCAGTACAGCTTTTTTTTTTTAACTTTTTTGTTGTTGGTTTTTTGTTTTTGTTTGTGTTTGTTTTGTTGTTGTTTTTTCAAGACAGAGTTTCTTTCTTTCTGCCATATTGGTTCCTAGGATCAAATTCATGTTATTAGATTCGGCAGCAAGAACATTTGCCTACAGCATTGGCTCACTGGCCTCTACTGTTGACTGTTTTTTGTTGTTTTTTTTTAACGATGATATGTGAATTTGGCAAATGTTTACTCATTGGTGTGCAAGTTAGTTTTTTGTCAACTTGATATAGACCTAGACATATCTGGGAAAGAATCTCAATTAATGAATTGCTCCCCATTCATTTGTCCTGTGGGCATGTCTATGGAGGCATTTGCTTGATTAATGATTTATGTGTGAAGGCCCAACCCACTATGGGTGCTGCCCCTCGTGGATAGGTGGTCCTGGGTTATATAAGAAAGCAGGCTGAAGCATGGAGAGCAAAGCAGAAAGTCGCATTCCTCCATGAGCTCTGCTTTAGGTCTTGTTCTGACCTCCCTTCATGATGGACCTTAAGCTGTAAGGTGAAATCAACTCCTTCCTCTCCAAGTTGTTATCACAGCAATAGAAAGCTAACTAGAATGTTTGGTAATTTTGGCAAGAATGGTATCCGTGGAAAGATAAAAAAGCAAAACAACCAGCAGCAACCATGGAAACATTGACCGTATTGGATTGAGAGAGGAATGGTAGAGTAAATGTTGACATGCTTCATGCCTTAGAGTAAACTGAAGGAAAAGCAAGTGGAGCTAGGGAGAAACATATGAGCTCTTAGGAAGCTGTGAATTTCTTTGCATCAGTAGAAGAGCTTTCAGTATGTTAGAGAACCAGGTGAGAGGACATTAGTACAGGAAAAGAAGAGTGATGTTGATGCAGGGTACTTGAGGGCTTAAGAAAGGCAAGAAAAGCAATTGGTAAACACTTGGGCATAAAGAGAAGGAACGATACATTCTTTGAGAATGATTAGGAGTTAGGGAATTTCGAGTAGAAATAAATTTGTTGAATTCTGCTAAGAAAATTGGTGTCATTTCTATAGGGCTTTATTTTTAAAATAAATAAAACCATACTTTGTGTATTGTAGAACAAATTTGTGGGAAGATCACTCTTTCAGGTAGGTCAGTGAGACACTTATATTCAGTGGCTAGTCATGTCTAATTGTGATCCTCCTGCCTCACCGGGGATTGCAGGCTGGCACCACTAAACCCAGCTTACATGTACACAGTCTCAAAGTTATATTTGTATTTGTGCTTTTTAGGTTGAGGATAGTAAGTATAGACTGTAGCACCAGTGGCTGTTTATTATCATGAGCTCTGTAAAAGACTTATACACCATACAGCAGTATTTCATGTATTGATCTAGCATTTCATTTCTATACTTAAAGATAGTTGGAAATGCTCCATTAAAGTATGCTGTAAGAATTGTGGACTGGGGATTAATTCAGAGGTATAGCACTTAGCTCAGCTGCACAAGGCTTTGGATTCAATCCCCAATCACCAGAATATAAACTGGAAGCAAATCTTTTCTTTAGACTCACATAGACTCTACTTATGATTATTACCTTGTAGTTACGACAGCCTCCGGTTAAACGCTTGAGACTTCGTGGTGATTGGTCAGACACTGGTCCCAGAGCAAGGCCAGAGAGTGAACGAGAACGAGATGGTAACTATACTTAGACCAGCTTTTTGTGACATGTGCTATTTAAAGATTTATTTATCTTGTATATGTGAGTGTGTTTCCTCCTTGTGCTGGTGGAGAGCAGAAGGCATCAGATGCCCTGGCGCTGGAGTTACAGATGGTTGTGAGCCACCTGGGAACTGAACCTGGGTCCTTCTCATAGAGCAGCAAGTACTCTTAACCTCTGAGCCTTCTCCAGCCCCTTATTTCCACTGTTTTCTATTGTAAATGATGCTACAATGAAATCTTAGTAAGAGTATTTTCGTAGAGCTGTCCAAATACATCATAGGGTAAATTCCTAGAAGTGCAATGGCTGAGTCACTGGATAAGTATATTTTACTTTTATATACATATATGCATACACACATATATGTATACATACATATATAAAAATATATTTTATTTGATGAATCTGTAGCCAAAATCTTACTCTAATTATTATTAAAACTTCTTTAATCAAAACAGTTTCCTAAGTATAGTATCCTTGGCTCTATTTTATATTATTCTTAAATATAAAGTTAAAGTATGTAAAGGGGCTTACATGCCTGTAAGCCCAGAACTTGGAAGGCTGTGACCGAAGGATTATTATAAATTCAAGCCAGGGCTACATAGTAAATTCCAGACCAGCCTGGACTACAGAGTCAGGAGACCCTGTCTCCAAAAAACAAACCATATCAAAGACATGATTGGATAATTATTACATTTTTATCTGATCTCTTTGTTGTTTTGACTTTTGAACTTGGGCCTTACTGTGTAGCCCTGACTGTCTTTATACTTGCTGTGTGTTCCAGGCTGGTCTCCAGGTCACACCAGTCTTCCTGCTTCAGCCTCTTCAGTGTTGGGTTTTCATACTTCTGTTTTAAAGTGCCCTTAATATCCACAGCACTGTAAGAACATAAACTGCTCTTTCTATTCCCTGTGGTATAACAAAATAAAATGCCCTTAAAGGAGAAAAGCAAACAGATGATTATTTGAACAAAGAAAAGGAGTTAAGTTGAAAAGACAAAATACATTCTCTGTCAACTAGTTGCAAATACCTGTGACTATATAACCCCAAAAGGACCTGATCTCATTAAATACCTAGAACTTATAGTAACTAATAAGAATTCTGTTTTAGGGAAATTGAGGTAAAATCCCAAGGTTATTTCATGTCTGTCCTTGATAATATTGTTGTAATGAGAAAGCAAGCCTTTTCTTCAGTTTATTTCACTTAGAATTCATGAGCCCTCCTATGGGGCACACTTATGACTATTAATAAACAGTGGTGGGATGGGGGGGGGCGGGGAGACACAGAGTTCCCTAAGAACAGGCATAGATGAGGATGAGAATTTACACTATTAGAGAGCCTACTGTACACATACATGATAGTCATTCATTCAATTATTATAAAATGTGATGAGGACTCTAATAGGTCCTTATGCATTCACATAAGTTACTTAGATGATGTGATGTTTTAATTTCTAGCATTTTAAAGACCTTCAAGTCTAGGTTTTGTATTAAAGATCCTGACTTTTGCCAAACTTACTAATAAAATTTATGTTGTAATAGGAGAGCAAAGTCCCAATGTGTCGCTGATGCAGAGAATGTCTGATATGTTGTCAAGGTGGTTTGAAGAAGCAAGTGAAGTTGCACAAAGCAATAGAGGAAGGGGAAGACCTCGGCCCAGAGGTAATTTGTCTCACTAGTTCAAGTCCCTCTCTTTCTTCCCTTCCCTTCCCTCCCCCTCCCTTCTCCTCCCTCCCCTCTCCTCCCTTCCCCTCCCCTCCTTCACTTTGTTTTTGAAACAGGGTTTCTCTATGTAGCCCTGGCTGTCCTGGAACTCACTCTGCAGACCATGCCCACTAGAAGATAGTTTTTGTTGATCTCATCTATCTAAACTGAACTGTGTTTTATAACCAAAGTAATCATAGGTCTCTTCTGATTCCACTAGGCTATAACTCTTTAACTTATCTCAAAAGAAAACAAAAGTAAGATTTTCAATTTTAAGTCCTTTTCCAATGCACTTTGAAAATGGACATCTACAAAACTCTAAAGATAAGCACATGCATATAATTTTAAAAATTGATTATTTAAAAAAATTGATATCTAGTCGGATGGTGGTGGCACACGCCTTTAATCCCAGCACTTGGGAGGCAGAGCCAGGTAAATCTCTGTGAGTTTCAGGCCAGCCTGGTCCACAGAGCGAAATCCAATACAGGCACCACAACACAGAGAAACCCTGTCTCAAAAAAACAAAAACAAAACCAAAATGATATCTATTTAGTGTGTGTATATGTGCACATATATGTATGAGTGTGCATGTGGAGGTAAGAAAACAACTTGGGGAAGTCAGTTTTCAAACTTAGTCAGACTTGGCAGCAAATATCCTTACCTGCTTAGCCATTATACTGGCCCAAGATGGATTATTTTAACAAGAATGTGTCATTGATTCTTATTTCTATTGACTAGAATGTTTGATCAAGAGGACCAACCCACCAGTGGCTGTTATTGGTACACTGAATGTCTTAGTTGGGGTTTCTATTCTGTGGTGAACAAAAAGAAAGTTGAAGAGGAAAGGATTTACTTGGCTTACACTTCCACATCGCTTTCATCATGAAGGAAGTTAGGACAGGAACTCAAACATGGCAGGAACCTGGAGGCAGGAGCTGAGGCGGAGGCTGTGGAGGGGTGCTGCTTACTGACTTGCTTCCCATGGCATGCTCAGCCTGCTTTCTTATAGAACCCAGGAGCAGGGAAGGCACCACCCACCATGGGCTGGGCCTACCTCCATTAATCAGTAATTAAGAAAATGCCTTAAAGCTGGATCTTCCTTTTTTTTTTTTTTTTTTCCTTTTTCTCGAGACAGAGTTTCTCTGTGTAGCCTTGCGCCTTTCTTAGAACTCACTGTGTAGCCCAGGCTGGCCTCGAACTCACAGAGATCCGCCTGCCTCTGCCTCCCAAGTGCTGGGATAAAAGCTGTGTGCCACCACCGCCCGTCTAAAGCTGGATCTTATGTGACATTTTCTCAGCTGAAGTTCCCTTTTTTCAGATAACTCTAGTTTGTGTCAAGTTGACATAAGACTAGCCAGCACATTGAAATTTTATATATAACTTGTTATTTATTTATTTATTTATTTATTTATTTATTTTACACACATATATTGTGTGCGTATGTGTGTGTGTTTTCAGAACATGTTTCTGTAGGTTTGTTTTACATTTAAAATTTGAGTTTGAGGCTAGAGAGATGGATCAAGAGCAGTTTAGAGATGGTTAAGAGCACTTACTGCTTTTGGAGAAGACTTGAGTTCAGTTCCCAGAACATAGCTGCTCACAACTGTCAGCAACTTCAATTCTGGGGATTCAGTATCCTCTTTTGGCCTCTGCAGGCACATGCATGCATGTGACCAAAACACTCAGACATGTACAATAAAAATAATTAGATCTTTAAAAACTTGAGTTTGCATTAACATGTGCTTTTTTTTTAAGGTGGAACAAATCAGTCAGATGTTTCAACTCTTCCTACGGTTCCATCAAATCCTAATTTGGAAGTGGGTGAAACTGCAATGGATGTAGATGCCCCTGCTGAGCAACTTCAACCTTCTACATCCTCTCCAGTGTCAGTTCCGGCTCAAGCAGCAGCATCTGCCATAGAAAGCCCTCATTCTGCTTCTCTGCTGCCTTCTCCAGACAGTGAACAGAGGCATTCTGTTGAGGCGTCTGGACACCATACACATCAGCAGTCTGGTGAGGATATTATTCTTCAAGTAAGCTGTTGATGTGCTGATCTCTGTTAATGAACACCTTATGGTCTGTTGTGAAAGATTCTAAATCACAGTAACTTCTTGCTGGAATAAATGGTCAGAATTATTTGTAGTATGCAAACAGTAACTTAAACACAAGTTTCAAATATGTCTAATTTGCATGAATTTTTACAACTAATGAATCTTTATTTTGCATAAGATAGTTTTTCTAAGGTAACTAGGCATTATTTTGACATAGTTTAATACACTGGAAGATTATTTTATAGACCATTATTGGTGAAAATAATGTTCTAGATTTAGTTGGTTCTATGTCTGTATTAAAATGACAGTGAAAATATATCTTCATTATTATTATTATTATTCCTGTTGTGTTTATATTTTTAATTTTTCCTCAGATTATGAAATACTTTGAATATGTTCAGAATAGTGAGTCTGCAATGGGCCCTTCTCAACAACATAGTGTGCTTTACTAGGAGAATTATTTCACTATTGTATATATATGAAAAGGAATTCTCTTACCAAATCTTTATCTTTACTTGATGCTAGTTAAAAAAAAAAATCAGTTCCTAAATTCTGTTAGCATATTTTTCTCTCAATACAGTAACTTCTCATGTTTTTTTCCCTTCCAATTATATAATATACTACTATTTGCAATAATTTTAGTAAATATCTATATCTATAATGTATATGTATACATACACATATATATAGTCTTCTTGAAATTTTTACTATACTTTTAAATATAGTAAAAATGATATACTTGTTTATTATTTTAAGTTCTTTTAAGGAAGCAGTTTACTTGACAGAGAACAGGAATACAGCTAGGAATACAGCTAGCAGCTAAAGTAGGACCTCTGACAGTTTCCTAACAGCTTTGCCTCCAAGCTGTCCTGGATGCCAGATCCCAGATGATGGGTGTTTTAAATTAAGTGCTGTTTTATCACTATATCTCATTTTTGGTAATTAATATTCACTTTCTATGGGAATAGAATGCAGGGTCAACTGCATAACTATTAACACTATGTATAGTTTATAAAAACATAAGCTAAAGCTGAGCTAGAAAGTCAGCTTTTCTGCATTTCACATGGCATTTCAGCTTGAGGGAAAATAAAATACTCTTAATTGTTTGAGAGACAGAGTTAGAAGTAGACCAAAACTAGTATAATTAGTGAAGATAAGAAAAAATTTTAAAAATACTACTTTTTATTTTATGTGTGTTAATGTTTTGCCTGTGCATAGGCATGTGCATTGTGTTTATGTCTGAGGAAGCCAGCAGAGGGCATTAGCCTCCCTGGAACTGGAGTTAAATCAGTTGCTAGCCACCATGTAGGTGCTGGGAGCTGAGTCTGTAAGAGAAGTGCTCATGATGGCCGAGCCATCTCTGCAGCCTCAAGATTAGGAGTTCAAAGTGGCAGTGTGGTTGCAAACATCTTGAGAGACTTTAAGCAATCTGAAGTTATCGGGAAAACTTAGCAAAAAGACTCTTTAGCCCAGTTTTAAGTCCTATTGAGTCTTAAACAGTCCCAATTGTTTCTTAAACACATTTGTGAGTTAAATATTTTGGAGCTTTAAAAAAACTGTTTTTCATAGTTATTTTATGCATTTTCATACCACGGTTTAAACTGCTGAGCTCCTTTTAGCATTTAATATACTAAAGAATAGTTTTTATGATGACCATATGATCATTATTTGAATATTATTTAGTACCTTTGTCCATAAACATTTCAAAGATAGTAAGGAAATTAGTAGATTGAGACTTTTGCTTAACTTTGATAAGCTATGATTAAAGTATTTTCCTGTTTTCTAAACTGTACCACTTCTGAGGAAAATGATTTGGTATGAGATGTAGATTATGCCTACAATTATTTCAGTAGTAGCCCTTTCATTATCTTAGCATCCATCGTGTCTGCAGCAAGGACCTAATGTTTTATTTTTGTTTTTTCTGATCCATTTGTGCTTACCCAAGCCTATCCAAATCCAGGTGCCTTAATAGACACTGGGGATTGTTCACTGTGAGAATGTAATAGTGGGAATGCCAGTTTGGAGCTGTGGTTTCTGTTAGTGCCTTTGTAGAACTAGACAAAGTGGAGGTGACTGCTTCGCTATACTCACCTTGCTGTGGACACCTCTTTATGTAAATGTTTGTGCCTTTCCTGCATATCACATGTCTTTCCTTTGTCATTTTTAATAGTTGACTACAGGGACAGTGAGAAGGAAAACTAGCCCAGTGCTTTGGGACCCTTCTCATAGTCTACATCTGAATCTCTCAGTGATGATAGTGAAAGTCACACCATGGATATTAGTGAACACTTGTCAGAGCACTCTGTCTTCCCATGCCTTTTGCTGTCCAGCTGTAAGAATGTGGTTTTTGTTGTTGTTGTTGTTTTTGTTTGTTTGTTTTTTTGAGACAGGGTTTCTCTGTGTAGCTTTGCACCTTTCCTGGAACTCGCTTTGGAGACTAGGCTGGCCTCGAACTCACAGAGATCCTCCTGCCTCTGCCTCCCGAGTGCTGGGATTAAAGGTGTGTGCCACCACCACCCGGCAAGATTTTTTTAACCCCTTCCTGGCTTTTAAAATGTTAGTATTCTGGTTTACCTTCTCTACTCCATGAACTGGGACCTTGTAGAACTCTTTCGCAGTTTAGAACAAAGCACTCATTTTCTTGACCATTTCAGCTTTCCAACGTTGTCTAGAAGAAACGTATCTTCTCCAGTCACACCTGGCTGGAGCAGTTCAACTCATGCCTTCCCAGACCCCCAGGGACTCCACTCCTGTTCCCTGCCTTCCCAGATTCCCGAAGGCTTCACCTTTTTTTCCTGCCTCATTATTGCCTTTTCTGCTGGATTTTCCTTTTAGCCTCAGACATACTGTTATCTCTTTCCTAAAAACAGAAAGCATCTCTTGATCATCCTACGTTTCTGCAAATAAGGCCGCTTTCCTGCTCCACTTCCACATTCCTCTGCAACTCCATTTTCACTCCCCATTTATTCATGAACCAACTGAAATTTGCTTTTTAGCCTCTTTTCCTGTGGAAATTTTTGTCAAGGTCACCAGTGAGCTCCTTCTTGCCGATTGTGAGACTATGTCTTTGTTAGTCCCTTAGTAGATTTTTTTGACTCAGTTGCATTTAACATAGTCTTTCCCTTTTTTTTTTTTTTTTTTTCCTGGAGCTGAGGACCGAACCCAGGGCCTTGCGCTTGCTAGGCAAACGCTCTACCACTGAGCTAAATCCCCAACCCCGTCTTTCCCTTCTTGGCATTCATGCCATACTTGCCTGTTTGCTCTTATTATCCATCATGGCTAAGTTTCTCATAACCATTGCTAGTTTTTCTTGTTTTAGCTACGTTTGATTGAAGATTATGGTTGAACCTCTTAGGATGACCCTCCTGTCTTTTCTGCATAAACTTTGTCCATCTGTGATTCACTTCTAATGTATGACTCCCAAAGGTACATTCAAGTCTTGTCTTACAACCCAGGTTTCAGATTCTTTTGCCTATTTATTATATGGGACTCCTTTTTGGTTGTTTTCAGTGATTTTAATTTAATAATATGTCCAAAATACAGCTTAATGCAGCTTCCTGTCCTTCCCATCTCTTAATGGTTACACCTTAGTCCTTTTCTTTTAAACATTTCAAAAATTTTAATAACATTTGTGCTGTGGGGTGTGTGTGTGTGTGTGTGTGTGTGTGTGTGTGTGCATGTGTGTGTGCGCGTGCGAGCATATGTAGGTCAGAGGACAGCTTTCACCAGAGACTGTCAAACTTGGCAAAACTTCTCACTGGACCTTACTTTAGTCCTTTTATGCTTTATTTTTATTTGCTTATTTTAATAACCCATGAGTTATTTTGTATCCTTTGGTTTTCTTTATGTCTCCTATTCAATTCATCAACAAGTCATAGTGCTGCTGTATCTGAATTGTATTCCACCTCTTTCCATTCACTGTCATTCCTTATCTCTTAGTTGATGTCCGTGCATGTGTTCTTGTTCTCCTCCATAAAGTTACTCTCCAGAAAGAGGACACAATAAGCATTTAAAGCATTTAATCAGTGTGGCTGTGGATAGTGCTCTGTGAAAGCTTTGTATTTAGAGATAAAGCCGAGAAAGAAAATTCTTGAAGTCCTCCTGTGGACCTCTGAGAATCTGCATGGACTGGCCTTGTACACTCTAGCTTCTTCTCACTGTCTTTTTATCCGTAGTTCATCATCAGGTTCTGGCTGTTCCTCTCTCAGTTCCTCTACTGTGCCAAACTCTCTTTTGCCTCTTTCTTTGTCTTTAAGTTCTTACTGTTCTTTTTAGTAGGAAGATTTCTTTAGTTAAAATACTTCCCAAGAGAATGGTCCCATGATTATCTTAGAGTCCCCCATTTTTTTCCTTCTTGCCCTAAAATGTTACATTTTTTAATAGACCCTTATTTATTTTACAAATGTATCTGTTAAACTTTATGATTTCTTTTCACTTTGATTTGTTTATGACTTTTTATTAGCCTGTGATCTCACAAAGATTGGGCATTCATTGCCTGATGAGTCTGTAAAAGAATGTCTATCTTCCCTCAACAATAGTCTGCTCCTAAAGATACAGTAAGAATATTATAAGACATCCAGTTATATTTTAGTCTTTAGAATTCTAGCCCATCCATGAACTGTTTTGTGGGGAAGGAGGCCACTGAGAATCTGGAGTGCTGAGGTCACATGTATATCCCACTATCCCTGGCCATTAACTTTTTTTTTTTTTTTTTTTTGGTTTTTGAGACAGGGTTTCTCTGTGTAGCTTTGCACCTTTCCTGGAACTCACTCTGTAGCCCAGGCTGGCCTCGAACTCACAGAGATCTGCCTGGCTCTGCCTCCCAAGTGCTGGGATTAAAGGCATGCGCCACCACCGCCCAGCTGGCCATTAACTTTTGATATGTCTGGTAAGCTGCTCTATTTCTGAGGAGTCTTTTGAAATAGCATCTCATGTCACAGCTAGCTCTGAACTCTGGATCCTCCTGCCTTTGCTCCCAAGTGCTGAAATGAAAGCCATGCACCACTACACACAACAAGCTCTCCACAGTTCACAGCATGTAGGAGACATGCAGTGTTTAGATTTCCAGTCCGTCATTTGGGGTCCATGTTTTGTTCTACAATTATAGGCTAAATAATTTTTGACTTGTTATAAAAAATATTTTAAGATAACCTACAGAAATATGTCTCTAAAATCTTACTGTAAATCTAACTGAATAAACTGGACAGTTAGAATCCTGGCAGGAGAAGAGTGGAGTGAGGCCCAAGTGAAGCAGGGATACAGAATAGAGGGTGAGGATAGTCTCTCAAGCCACTGAAACGGGCTCTGGGTTTTGGAGCACAATTAGCAAAATATGGAAGGCTCAAGTAGAATGTAGAGTCAGTGGTGGACTTTTTCTTATGTTGTTGCTTCTTCATCCCTGGTATCCTTGAATTTTATTTTAATTGCTACATCAGACCTCTTGAAACCCTTTCCTGCATTTATGATCCTATATAATACTTCTTCTGTGGATTATTTAGGAAGACTTTTAAAAAGCAAATGTGTTTATTAAATTATATTTTTTAAGTAAGAAAAATATGACTTTATGCCAAATTAAGTGAAATGCTTATGAGTTTACTCCTAAGTGTTCCAGTGTAAGTACAGAACATTACTGTCTCTGTTGGTGATGCTTGGATGTCTCCTCTTTACCAAGGTAACCTTGCTGAAGCTGGGTGTTTCCAGGCTAGACTTGGGTAGTTTTCATTTGCTGCATCACTTGTAAACATTTTCCATGTTAGAAAGCTTAGGGTGAGAGAGTAGTCGTAGTTCATTTTTCTTCCTTTATATTCACTTGGAACCCATTTAAAACTATACTAGAGACTGTGGTAACTTCGGATTAGATGGTGATTTCAGTGTATACAAAATTCACTTTGGAACAGAGACTCCCTTGAGACTGGAATCACTTCCATGAGCTCTAAGTTTCTAATTAAATAGATCACTCAGACTGCAAGAATTCTATTACCAGAAGATATGTAGATAGGAAGGCCTGTATGAGGGTTCTTATTTGCAAATAACTGCTTAAATTCACAATTTTCATACTATATATAACCATTACACTAAAGTTAACTCTATAGAAACATGTAGAGTATAGTAAAGCAAAATTGTCAAAGCCCAAATAATAGCTAGATGGCAGTTCCTTGAAGTAGGAGCGTACCAGACCCAAGATGGGAAACCAGTTGGAACTGGAAGAAAAATTGAGGGCAGACAGATAAGTACCACTGAGTTAGATAGGGATATAATGCATTGTTCAGAAGGCCCGCCCTGTATATTGTAAAGATGTACAGTGGAGTGACGCTATAACCAAGTGCCCTTTCTTGACTCAGCTGTAGGTGGTTTTTGTTGTTGTTGTTGTTTTCCCCGTCTTAGTGAAATTAAGCCTGTTAGGGAGAATCTCCAGGAAATGAGAATAGGGTTAGTAGTTTTGCACAGGAGATTCTCTGTAGTAGTTCTCAGTAGTTTGCTAGATGTTTAGTTGTAAGGATTTAAACCAAAATAGTTATTGTATTACCTTTTAGTTTTGTTTTATGTTAAGAAAAAGTAATCTTCCAGACATTTATATACATTTATAAATATACATAATTACTTGTTTTTAAAAGGATATAATGTGAGTCTTTATAGCTCAGCTGCTGTAATATTCCAACCTGGTAAGTGGAGCTGTTTGCTTAATCTGATTTATCTGTTGAGAATTTTTGATTCAGTCCTTACTTAGCCTTAGGATGACATTTTTCCCCTTGTAAATTAACCTAAGGTGAGAATAACAACCTTACTTAAGAGATAGGTTCTTTTTTAAATAACTGCACTGAATGAGAGCATATAAGACAACTAAGCCTTGCTGGATTGGGGTTAGAGCTTTACCTGTCTGCTAATGTCTTACATAGCACCAAATGGCTCCAGATCTCAGTCTCTCTCTCCCCTCTCCCTCCCTCCTCCCTCCTTTTCTCTTTCCTCTTGTTTCTCCCCCTACTTTCTTCAACCATAATTTGACCAATATGTACTCTGATAATGGTAGATTCCTTTTGAGTGTAAAAGACAAACCTTATGATTATATAATCATATGTCGTGATGCTAAAAGCATTACTATTATCCTGACTAAAATGTGGGATGCTGACTCTTTAGTGGGATTACTGTTAAATAACTGTATTAACAGGATTTCAGTGCATAGTGTCCTCCCTGGTACTGGCAGACTTTCTAGGAAGATCTAACAGTAGAAGTCTGTGGATGATACTTGAGTTGTTCATTAACTCTTTTTTTTTTCTTTTATTGCATAGGGGCTTTTTCATACAATATATCCTGATTATGGTTTCCCCTCCTCCTACTCCTCCCAGTCTTCCTCTCTGAATATTCGATCTACCCCTTTCTCTTAGAAAACAAGCAGGCATCTAGGGGATGATAAAAAATAAAACATAATAAGATGAAACAAAATAAGGAAGTTGAATAGTACAAAGCAGGACGAGAACCCGAGAAAAGGAAACACAAAACCCTCCTGTTCATACACTCAGGAATCCCATAAACCACAAAATTTGAAGCCATGTTATATACGCAAAGGACCTGTAAGGGTTTTTTTAAAAAAGGAAAAAGCCCTGACACCAACACTATAGAGAAAGAACCTCAAAGAAGCCGTTGAGTTCATTTTCTGTTGGCTATCTACTGCTGGGCATGCAGACTACTCTTGAGTGTAGTTTGTTTCCTTTGGAGGAAACTAACTAATTTCCTTTCTCCTTCCTTCCTTCCTTCCTTCCTTCCTTCCTTCCTTCCTTCCTTCCTTCCTTCCTTCCTTCCTTCCTTCCTTCCTTCCTTTGTTTCAAGTGGCCATCAATTGGAGATAGCTTCTGGGTTAGGGATGAAGCATGTGTTCACTCTAGAACCCCATCTGGTGCAGACCCATGCAGATCCTGTGCATGCTGTCTTACTCTTTGTGAGTTCTTAAGTGCTTCAGTCCTGTTTTGTTTAGAAGGCTTTGTTTCTTTGGGATTCTCCACCGCCTCTAGCTCTTACATTCTTCTGCTTCCTCTTCTACATGATTCCTGAACCCTGAGGGGAGGGATGATGGAGACATCTCATTTAGGGCTGAGTGTTCTGAGGTCTCTTCTCTCTCTGCATATTGTCTAGCTGTGGGTCTCTGTATTGGTTCCCATCTTCTGCAGGAAGAAGCTTCTCTGATGTTGGCTGAGCAAGGAACTTATCTATGAGTATTGATACATTCCCTTTGTAGAACAGTAGTATTTGGTTTTCCTGTAGGTCCTTGGGCTATTTGTTCTCAGTTTTTGGTGAGCCAAGTAGCATTGATTATGGGCTCCATCTCATAGAGTAGGCCTTAAGTCGAATCTGATATTGGTTGGTCATTCCCACAAAATTTGTGCCATAGGACACCATTGTAGATCAAAGAATTTGTAGTTGGGGTGGTGTTTATGTTTCTCCTCTGGTACCATGCAGGGTACTGTCCAGTACCAAGAATACTAGCTAGTGGGGTGAAGGCTCTAAATAGGTGCCAGCTTGACTTCTCTGTGTTCAATGAGTTGTGTAGGTGCTGTCTTCAGCAATGGGGCCTTGCCATCAGTTTGTGGAGAGAAATCTGTAGTCTTTGCAGCAGCCTGAGTTGTTTGGCAGTTCCCATGGAACCCCTTTGGCCATCAACTCAATTAGATGTAACCCAATCCCAGTACTGGAAACTTCATTTGTTGACAAGAGATGTCGAGTTGGGGCTCTGTCTCCTCTGTTATGTGGCAGATTTGTTTAGATTGTCTTAATATATATGTATGAAGACAATATATGTGTGGGTGTATATATAGATAGATAAACATATATAATATGTATGTATTTTAGGAAGCTTCTACTGTATTAGGTTTCCATACTGCCACTCAAATGACCCTTAATTTTAGCTGTCTCTCACCATAGTCCCTCCTTTATCCCATCTTCCCTCCCCATCCCCTCTTGATCCATTCCAGTCCCTTTCATCCATAACTATGTATTCTATTTCCCCTTCCTGGGGAGAGCTAACCATCCCCACTAGTCCCTTACTTTATACCTAACCTCCATGGTTCTGTTGCTAGTAGTTTGCTTATCATTGACGTAACACCTAATATGCCCGTCTAAGAGAATGCATACCTAGTATTTATTTGTCTTTCTGGGTCTGGATGATCTCACTCAAGATGAATTGTTCATTAATTCTTAATTAGCAGGTTGAAGACAATTCTTTATAAACAGAAGCCACAGTAATAAGATATTTATGACTCAAGCTTCCTTGATTCCCCAAACAACAACAAAATATTTGCATGAGAGGCTAGAATGTAATTTGTTGTAAATATCACTGAGAGGAATTGTATGTGCTTCCATTACTAAAAGATAATTTTTCTCCATGTCCTTGATTTGTCCTGCACTCGCCTATGGGAGCCCAGCTGGAAGACCGGCTCCCACATTTTACAACAGAGTATTCTTGAGGAGTGAGGGCTAAGAGATACTAGATAGAAGGATGGAGGGGAGAGAAACAGATAGAAACACAGGAAGCCTCGGGAGGGCCTGGATCCTTATCCACTGTCCCCTTCTGGCTCTTCTAAAGGGTTATTTATAGGAATGCCAAGGGGTGGAACAAAAGACCTCCCCCCCAGCACAGCCCAGTGCAGACCCTTCCAGTCACCTAGTAACCATGCCCATGGTCAAGCAATCTTTTAATGCAGCCCTGCCAGGTAAAGCAAGCTCAGATCTCACTAGGAAACCTTTGTGGGCCTCCACACTCGCCTACTTCTTTTCATGTATTGTATTTTCCTTCTCAGTTTGTATTCTAGCAGCACAAACTTCCTCCCCATTTAAAACTCACAAAGTTCCCTTTGACTTTTCTTCCTCACCACCATCTGACGTCCCCCTCTACTAACACTCAGTACTTCTGCAGCATGTCCGTGCTTTCTATTTCATGCCCTCACTGGTTGAACCTGCTCCGTCCCTTCGGCCTCATCTCAGCACACACCAGCTCGCGTCAGTGCTGCCGTTGGCTTACAGAGTACGAAGGTCTCAGTCAGCATCCTTTTCAGGAGTTAGTACAGACACTGACACATTGGCTGGCTCCATCCTTCTTTGCGGACACACTTTTATCACTTTACCTACAGCACTTTAGTCCCTCCATTGTGCCTGCCCTACCCCAGCTTCTTCTGGTCATCCTCTTAAGATATTAAAGTTCCCCAGGGCTCAGTTCTTACCTTTTGTCAGGGGCCTTAAAGTTTCATCATCAGTGACATCCAAATTTCTGTTAGGGATTCTTGACTCTGACATCAGTCTCTGGTTCTCTTCTCCACTTGGATGGCTCTTAGTTCTTTTCAAAATGAATTTCTTTGTTCTCCACTGTAGCAAATGGCAGCTTCTTTTCCCTGTACCTAGGCCCAACCTTTTTCATTCTGTCTAGACATTAGCAAGTATGCCGCCTGTATCCCTCACATCTCCCACACTTCCGCTGAGCATTCCCCTTGCCCTTTCCTCCCGCAGGAACAGCTTCCTCACGATAGCTGTGTAGCTTACTGCAGCACCTTAGAAGACTTTCCTGGACTGTTCACAAACTAGCAGTCTCTCCCTTTCGTCTGTCTTCCAGGTCTTCTCTACTAGTTTGTTGTATCGGTTACTACACATACATGCATACGTCTCTGTGTGTGTTTGTGTATTCACAGATGCCTGGTTTTCCCTCAGAATGTAAATTCCATAGGGGGAAGGATTAGTTTGCTCTTGTAATAGGTAAAAAACTACCTCTTTGCAGAATTTCATGGAATTTTTCTTTTCACCTGGATCATTTCCTCAGAAAAAGATAATAAAATGTTGTATAAATCTTTTTGAACTAAAATATAAAAGATAAATGACAATTCCAACATAAAAAGAAACATTTTTAAGGATATGACCTACAACTTGCATTTTTAAAAGATCTAATGAATTCTAAGAATTGTTTTTAAATACATAACGTTTTACTCCTTTTATTGAATTTTAATTGTTATTTATTGTATTGAAATTAGTAAGGTAGTTTAATTTTTTGTTTAGATTATTTAAATTAATATTTTATAGCTATCATTTCTGTGTTATTTTCTGTACAAAGAAAAGAAAATGATGAAAAATTGAATGTTTAATTAAGAATTTTACAGGCTAAGTGTATAGTACAGTGATTAAATATATGCATAGGCCCTATATTCAATCTGTAGTACCATAATATGAAGTAAAGTACCATAAAATAAAGTAAAATAGTGTTTTGCTTATGGAGGACTTTATTTTCATTAATTTGGTTACTTGGATATTTGTAGAAATTATGTATCTAATTTATCAAAATTAAAGAGAAACATTTGGTTATATGTGTATAGTCTTGTCTTAATTTAATGACTATTTTTATCAGTAATGTGTTTTTGGTATTCCTCTTTGAACTATGTCTTATTTAATCTTTTCCCTTTTGAAGTGTATAATCAACTTTGTACTATTTTTTGTCGTGTTACTCTCTTCTTTCTTTTCCTATCTGTGTCAGAATTTTTAAGGGGGCCTGAGATAGCTTTGCTCCGTAAGCGCCTGCAGCAGCTGAGGCTTAAGAAGGCTGAGCAGCAGAGGCAGCAAGAGTTAGCACAGGCCCAGCATCAGCCTTCCACTTCCACTTCTGATCAGTCTCCTCCTGAGGGCTCTTCACGGGACCCTCGAGCTTCAGGTTATTGATGTCAAGTGTGTCGAGCAGCTTCTCCAGTTGCTTCCTAATACTGCTCTGTGTAGTCCAGTCTTCCCTCCCATTCAGATGGGGACCTAATGTGCTTGCGGCTTTTCCTTCCCTTCCTGGCAATATAGTGTGTTCAGTGTCTGCTACTAGAGGGCAGGTTGGCAGGAGCATTACCCAGAGGTGTGAATATACAACAGTGTCTTTTCTTACTGTAAAAATATTTGGAAAGGGGCAACTATTTATACTTTTAAAACTGTTGAACTACTTTCTAGTATATCTTTCATGCCTGCTTTGATATTTTTGTAGAAATTTCCTATGTGCTAAAATGAACCTATGCTTATAGACTCTTGGCTCTTCTTTTTTTAAAGTCTGTAGTTAACCAATATTTTGAAATGGACCGAGTAATTATTTGGCCATACTAGCATGCTTGCTCAATCATTCTCTTCTGTTATTATTTGATTTTTTTTTTCAGCATTTTCTTTCTTTTTCTTTTTTTTTGGTTTTTCGAGACAGGGTTTCTCTGTAGCTTTAGAGTCTGTCCTGGACTAGCTCTGTAGACCAGGCTGGCCTAGAACTCACAGAGATCCGCCTGCCTCTGCCTCCCGAGTGCTGGGATTAAAGGCATGTACCACCATTGCCCCAGCATTTTCTTATCACTGCTATAATCAACTTCCTTATATAGGGCAGGAGAAGTACTTTATGATTTTGGTTTCCTGTTCTTAAACTATCCAATTCTGATAATATATCATAATGGTCTGTGCCACTTATAATACATTAACACTCCAGTTCCTTTAACACTTCTTGAGAATAATAAAAGATACTTCATGAGTGTTTATCAAGATGAGTAGTAGGTACTATATATCTTACCGTGTAGGTATTATAGTAGGTGTTAAAATGTTCATCAGGGAACAAAAAATGTGCCTAAATTCTCACTCTTATGAACTTATAATACTTTGATATATTTTGCTTTGCCACCCTAAGGAGTAATGAGTTTGGGTGTTAATTGTTTTGAAAACTCTGATTTAATTACTTGGAATTAATCTGTACCATTTATGGGTAGAATTAGTCAGCCTCTGCTCTATAAATATATGATCTTGCAATGGTAACCATAGCACATTTGTTAATAATGTTGTGGTAAATATAATAAATTTAAGCCTCTGTAATATATATACATGTGGCATTTGGAACAAATTTGGGGGGCTTGATTTGTTATTATTACATTACTACATTACTAGAAAGAAAGGCCAAAATGCTCTGATTTTTTTTCCCCTGTGGACAGATCTTTTCTTATATTTAAAAGAAGAAAATCTGACAATATTATAATAATGGCATACGTGAATAAAACAATTTACTATGAATTCATGTTCCATATAGTACAATAGCCCAGAATGTTTTTAAAGCAAAAAGGAGTCATGTAACAAAACCAATAAAGAGGGAAATAAAATGTCTTGATATATATAATGTCTTTTTACTTTTATTAATCTCACATGTGTGCCTGTGCACACTTACACACATGCAAGCATGCCAGGAGCATCCATGTGGAAGACAGATGAAAACTTGTGAGACTCAGTTCTCTTTCCACTGTGTTGATTCTGAGAGTGAACTCCCATTGTTAGGCTGGAGGCAGTCACTTTACCAGCTGGCTCATTTTGCCAGCCCCTTCTAGACATAGATATTTTTAAGATACTAAACTTAGCAGTAACAAATCAAGTAGTAAAGTGAATTTTGATAGGAAGCAAACCTCTATGAGGAAGAAAGTACATTGTCAGTGTTAGAAAAGGAAATTGAGGCTTATTTACCTTTCATGCAAAGTTCCAAAAATTTGAAAATTGAAGCAGGTTTTTTGAGTAAAAAATTTGAGAGTGGTGTGAGGTGTGACAGTGCACGCCTTTAACCCCAGCACTCAGGAGGCAGAGGAAGGCAGATAGTTCAAGGCCAGTCTGGTCTCCATGAAAGTTCCAGGCAAACCAGGGCTTCACAGTGATACCCTGTCTCAGAAACAAATGTAAAGGGATTATATGGGTTTTTCTGAAACAAGAGAATGCTGTCCTCTTATCTCTCAGTATCACTTGAATTAACTTGTACCTAAGTTTGGAGGCCAATTTACTACTGGTGGTATTCATTAAGGAGCTCAAGCTTACCAATTGTGAAGTTGACAAACATTCTCTTTTCTTTTTTATTAAACAATTTTCTTGGCTTTCTAAGGCCCACAGGATCCAGTATTTGAAATCCTTAGGGCTATTTCAGTGTACAATAATCTCCTCACCTAAAAGTGAGGTATTTTTTGCGTATCTTATTTGTTTATCATAACGTTCATATAAGTAAGGCACCTTGTTTAGTTTTTTGTTTGTTTGTTTGCTTGTTTTGTTCTTGAGTAATAGTCTTCTGTTGCTCAGATGGGCCTCAAACTTTCTATGTTGCCGAGGATAAACTTGAATTTCTAATCTTCCTTTTTCTATCTCCAAGATGTTGGCATTACAAGAGTGTGCCACCACGTCCAGTTTATGTAGTTCTGGAGACTGAACCCAGGGCTTCATGCATGCACTCTACCAACTAAGCTACGTTCCCAACCCCCTAATAAATTTTAATCTGTAGCATGCCCTGTGTTCATTTGCTAGTGCTACTTTTGTCTTACTCTGTCCTAGAAATGTTATTACCTAACTAAAAGCCTTATAAACTGTGATTAGAGGGCAACTGATAAGGTCTGTTTTCTTTGTCAATTAAATAAGCTTTGGTTATGAGGAAAGATGAGTTGGCTTTTGGCAAAATTCTTCATTTCAAAATATATGTTATAAAAATGTAGAAGGGAAATTATGAAATTTAGCAAAAAGAGAATTTTTAATTAACTAACAATTATTAAAACCTTATCTTAGGGACTCGAGAGATGGCTCAGTGGTTAAAAGACTGGCTTTAATTGCAGAGGACCCAGGTTCAATTCCAAGTACCCATATGGTAGCTCACAACTGTTTATAACTCCTGGGGGACTGACACCCTCTTCTTGCCTTCACAGACACCAGGCATGAATGTGGTACTCATAAATGCATGTAGACAAAATACCACACACATAAAATAAACATAAATAAACATTTTAAAAACCTTTATACTTAACAATTAAATGCATTTTGTGTGTGTATTAACAGGAATTGATCCATTTTTCTCATAATAGATATCTTTACTATCAGGATAGAAAGTGCTAAAATTGTGGGGCTGGAGAGATGGCTCAGTGGTTAAGAGCACTGGCTGCTCTTCCAGAGGTCCTGAGTTCAACAACCACATGGTGGCTCACAACCATCCATAGTGAGATCTGGTGCCCTCTCCTGGTGCACAGCATACATGCAGGCAGAACACTGTATACATAATAAATAAATCTTAAAAAAAAAAAAAAAAAGGAAAGTTCCAAAATTAGCTTTATTTTATTTTAGCTTTTTTTTTTTCTTTTCTGGGGACCGTACTTAGAAGTACTCGGAATGGTTGCGCATTTGACATGTGGTCATGGGCTTTGTTACAGTACAGCCTCTACCAATGCCAGCTAGTCCTGAACCCTGCTGATGGTTGCTTTCCTCTATATTGGGAAGGTCAGGAAAACACCAGGGTCCACACATGGTCTGTTCCCAGGTGAACTTCAAGGCGTCTGTGCCGTAGAACCTAAAGTCCTTGTGAGATTGTCTAAAACTAAAGAACTTGTAATGGTTAGCTATGCTGACTGTGCCTATGCTTTCCTTATCACGGAGCAGAAAATCACAAAGAAAATGTTGAAAGCCCAAGGTTAGAGTCAGAAAGTGAAGTAAACGTGGTTTTTTAAAGTCATAAAACCAAGGCTTGTTCTGTTTTGACAAAGGTACCAAAATTAGTATATTTGATTTTAGTTTGTTAGTTTCTTATACATAAAAGGTATTTTTTTGTGATATGTTTTGCCTATCAAATTATAAGGGGCCAGCAGATGGCTCAGTGAGTAAAGGAGCTGGCCATGGAAGCCTGGTGACCTGAGTTTAAATCGTAGATCCCACTGTGGAAGGGGAAAGCTGACATCTGAAAGTTATCCTCTGACCTACTGTGTGCTGTGGTATGTGTGCCCATACTTACATATGTACCATATGTACAGATATAATAATAATAAAGAACATTTAAAATAAGTTATGATAGTGCTAACAAATGGTACTTTCATTGTCTTTCCACTTATTTAAATTTCTTAGATATAAGGTGTCCAAGATACATGACTTAGAATCAAGAAATTGTAAAAGTAGAAAGTTTTTGAATTATTTCATTGACTGATATATTCTATCCTCATTTTAAAACATAGGATTCAAGAGAATTCTGTGAAAGGCTAAGTATAGAATGAACTAACAATACCTCATTTCTAAATGAAAGTTGAGAACAGGTCACTTTTCAGAAATAATAATTTCCAAGTTTAGTGGGATCAGATGGGAAGGAGCCAGGTAATATTTACTGATAATCACAGTGGAATATTATATATTCATATTATATATTAATTGTCAATCTTTCTTTTCTTTCCTTTTCCTTTCTGTCTTTCTCCCTCTTTTACTTTTTTTCCTTCTCTCTCTCTCTCTCTCTCTCTCTCTCTCTCTCTCTCTCGACAGGATTTTTCTCTTTAGCCCTGGCTGTCCTGGAACTAACTGTCTAGACCAGGCTGGCCTCAAACTCAGAGATCCGCCTGCCTCTGCCTCCCGAGTGCTGGGATTAAAGGCGTGCGCCACCACACCTGTCAATAAATCTTTCATTATTCTGAACACTAAATAATGTCAACTTCACTTTTAAATTATTGTTTAAAATAAGTCATATAAAAGAGTTAGAGCTTGGGACATAGCTTGGTGGTAGGACAATTGCTTAGTGTGCCTAAGGCCCTGGATTTGGTCCTGCAGTGCCACAAGGAAACAAGGGTTTCTTAACAAAGGTTAAACAAGATGTTTAAGTCATGGTTTTCTCTTTTATTGAGGGCAAGATGGATCAGCTGTAAATCTTTCATCAGAGTTTTGTGTGCAAGTTCTGATTTAAAATCTGCAAGTGGACTGGGAATCTAGCAGTGATTGAACTGTCTAGGGGAAGCTGTTTGATTCTCAGGGTCACAGGAGGAAAAAAAAAGCCATTCAGATGTAAAAGTAAAACTGCTGTGATTTAGCTTGCTCTTCATGCTGACCCATAGCTCCTCGTCTCTGAAATAGAATATGGACCAACCTACTCTAAATGTAGATTTTTTTTTCAAGATTCATTTTTATTATTTTCAATTATGTGTGTGTTTGTGTCAGTGTGTGGGTATGTGTACATGTGTGCAGGTGCTTGTACAGGACTAAGGTGCCAGATTCCCCCTACCCCCATGGAACTGGAGTTTGAGGTGATTGTGAGCCACCCAACCTGGGTGATGGAAGCCGAACTTGTGTCTTCTGTAAAAGTGGTATATACCCTTAACCACTGAGCCATCCCTCCAGGCCCTAAAAAAGTTTTGACAACTACAAATGATAATCCTTCAGAGCTAAATTTAAAAATCCAGTTTTCAATTTTAGAATATATTACTTTAAGATATTTTTGTTTTAGTTTTTAAAAGATGTGTTTATTTTTATGTATATGAGTATTTTGCCTGCATATGTGTGCACAATATGCTGCAATGCTGTTGGAAGCCAAAAGAGGGCATTAGAACCCCAAGAACTAGAGTTGCAGAGGGTTGTGAACCACCATATGGATGCTGAGAACTCAATTGCAGCCCTCTGTAAGAGCAGCAAGCGCTCTTAACCCCTAAGCTCTCTCTCCTGTTTTAGTTTGAAGTAATTTTTGTCCAGAAGTCAGGAAGTATACTGTAAATCATTTAGAGATTATATTATAACTCATTGTCTAAGCTCTTCAGAAATGCAACATAACATATGTTGATGATGTCCATGATGATGATGTTGTTGCTGGCAGTGTTTTGAGATAGGCTCTCACTGTATCCCCAGTTGTTCTTAAACTTGTCATCTCCTGTCTCTTTTCCTTGACTGTTGGAATTAGGTCATGCATGAAGTTTGGGTTGTTTGTTTGTTTGTGATTTTTTTTTTTGTTTGAGATATGCTTTTGCTGCCTAGCTCAGGCTGTTGTAGAATTTGCTGTTGAAGCCTTATCCTTCTGAGTGCTGAGATTACAGGCATGTGCCACCAATAGCCAGGCCGATTACTTTTTAATTGTATTTATCTATCTGGAGGGTGGAGGTGAGCTACAGCATATGTGTGTAGGTCAGAGGATAACTTGCAAGGAATCAGTTCCACTGTGTGGGTCCTGGGAAGAAAACTCAGTCAGGTTTGGAGGCGCTTTTTCTTTAATCATAAAAAGAAAGCTTTTTTTCTTTATCACATTATTATCTGTGTCTAAGACTAGTTGAATTCTTGTCCCATACCTTACCACTAGATGAACCTTGGGCAATTCATTTGGCTATTGTCTGTGAGTTTCCCAGTTACCAGTTTATTTAAGTACTGTAGCCTACGCCACATAACAGATGGCATAGAGATGGGGTAGATAATGTGTATATATAGTTTCTAATATTCATGAGAGAGTACCATCTTATTTATAGTAGGTATTTAGGTAGTGTAGTCTACCCCAGTTAACAGAGATGCATAGAGATGGGATAGATAAATATATAGTTCTTGTTACTTGAAAGCAAATACCATTTGAATTATAGTGTGTTTTACTTCTTCAGAATGTCTTCATATCAAGGCCATTTAAGGTAGACAGCATTGAGGATTCTGAATGAGCTGCTTGGACATTTATCAAATGAATGCCCGGAATAACTACAACAAAGGCATTCAGTATATAGCTAATTTAAAGCCCAGGTCTTTTTTCCATTTCAGGTCCCTGAAGTCATGGGTTGCTGGCTCCTGCTCAGAGTGACAATACCCTGTGTATTCTACTGGTACTGGCCCAACCACCACAGAGCCCCACTGGAGCATGGAGCCAGCCTAGAGAGGGGCAGGTAGGAACTGTTTTTTCACTTTATGGCACGGTTTTGCTGATTGGAAAAAAAATTAACTTTTATACCCCAGAAGGGTGTAAAACATTGATGATTATTTTTGAAAAAAGGGCTTTTCAAAACTGAGCCATATTGGAAAAAATCAGCATTCATCCTGTCCTGGGCGAGCAGGCCCTGTTTACTGCCAGCCTCCCACACTGCTCACAGGGACAGCCAGGGCGGCACTCCTGAGACGGACGCTCTGGCCTCTGATAAATCAGGCATGACGCGGACCCAGTTCTGGAAGCCTTTGTTAATTACCTTAGGTGTTAGAGTCCTAAGGAAAACAGTAGTGGATCTCAGGGTTTAAACTATAATTAAATGAATATATATATTCCTTAGTTGGAAGATAATTTTACATCATTCTTTTCAGTCAATACTATAGCTCTGAAAAACAGTTACATGAACTGACTCTATATATTACATAGCTTATAAGGATGAGCTCATTAAAAGAATATTGCATCCCTTTTTATAGAGTTAGAAATGAGACTTAAGACAATTGAAATAACTTGCCCAGGGTTACAGTGTGAATGAGTGAAAAGCCATTCAAACCCAGGAAATATGGCTGAAAAAGTCTTGTTATATGTTAGATTATAATTTTTTGTTTTTCTATAATTTAAAAAAAAAATGTGGTGTTAAAGGACTGAAGGGTTTTCTCAGTACCAAACTACAAATTTGGGAGAAATACACAGTAATGACTACTATATACATTGAGCTTAGTATCGAATGAACTGTTGCTTAACATTTTTATATCTACCTTTAAAATAGTACCATTTAAAATACTTTAAATGTGTTGACTTACTGTATTGCTTTTAGTAATGGAGCATATATTCTGATTTTTATTTTGTAATGATGCCTTCTGAAATATTTCACACAAATATGGAGTAGAATATACCAACAGTTTCAGCAACGAGTTTAAGCTTCTTTTTTTTTTTTTTTTTTGTGGTAATTGCTTTAATAAGAAAAATCCTTCCTGAGATGTATTTAGTAAGGATTGTTCTATGAGATACTTAATTTAAAAC
Organism: Onychomys torridus; assembly: GCF_903995425.1. NCBI lineage: Eukaryota > Metazoa > Chordata > Mammalia > Rodentia > Cricetidae > Onychomys > Onychomys torridus. Next base: position 29,194,044 of record NC_050453.1, read on the forward strand.
ATAAAGATTAAAACAATAATATCAAGATTAGAAGATATCTGTCCAAATGCCTTTATGTTGTTCCTAAGGTGTAAAGTGAAGCACAATAGTCTCATGGCAGTGTCCAAATCTGTAGTTAAAGCCACACACAGAGAGAGTTAAAACCAGAGGCCCCCTAAGCCATTGCTGTTCATCGTTCTGTTATTCGCAAACTTGTCCTGTGAGGATCATTGCATACAGAAGGTGGGATCTTTCATACCATCTTTGTTAGCATTTTCTGATTGGTGACTCTGGACATAGCCCTTACTAGAATGGACAATTTGGGGCCTACACTGTAGTTGAGGTTTAGATATTTTTAAGATAGACACATTATGAAACTCTATGGACAGCTTGGATACAGTCCCTCAGCAAAGAGTGTAAGCTTATATTTTCATTGTTGTTATTTGTTATTCTGTTAGTTATTGTGTTAATATTTGGAAGTATTTGTGTAACTGGAGTTATAGGCATTTATGAACACTTAGTATTAGAAAAGCATGTTATTTGACATATTTATGTTATAGGAAAATAATAATTCTAAAAGGAGTTGCCTGTTCCCAAGATTATAAATAAAGTAAATGCAAAATCCAAAGTGTCATAAACATTAGCCTTAAAAGATATTGGGCCAGCAAGATGGCTCAGTGGATAAAGGCCCTGATTCCAAGCTTGACAGCTGGAGTTCAGTCTTCAGGACCCACATGGTGAAAAGAATTGACTCCCACAAGTTGTCTTTTAACTTCCATGTAAGAGCTAGCTAACATGTGCATATCCACACACAATAGACAAGTACACAAAATAATAAAAATATAATTTAAAAAATTTTAAGGATGTAAGAATAACAAGTAATTCTTAGAAATCTGCAATTGTTACAGGCTAAAACAGTACAGTGAAAGTGTTTTAGTTGGTAAAGGGCTTTGTTGTTGATTTAATGGAAGCTTCATTATTTTAAATACTGTAAGACTGACTCACATTTTGTGGAGGCGATAGCATTGAAGATCTTCATTAGTGTGTTTTTAGTGATGCTTTCTAAGTTTTATTGAAAAAACAAGATACATTTTACTTCATGAAGATTTATGAATTCCATAATGTAGAAAACCAATATTTATGAAGTGCATGTCTTAGTGGCCTTAGAGATATCTTGGAGATTTAATTATTAAAGGAGAACATAGGGAAATGTGTGATGAATCGAGAGGGATGAACTGTATTTTATGAAAGACTCTTAAGGAGGGTTTTCTAATGTTTAATTAATTGACTTGTTTTTGTTTTTGTTTTGAAAAGTGTAACATTATTTCTAATTACTTAATTAAAGCCTGTTTTTCAAAATAATGCAGGTGGCAATGTTAGATCTAAAATGAGTCAGTGAGAAATTATTTTAAAGAGAAAAGTATGGTAGATTAAGGAAGCAATAAACACTGCGATTTCCACTTTCCTTTTTGTGTAGTAAAGACCCTTAATTAAATATTATGGTGAAAAGATGATAGGTAAAAATGAATAAAAGCTTCAGACTTTAGAATAATGTCATGGTTTATCAAATTCTCTGAGCAGACTGCTATGATACATACTAGAAGATGGAAGACTTGAGGTTAATAGAAATGATACTGGGAGCAGGCTTCAGACCACAAATGGAAGTAATTAAATGATGTAAATTTGGTATGAAACCAGGATATACTGGGAAATTTCCCTTACCTATTCAGCTCAGGATAATCTTTACTTTAACATCTGTATGGAGGAAATGAAATGTCATTATGAACATAGCTGGTGCAGTGAGACATGCCTTGCTAACAACGTTCACTAAGAACCAGGGCAAAGGATCTTAGAAATTAGGAATTACTTTCACATTTGACATAAAGCCGTGTTTGTTACCCACACTGTCCCCTTTTGCTGGAGCTCTCCTGGGGCACTGGGGCTTCTCTATGTTAGGGATCCTTTGTCCACAAATGCTTGGGGTCAAGAGCAGCACATTTGGGGAAATATTTGCATATACCTAATAAGGTGTCAAGGGGAAGTACTCAGGGCTAAGCAGGAAATTCATTTGTGCTTTCTGTACATTTGATGCAAACATCAGAGATAATTTTATGCAGTACTTTAGTGAATCTGTCTGTATTCTGACTACATTCTATCATAGGTTAGCGGTGAAATTTTCCACCTGTATTGTGTCAGCAGCACTATAACATTTTGGATTTTGTAACATTTTCAGTTTTGTTTTTTGTTTTGTTTTGTTTTGTTTTTGTAGACAAAGGATGTGTAACTTACATTAACATTTTGTTAAGGTACCATATCCATGGGCTGTCTAAAGATGTTCTGATTATCAGAATTAAGACTTGCTAACACAAGGCAAATACTCTTTCCATTTCAGTCCTTTAGTCCAGTGTTTTCTAAAAACTAGAACCCAATAATGAAATAAATTCTCACATGAAGACCCAGTGTACCCAAAAGATCAAAATAAAGTTGTACTCTTTAAAGCCAAACTAGAAGCACAGACCATTAAGCTTTCTTCTTGCTTTTCTTTTCCAACCAGGTACCTCTGTAAAGAAGCCTAAGCTTTCACAGTGTGTAGTTTCATTATACACAATGTATCATAGAGTTTTTAAAGTTACATGTTTCTTTAAAGGTATTTAACTCATTGACTGTTTTCCCAACAAACCGCTTTTTGTTGTTAAACATCCTGACTCCTTCAGCTCATGGTACAGCAAACAGCATCTCCCACTGTCCAGTGAGCATCTCATTTCATGCTCTGAAAGCCATCTTAAGAGCTGGTGAGGGAACTTCAGAAAGGCAGAGTATCTTCTTTGTAGAGGAAATACCCTGTTTCTAATTATCTATCTGGCACCTTATATCTGTGCTAGATGAATTTGATTAGAGGTATGTGCATGGAAGTAGAGTAATTGTTTTCTCAACTCATTCTCATGATTGCTAAATGCTTGCCTGGAATAACACTTTAAGCACATGGCCCTGCTTACTCACAGCTTGGAAAACACAGCACAGTACTTACTTCTCTTCCCCATCCTTATACATTTGTTTCTTAAGATTAGAGATTGTCATGACATTGCTGTGCAGTTTTCTGCTGCTTACTTTTAAGTTGAAATCTCGTTTTTGTTTCAGATTCTCCTTCTTCTGTGGTTAACAAACAGCTCGGATCCATGTCACTTGATGAGCAACAGGGTGCGTGCAACAGGAGATGCGCTATGCCCATCATCCATAGTTTTATTGAGTGCACAGACAAGTTCTTTCTCACTTTTGCTTAGCATATTGATTATGGTCTTCAGTCAGTATGTTATGGACTAAATTATCTTGTGTGGTATTGTGCACAGAGGGCTCTTGTGGCCTGAACAAATTATGTTCTGTGTAAGCTCATTTCTGCCTTCAACATTTCATAACTGCTTTGAAGTCCCTCCCTCTAACAGTTTGAAATGATTATAAAATTTTTATGATAGCTATATATCATAAAATCATATAGCACTGTGGTTTAAGGTTAGCACATTGCCCCATTATTCATTTAGAAGTTATTTGAATGTAGTAATAGTCCATATTACTAGGTTGCTATGGTAATGACACTTGGTTTTGTGTTATACTTAACTGGTGGTGAAACTCCAGATAGGTTGGTTTTTTGTTTTGTTGTTGTTGTTGTTGTGTTGTGTTTTTTTTTTTTTTTTTTTTTTGAGACAAGGTCTTATACATAGCCCATGCTGGCCTTGAGCCTCCAGGGGTTTTGCTTAGCCTTCCTCCTAAGTTCTGGGATTGCAGTCATGCTGCTACTCCACTCAGCTCCAATACTTTTAATCTGAAGCATTATGCTTACACAGAAAGCTGGGCAGTCAGCAGGGAGAGCCTCTTATACTTCCACTGGTGCCTTTTTGAAGTAGCAAAGGCTGGAGGAGAGCTAGATGCCATCACAGATTTATTGGTCAAGCTGTATCACCAGCAGAGCTGATAGAGGCCAGAGAGAATTAGAAAAGGACAACGTTCTGATAAAAAAGAGGCCCATGACTGAACTAGGCCCTCTGAATGTGGGTGACAGCTATGTGGCTTGATCTGTTTGTGGGGTCCTTGGCAGTAGGACCAAGACTTATCCCAGGTGCATGAACTGGCTTTTTGGAGCCCATTCCCTGTGGTGGGATACCTTGCTCAGCCTTGATACAATGGAGAGGGTCTAGGCTCTCCTTCAACTTGGTATGCCAGACTTTGTTGACTACCATGGGAGGCCTTAATCACTCTGAGGAGTGGATGGGGATAGAGTGGGAGGGAGGTGAGGAGGCTGGAGAAGGGGAGGGAGGGGAACTGGGGTTGGCATGTAAAATGGAAAAAATTTTAATGAATAACTATAGTAAAAAATATAAAATAAAAAATAAAAAACAAAAAAAAAAAAGAGGTCCATGAAAAGAACTCAGAAAGAAGACTAAGAAGCTGTAGGATTTTCTTGAGAATTAAGGCAGAGAACTTATTATATCAACTCAGAATTCTCTGAAGTATTCTAAGCACTTTGTGATATGATAATGTTAGTGATATTCAGCCACAAAGAATAACTTCATTTATTTATTTATATGTGGTACATGTGTCTGTCTATTGGGGTCCGTGCCATGGAACAGTCTTGCACAGTGATTGGAGGATCATTTTCAGGACTCAGTTCTTTCCTTCTACTGCATGGCTTCCAGGGATCGACCTCAGGTCAGGCTTAGCTGAAGCACTGTTACTGCCGAGCCAGCTCGCCAGCTTGACTTCAGTTATCTCAACTGAAAAGGGCTAAGGGGTAGCTGCTAATAGAGTTCACAAATTTCTTTTTAAAAATATGAATAAGCATGAAAAATGTAAGACTTGGTAGGCTGAAAGTTTAGATAGATAGATAGACAGACAGACAGACAGACAGACTGACTCACTGGTTGACTGAATGAAGAAAATTAGTATTTCTGTAGTATCTGGTGTGAAATAGGTCTAATTTTAACTGTCCTAGAGAAATGTGCAAAAACTAAATTTAAAACAAATTAGAAACTCCTGTACTTTCAGTCTTAAATACTTTATTTGTAAATCTTTTGATGACATGTATTGTTGTTAGGTGTTTTGTTTTCTTGTTGTTGTTTTCCTGTTCTTAAAAAATAAAGCTAGGCATGGTAGTTCTTGCCTTTAATCCCAGCAGTAGGAAGACTGATGTAGGAGAATTGCCATGAGTTAGATTGAAAATCTGTTTTGCTTTGTTTTTTAAATCAAGCAAAATATAATGTAAAAAATAGGGTGGGGGAGAAAAAGAAAAAAACAGAGTAAATGAATTTGAAAACTACAAAATTAACCATGTTTTATCTTTGTCCAGAGTAATAAAAATGGGATACAATTATAGCATCACATTATATTATACTATAGCCAGATTCATGTTTAGTTAACCATATAGAATAATTTCTATAGATTTATGTTTAATATTATACCTATTTAGTTGGTACTTCATTTATATATGGTTTTGGGATGTAAGAAAGGGAAGATTCAAGTTTAACTCCCACAGTTTTGACCTTAGTGCCTGGGTGAATGATGATGCCATTTAGTGAGGTTGACTAGCCTAGAGATAGAAATTAGGAGGCTCTTTGTTTGGGTGACCATGTAATATCATTTGCCATATAGTCGTATAACCTTAGAGAGGTTGTATGAGGTCAAGTATCAGTTGTGTTTGGCAGAAACTACATTGTAAATGTAGTTTTGTGATAAGACCTTTGAGCAGAGTTGGCCTACCAATGGGAAATGACCTAAGCACATCGGCTCACCTACGGCAACATGTGCTATCTGAAGGTGAACTGTACTTAGAAGTTCAGACAGCCTGCCTGTCATCACTCTGTCACTTCTGGCCTAATGTAATAACTTTGTAACTGACTTCCTGATGTCTACTTAAGGCACACTCTGTTCTTTACCAGCAGAGTAAATCTTTGAGAAGTGTATATATACTCCTATCGTTTTCCCATCTAAAGTTACTTTAACCCTTGAAAGCTACTGAAGTTTACACCGTGTCTTATAAGCTACACATGAACTGGCCGTAATCTCTCTAACCTTACTTTTGGCCATTCTGCTTACTCACTGTGTCCTTGTCAAGTCCCTTCAGTCTCCTGACACTGCTCAGTCACTGGTCTTGCCTAGTAGCCTTCCTTCCGTCTGCTAACACTGTGCTCACTTCCTGTGTTCTTACCGAGTAGCCTGCCTGCATTCTGCTAACACTGACTCCTCTCCTTCTCAGACAGCGTAGATGCACGGTTCCCACTCCCAAACCGCTTTGTTGTTGATGTTAAGCAATTTCTACTCATCCTTTAAGTGTCTCTCAAAGCATGTGACTTCCCAGTATGCAGTATTTCCCCTTTCCCTCTTTGTGGCTTGTTATCTGCTCTCATTAGATCTGCAATCATGTATTTGTTCGGAGGATTGTTTTGTATATACCTCTCTCCATATTCTTTTTGTGTTGTTTTTATTCATTGTCATATATGTGCAGCGTATGAAGTCATATCATTTTTATTGGTACCAATATTTGGTCAGGGTTTTTTTTTTTGGGTTTTTTTTTGTGGGGTGGGGTTTATGTTTTTGAGACAGAGTTTCACTTTTAGTCTTGGCTGGCCTGGAACTCTCTATGTAGACCAGGCTGGCCTGGAACTTTCAGAGATCAGTCCACATACCTCTGCTTTGTGTGCTGGGATTAAAGGTGTGCCACTATTAATTCTTTAAGTGATCAGAGCTATGGAAATGATTTCAATTTGGAGAATTTAGCATAATAGCCAGATTACATATTGGAAAGTTCATCTGGGCAACATTATAGATAAATAATGGAAGATAAAGATTGAAGAGAGTCAGGTATACAATAAATTATTGTAATAATCCAGGTAAAAGACAATGAAGAATTTAGTCTAAGGCAGTAGGACTGGGAAGTGAGTACATTTTTAAAAATCTTTGTGAAGTAAAATGAATGGAAGTTGGGCTTGGGGCAGATTGTTTGCCTTATCTGGTAGTATGGGTCATTACTACAAAATAATGACAGTAATGGTAGTAATAAGTGGTACTTTGAAACTGTTTAGCCAGTTTCATAATTAAGAGAAAATTGTGTCTAGGTATCTTGACAAGATTATAGTAAACCACCAGAAAAAGAGCTTTCAGAAGAAACAGATAGTTATGGGGAAAAGAAGCTATGTAAGATACCTTTTTATTTATTTATTTTTATTGTATTTGCATTGGTGTTTTGCCTCCAGATATGTCTATGTGAGGGTGTCAGATCTTGGAGTTACAGACCGTTGTTAGCTGCCATGTGGGTGCTCTGGAAGAGCAGCCAGTGCTCTTAACTGCTGACTGGAACCATCTCTCCAGTCCTGTGTAAGATACCTTTGGGTAGTGCATGTGTGTGTGTGGGAAGATACCCTTTAAATGTTGACTTTGAAGTACTTAGTCTGTTTTCTCTTGCTATTAAGGAGTACTTAAACGCTGGCCATGGTGGCATATATCTTTAATCCCAGTACCTGGGAAGCAGAGACAGGTGGATCTCAGTGAGTTCTAGGCCAGCCAGGTCTGCATAGTGAGACCCTGTCTTTAAAATATATGTATGTGAAAGAGAGGAGGAGGAGAGAGATAAGGAGAGAGGGGAGTGGTGAGGGAGACTGAATAACATAAGGAAAGAGCTTTTGACTCACAGCTCTGGAAGGATCTACTTGACTTTTAGTTAGGGTCACATTCTGCTCCATGATTGTAAAGCATGGAGGGAGGGATAAGCAGAAGCATGTTGAAGACAGATGTCAGGTGGGAAAGCTAGAGAAAGCTAAGAAAACCAAACATGGATGGTGACAGCTTACTGTACCAGTAGTTTATACAGTCCTCTGAGGAAGAACTCACTCACTCCTTCAAGGTAACATACTGGTTGAGGATTCTGTATTCATGATCCAAACAGCTCCCTATACTGCTGCATAGACAGGCAAGTGATGTATGTAATTATTCAAAGAAAAAATTCATCAGTGAAATGAACTCATTGAGCCTGAACATTATTAGTAACCTTTTTATCTTTATCTTTTTATCTTTGGTGCTACCCCCATAAAGAAATCTAGGTGCTACTGTGAGAAAATAAACAATAAAGAAAGCACCTAGTCACTGGGCAGTGGTGGCGCACGCCTTTAGTCCCAGCACATGGGAGGCAGAGCCAGGCGGATCTCTGTGAGTTCAAGGCTAGCCTGGGCTACAGAGCAAGATCTAGGACAGGCACCAAAGCTACACAGAGAAACCCTGTCTTGAAAAACCAAAAAAAAAAGAAAGAAAGAAAGAGAGAGAGAAAGCACCTAGTCACCTAGACAGTGATTAAATATACATCTACAGCATAAGTACCAAACTTTTAAGAGAAGCATACTGTTTCTTTTTTTTTTTCTTTTTTTTGGGGGGAGGGGGTTTTCAAGACAGGGTTTCTCTGTAGTTTTGGAGGCTGCCCTGGAACTCGCTTTGTAGACCAGGCTGTCCTCGAACTCACAGAGATCTGCCTGCCTCTGCCTCCCAAATGGGATTATAGGCGTGTGCCACCACACATAGTCAGAGGTCTGGCTTTGTTGCCCAGGCTGATTGAAGCCTTGTGCTCAGACAATCCTGTGTCAGTCTCTGAGAAAGCTGGGGCTACAAGAACATATATCCCCCATTCCTGACTTTGTCTCAGTAGTTTCTATTTCCTTTAATCAATATGCTTTCTAAATAAACAAGATGATGGGGAAAAAAAATCAAATTACAGACATTGTTATATGAGAAATACTTTATCATATTTACAAAATTTAGAGTTGTGGACAAACATATGGGTAGCTCTCCTGTGCTAATTATGGACAAAGCCCAATGGTATCTATGATGTACTTTGCTGCCTAGAAAAAATTATATATGCTATGTATAAAAATAAATATATTACATATGCATACTGTGTAATATATATGCATATGCATATATGTGAATATAATTTGTGTATATATGCATATACAACATACACACATATATATTTATGCACATATGTGCATATACTATATGTAGATATGCATGTATCTACATACATGTGTATATATGCGTAAATATATATATAAACTTATAAATATTTATTCAGATAGTTATTTTATTTTTAAGTATGTTTTTTTAATAACAGTTAATTTGGGGGAGAGTGTAAGAAAATAGTTTCATATGAGTCTTTGTCATGATTGAGCAAATTGCTTTATACTTATTACAGTGATAATCATTAAGTAGAAGTTGATAATCTTTAACTATCAAAAAACCCTTGGGGTCATTTTACCTAAGTAGGCTTCCTATGGTGTTAAAGCATTTATCTATAGGAGACAAGAGGGTAATCAGAACCTAGGAAAACTGATTTTACTAATTCTTCAGTTGGATTTGTCATTAATTAAATATTTCCTTAAAAATCATGCTTATATACCATTACAAAATTGAAATTTTAACAATATTATCCTGAGAATATTACATTGGTGTTGATTTATGCAACACTGAGGATTGACGCCAGGACCTCGCATACACTGAGAAAAAGCTATATCCCTGCCCTTTAGTATTACTTTTTGTAATTTTTTTATTTTTTGAGATTATAATATGTCCCCTGTTTCCCTTTTCTCCATATTATTTTTTTAGTGATGGAGTCCTAAGTTATGCAGCCTGGCCTCAGACTTGAGATTATTCGGTTTCCATCTCTTCAATAGCTGAGTTTACTGAACTATCATGTCTGGCTCAAGAAGTATTTTAGGTAGCCATTAAATATATACTGAATTTTTTTTATTTTTAATAAGTATCTAATGTTTGAAGCCTGTTAAATTAATGAGAAATAATAGTTCAGTATTTACTACCAGAACACATCTATAAATAGTATATTTTAAATTCTAGTGGGAAAAGATAGTGAATTGAGACTTCACTCCAGATTCTGTGTACTGTTAGAGTTACTATCCACCAGTTGATTATTTGGAATGAAATGACTAATTCCACCATCACCACCCCAGTACTCAATGTTGAAGCTGACAATTGGTGATGTATTTCATTATTTGGACATTAAACTGTATTTTGTATTTCATATGTTTTACCTCTTCTGTTAATCAAATTGTTTTCTATACTTCTAGGTTAGTTATTTTCTAACTTAGAATTGTCTCTTGATAATAGTTGACATCTACTAAGTTTTTATGTGATCAGCAGCAGTATCTTAAGAATTTTACTTGTGAGCCAGTTTTGGTGGCACATGTCTTTAAACCCAGCATTCGGGAATTAGAGGAAGGTGGGTCTGGGAATTCAGGGCCAGCCTGGTCTACATAGTTCTAAGACAGCCAGGGCTGTCTTAGAGAACTTGTCTCAAGAGAAAGGAAGAAGGAGAGAGAAAGAAAGGGAAAGGAAAGAAGGAATTTTACTTCTGTCACCTCCTATATTTTCATAATATGAGGAGAATGCTATCATTTTTATTTTCTGTTGTAGAAATAAAGACCCCAAGACATATAAAAACAAGTAAAGTAGATAGTTGAATCATATCTGTTTATATGGGCTAGGATGGATGGATGGACAGAAGGATGGATAATAGATGATAGATAGATAGATTGATTTATAGATATTTAGATAGAGTTAATACTCTGTTATTGTAATATTGAATTAATAATAGCAACAACAGCCTAAGTGCATTTAAGTTAGTCCATAATCAGACTCCATCTGTCCAAAATTAGTCAAATTACTCTGCATGCCCAAAATGAAAAAGCATTAATTTCATTTTAGGGTGTCAATGTATTGTCAAATGTAATTCATATGTATCTTGATTATCCATTCTGATTTTCCTAAAGTGCTTGAATCTTGCTTAAAGAAAAAGAAAAAGAATGAAAAAAAAAAAAAGAAATGCATTCTAACCCTTGGCTATAAACTCACACTGGCCCTTCATTTTAAGAAGTCAAATTCTGTATTGGATAGTGTTTCTACTAGAGACACAATTTATGTGAAGCTATATGGAAATCAATAAACTCAGGAATCTGAAGTTTGAGTACCTAATGAGAGTCTGTTCCATTTATACAGTGATTGGCCAGTTTTAGCCAAGGGTGATGAGTTCATTAAGAGTTGGAAGGAAAAGTGTCAATCAGCTATACTCATTTTATGAGTGTATGAATATTGCCCCATTTTGTGACTGTGTTTGAATAATTTTATAATAGATGACTCTAGGAAAGAAATAGTGACTGTCGTTGATTGCCTGGAGGCTTCTTGCTGGGCAGGGGTTGGCAGCTGTTGTGCAAATGTTAATGAAATGTTTCTGCACTGCTCTCTCTCTTCCTTGCTTTTGTTTACTATATTCTTATAGTAATAGTATATGAATGTATGTAACCATCTGTCTCATTTTCTTCAAAAAGAATGTGGTGGTGTTGTTTTGGTAGGGGTGGGGTTTACAGTTGTCCATGAAGCTCAGAAGAGGGTGTTGGATCCCCTGGAGCTGGAGTTAACAGGAAGCTATGAGTGACCCAACATGGGTTCTGGTAATTGAACTCAGGTCCTGTAGTAGAGCAATATACTTGCTCTTTAATACCACCATCCCCCCCCCCTTTTTTTTTTCTCAGGACAGGGTCTCACTATGTGGCCTTGGCTGGTCTGGAACTTGCAATGTAGACCAGGCAGATCTTGAACTCAGATCAGTGTGCCTCTGCCTCCCTGGTATGGGTTTAATGATGTGTGCCACCATACCCTCGATTCCTTCCTTACCTTAGAGGAAAAATAAATAGCAAAATGTTTTATAACATGTTTTTGAAAGAACCAGCTCTAGCTCTGCCTGTGCCCTTGATCATCCCAGGCTTTAGCCCCAGTTACAGCAACCTTAAAACAGTAGTGTCTTTGTTATCAGTGGATTGAAAGTCTCAATGGCATAACTACAGGAAAAAAGGAAAACTGTGTGGACAAATGACTAACAACTATAAATTTACTCAAGTGGTAAAGGAATGGATAGATGTCAAAGTCTTGTTATTGATAGCTTTTTCCAAGATAAAGTTTTGTGCATTTACTAGAATGCTGTTTTGTAAAATGCCTCCTCCAAGACCCTAGGTCCAATGCTGAGCTGTTGAAATTGGTGTAGGTCTGCTTTAGTGGCGCACACCTTTAATCCCAGCACTTGATAGGCAGAGGCAGGCAGATCTCTGTGAGTTCAGCTCCAACCTATACAAAAGTATTTCTCAGCAAACCAAGGCTATCTAGTGAGACACTGATGAGAGAGAGAGACAGAGACAGAGACAGAGAGAGACAGAGAGAACGCATTGTTATAGGTTTTAGTTCATTCCTAGTAGCTGTTTATACTAAGGATGGAGTCAAAACAAATAGAATAGAAATAAAGTGATTTTTATAATTTGGGGATGCCAGCTTTGTATTTATACTTTTATTTTAAAATAAGATTTAATCATATAAATCAAGATTTCTTACAAGTTAGAACTTAAAACCTAGTATAAGAATTGAGCTTTTTCAGGTCACTTGTCTCTTGGGGAATACTTTCTCCTTTCTGCTCCAGTCCTTTATTGAAATACTGTTATGTTTCCTGGTTATAAACTAGACCAGAGGTTCTACGAGGTTCTCTTTCAATAAGTGCTCCAGTATCTTCAAAAGGAGTGGAGAGAGGGTATGTCCTTCATTGTAACAACAGTTAAGAACCTGCATAGGCCTGTGCATCTAGTTCAGTGGTAGAACACTCAGTGGGCTCACTGCAGGCCCTGGCACCCACTCTTGGCATCATTGTAAAAGCAGAAAAGAAGCGTGAGTAACTTAGATTTTTAAAGTTGTGATCTCTTGTTATTTTTAGGAAGAGTAATTCACTGTCATATCAGTTTTGGAGTGGATGCCAAGAGAAAGAGATAACCACAGATAGGTTTTCTCTCTCGAGAAAGCTAGCCAAAGTGTCTGGTACTTCCACGAGCTGTTAATGACTATCAAATGGGAAGTTTTAAAGTTCTGCTGGATTTTGTCCTTAATTATTCTTTTGCTCTTTGGGGAGAGGGATTTGAATAGTCTCTACAGTTTTTGTGGCTTTGATTTGCTATTTTGTTTGATTAATTGATTAATTTAGAGACAGGATCTTACTAAATAGCCTTGGCTGGCTTAGAACTCACCACGTGTACCAGGTTGTACTCAAATTTAGAGCAATTCACTTGTTTTTGCCTCTTGAATGCTGGGGTTACAGATATGTGCAACCATGCCCAGCCAAATATGAAGTTTTTCTTTTTGAAAGATGGCCTCACTCTAGCCCAGCTGGCCTGTTTTTAACTGTGGAACACAAGCCAGCCCTGACACCTTGGAGGCCCTCCTAAGTGCTGGGATTACAGGTGTGAGCACCATGCCCACCTTTATTTGCCATTTTAAAAAAGACATTGTGTATTGTAGATATACCCTATAAAATTTTAAGGTGAAATTATTGTCCATTATTAAGAAATACCTTCTTGGCAGAAATAGTTAAGAATAAAAGCTGAAGTATACTAAAATAATGACACAGTTCTAGAAAATGCCAAAGCACTGTAGACTGCTGCCTTGCCATAGAGTGTGTCTTGAGAGAGCGAAGATCTCAGTAGCATCTGACTGATGTTCAAGCAACTAAAAAGTAAATCATGGGTATTCTATTAAGTAAGGTTCCGTTTATTATGTATGTCATTGCACGCTAATAGCTTTTGCTTCCTTAATGAAAGTGGTTTTCAGTGCATTTGATCTCCCCCTAAATATGAGGGAGTCATGCACACAAAGCTAGAAACTCATAATGTTGCTTTGAACTTTAAAGGAGAATCTAACATGAATAAAATTGATGACAAGAACAGCCTAACTTAAGTCCTTTTAAATTTTAGGAAATGTCATATTTTTACTGGTTTCAGAGACTTTCTCAAATGTTTTAAACGCAACTTTCAGATAACAGTAATGAAAGGCTGAGCCCCAAGCCAGGCACAGGTGAACCAGTTTTAAGTCTGCACTACAGCACAGAAGGAACAACTACAAGCACAATAAAACTGAACTTTACAGACGAATGGTAAGTTCACGTCGTCATGAAGACGTTCTTTGCTGTTGTGTAGAGTCATATCAGATCTGTACTGCATTTTCTGTTTTGTTTTTGCTATACTGTATTGGTTGTGAAACGAGTGTGTGCTTTCAATTCCTTGAAGAACTTGTAAATAAATAGATTAGGGGTCTGCGGAGACAGCTCATTCTCAGTGGATAAGAGCCCTTGCTATGCAAGCATGAGGACCCGAGTTGGAATCCCTAACAGCCATGTAAAAAGTGGAGCATGGCTGCACATACCTATATATGCCTGTAACCCTAGCACTGGGAGGCAGAGACTGGAAGGTCGCTTGAGCTCACCAGTGAGCTTCCTGTTCCGTGAGAAACCGGCTCAAGCCAATAAGTGAAGACTAATAGAAGACGACTCCCTAACATCTTCCTCTGGAATGTGTGCATGTTACATACACACTTATGTGTGCACGAAACAAAACAAGTAAAACTCAAAAAACTCCACAGATGAATAAATCTCACCTGCTGATTAGGTGCGAACCCAGGCCTGAGAATTTACGTTTATAAAAATTTAGCAAATTGTGTTTGTCATCCTGGGATGTTTATTCTGATAAAAAATACAAACAATAATATAATCGTTTACATTAGTTTCAGATATTTTAGTCTTTGTTTTCTCTCTGTGTATATATGGATATATTCATAAGTGTATGATTTTGTTTTGCATTTTAGAACATAATTGTAATTATGCTGAATATATTCTGTTGTGCGTTTGTTGAACTTAACTTTGTAGTTGTTTTAGTTACTTGAACTAATTGTTGTGTACTAATTGCTAGTGCTAATTGTACTCTACTTCATCCAGTAGGATGTTCTAGATTACTTCTTTATTCCCTTTTAATTGGAAAGTGAACTATCACTTTTAACCCGTTGAGAGAAACATCTTTCTTTTAAAACTTTTCCTACCATCAGCATCCTATCTGTATATTCAGATCAAAAGATATTGCCAATTTATTTTTCAAGACTTTCTCTTTTTACATTTCAGCTAGTGTATGAACAAATTTTAATCTTCTGTTCAATGTATTTTTTATCATGATTTTTAAATAATTTTACTTGTTATTAAATTTATTATTAGAAAGGTTGGACTTTTATACTTATTTAATTATATTGTCTTTAATGATAGTTCTGATTTTGTTCATGTATTAATTTAGCTGATTAAATTTAAGGAATCAATTTATATAAACATTTTATTATCTTTCCCACTATCTAAAGGCCTCTTGATTGAGCATTATCCAAATATTTTTATTTAACCTTGTTTAATTAGCAATTTATGAATGTTTGTTGACAATATGGTATTTATAAATATATAATTTGTGCTGGCATAATTATATAAAGGATTATATAATAATTATGTAAGTTATTTATAATCACTTGTAATTATTAATATATTAACTTGTTTTAATATATTAAATTTATGTAAATACATCATATACTGTTATATCAAGTATATTATGTACAAATAATATATCACATGTTAATATATTATTAATATATAATTATATGTTGTGTGATTGATTAATATGTGATTATATGTTACTTTTCAGTTCACTGGCCTCCATGTGTGTTTATGTTTCAATGTATTTTACAGTAAAGCCTGATTAAATAGGATTTCAAATGTTATTGAAGACATTCTGTGTGCCAAGGATTGTTCTAGACATTGGAAATGCATAAGAAAAAATAGTTTTTAAAAAAAATCTGTGCCCTCTGGAACTTATATTCTAGGTGGAGGAAGCGGACAATAATTACAATAAATAAGTATACAGTATAGCATTTGGAAGGCACTAAGTTCTATGGAAGAAAATAGAGCAGGTAAGGACAATTGGGAAACCTAGGGAAGGTCAGTCATCAATGAGAAGATGGTGTGCATGTAGGGGAAGAACGTTTGAGGCAGAGAGACATCCTGCATGACGTTTGAGCAGAGCAGTCCTATATGGTCAGGGATCTTTTAGGAAGCTTGTAGATGTGAAATGGAGTGAGCAGAGGAGAGACAGATGAGTGATGGATGAGGTCATCCATGATGAGGAGGCGTTTAAGAACATAGAGGTAGTTTTGGTTGCTGTGTTCATGTTGTGCCACAGTAGAAGGCAGTGCCGGCTGAAAGACTGGCCGTAAGCAGAGTAAGAAGTCTCTAGAGCTGTGGGTTGTGCCAGGACGGGAGCAGCAGAGCTGCTGAAGAATCAGATTCTGTGTGTTTGAAGGTGACGTCACTGGGGTTTCTTAGTGACCCCAAGTGTTTATCTAACATTTTAAAGCATGGTGTCTGTGGCTCTGTCCCATAATAGATAATTTAACACGAGATTCTCACATTCATTATTATCTCTTCTCCTCTCATCCTTCTATACAAAACTACCTTCTTAGAAAGAATGCCTTCAGACAATCCAAGTCTTAGTCTCTGTTTTTTTCTTGAATGCTAATTTCATTTTAAAATGACCATAAATTATATTATCATTCATTGATTTGTCAAATATTACCATTTTTATTTTTAAAATATTCAATATATATTATTGAAAGTAAAGCAGGACATTGAAAACTATACATCTTGTCCTTATTTCAGTATGTGTCTTGCTTTTTAGTTTTAGTTTCTTTTTTTTTTTTTTAAAGATTTATTTATTATGTATACAGTGAGTGTTTGGTCTGCAGGCCAGAAGAAGGCACAAAATCTCATTACAGATGGTTGTGAGCCACCATGTGGTTGTGGGGGATTGAACTCAGGACCTCTGGAAGAGCAGTCAGAGCTCTTAACCACTGAGCCATCTCTCCAGCCCCCTAGTTTTAGTTTCTTTAAAGACAGATGAGGACTCTGACTTGACAGCCTAAGGAATCTCTAAATCCCACTTTTCTAAAATGGAAAAGGGCATTTTTAAAAGAGCCTATTTTTAAGGTTTGTTGTCAAGATTTAATGGGATTTTGCAGAGAAAGCACATTAAACTTAGTAAGTAGTGTGTATGATAAGCCCCAATAGCTATAACAGTAATCTTTTATAGATTGTTACTCTGCTGTGCTCTCCGTCCTTTCTGGTTGGCTTACGAGAGCCATTGCAGAACCAGGTGAAGGTGCTATCATTTGTTTTACATCTGTTACAGTGTTTTCCAGGTTTGCTGTTTTTCTGTTTCCTTACAGTGATTTTGCTTTAAGGTGTCTGCCTGTAATCTTCATGCTTAGAAAAGCCTTGTTCTTTCCAGAGTTGGGGAAAACCTTCTCTCATCTTACTTTTGTGTTCTGTATAGTTGTATAGTAAAACTCTCTCCTTACTAGTTCTGGAATTGTTTTTTCTAGCAAGTGTGATGCTGAGTTCCAGCATTACTGTCCACATGGCTGTCACTTTGTCCAGTACCGTAGGCCACGCGTGCAGTCTTCTCATTTCGCTGTGCTGAGTGTGTGTCTTTCCCATTAGTGGCTCCTTTCCTATTAGTACCATAATATTTTAATCATCATAACTGTTGTGCTCTGGCATTTTATTTACATCTATATCATAGCTTTCACAGTGAGGGAAAAAAATGTATTATATTTGGTTTTATTTTCCACAGTGGCTTTGTATTCTATCCTGGCTAAAAAGATACTCATAGGGGCCTGAAAGACAGCTCATCACTTCAGAACATTCGTTGTTTTTCCAGAGAACCTGCGTTTGGTTCCCAGCACTCATATGGTGGCTCACAACCATTTGTTACTCCATATCCAGAGATCAGATGCCCTCCCTCTTCTGACTGCTTCACACTCCAGACACCCATGTGCTACATAGACATACATGCAGGCAAAATAACCATATATTACAAATAAGGAAGAAGGAAAGAAAGAAATACATGTTCTTTACAAAGAAAAAAGAAACAGCATACAATATTTAACTGAAATAATCCTACTGAGATGGCACTTTAGGCAGGTTCACAAACCCCCTGACATTTTTTTCCTGCATATATAACCATGTAGGTATAATATATTGTTTAAAATAATATCATTTTATCTACACTTTTTGAAAAAGAAACTGACTTTTGTAATTTGGTTAAAAGGAATTTTATAAAATCTTGGCAAAAAGTCCCCAGTAATTTGCCTTTTTCATGTATTTATTTTCTGCATGTGTATATGTGTGTGGGCACACATCGTGGCACACATGTGGAAACCCAACGGTACTGTCCTTGGGGGAATTGGCTCTCTTCCCACCGGTCGATAAGCACCTCGCCCACTGAGTCATCTCACTGACTCTAAACTTGATCTTCATCTCCGGTTGTTAGACATCTTCCTTTTTCCTTATCGACCCTCTCCTTACACATATGCCATGGTTTCTTATGGAATACTTACCAAAAATTTTTGAATAGGTTTAATATTGTGCTATAGCCAGAAATGCTAATGGGACTATGGCCATCATCAGGTGGGTATTAAAATTAAAATAAAAAATACAATCTCTTCTTACAAAACTATAATGCTCAGTGAACACACACACACACACACACACACACACACACACACACACACACACACAAGGACTTGACAATGTTCCACTGGGCGGGGGTGGGAGGGTAGTTCCAAAAGACTGAAGAAATGGCCAGGCTTCCATTCATCTCAATTTTTAAAAGTATATAACATTAGAGTATAAAAGGGGTATGATCAAATTCTATAAAACCACTAATAAGTCTGTAGATAGAAAGGGAGCCAATATAATTCACCTAAAATTCAGTAGAAACTGGGATTGAAGGTGTGACATATTATATATAAAGCCCTGCATTTGATTCACACACACACAGACAGAGAGAGAGAGAGAGAGAGAGAGAGAGAGAGAGAGAGAGAGAGAGAGTGTCAGAGTCTCATTAAAGGACACGTAGAGTGTGTAGTAGACAAGAAGCATCAAAATAGTAAATAAACATGGCCTCATTTTAAAAACCTTTCTAAGATGAAGTGGACTGGAAGTTATCATGATTTCTTTTTTAAAAAATGGCTTTTCAAGTGCTTAATGTTCTGAATTTTCTAATATACTTTGAAGTTGTAAAGTCTAAAAATTACATCAAAATTCTTTTGTTAAAGGTTGATAGACTCCCTTATCTTCTTGTGATACAGGAGCAGTACAACCTCAAGTTCCAGAGGAAACGGGAGCCACTGCAAATCTGAGGGTCAGGAGGAATCCTTGGTCCCACAGACCTCTGTGCAAGCACCTGAAGGAGACAGTGAAACAAGTTAGGTTATTTTGATTGTTTTCCTTAGAAGAAACCTCAGTGCTGAATAGCCACGTATTTTTTTCTGTTCCCCAGCAGTGGGTCACTTTGTGTTGTAATTTGAAAGCAGCAAGAAGGAGTCACGCCATACAACAGGGCTTGTGTGGGAGGTTTATTGGGGGGAGAGCAGAGAAGGGGCAGAGAAGGGGCAGAGAAGGGTCCCTGGGGACGAGAGCAAAGGAAGAGAGATGGACACAGGGGAGGCCCGCCTTTTATAAGGGAAAGTAGTGAATGTGATGGTGGGTGCTCTTAGTGGCTGCAGCTGAGAACCTATCCTGTCAGGACCCTAAGGGCAAGCCAGTACAGATGCCTAAATGCCAACACTTTGTAGAGTGAGATTTTGTTTTATTTTTACATTTTATTGTGTGGGGTACATGCCTATGGAGGTTAGAGGACAACTTTGTGAAGGCAGCTCCCTCCTTCCACCTTTACTTGGGTTCTAGGGATCACACCCAGGTCTCTAGGCTTGCACTTAGCAAATGCCGTTGAGCCATTTTGTGGGGCCCTGTAATGAGACTTTTATCTGAATGTTAAAGGTTTCTATGGCCCAGATAGAATTAAGAGCCATTTATTTAAAGGAATGTTGGGTGTTATGTTTATATTTATTTTTCTTTAAAAAGCTAGATTTAATGATAATTTTGTTTAACTCTAGGAGCTCCTGAAGACCTATCAGAGAAAGGAACATTTTCAGAAAACCTCACTCAAAACCAGATAGATATAGGTGAGTTATCTCACTGTCTTTAGGAAATTGGCTCATATACAAAACTAAGCAGCCTTAATCTGTGTAAATCTGTCCAGAGGCAAAGGTCACTTGTAAACAATGGCTGTGCCGTATTCCTCTCTTGTAAAGGAATCAGACTCCCTATTAGAACATGTCAGCTCCTAAGTTAAGTATGTAATGGTGAACATGTGGCTAACTTATACACGACTTTGTTTTCTGACAGCACAATCTGATAACTTCACAGCTGAGCCATTGGATCCTAACTCAGGAGAAAGGAGTAACCCAAGTCCTGACGGCCCTGGTGGGGCTCCAGAAGAAGGCACTTTGTCTGAAACAGGCAAGGGGGCTTCTGAGCAGCCTGGCACTGAGAGTGCCACCTGTCAGGGTAGTACCGGTCCTGAACCCCCATCCCAAACAGAAGCCATCGGGCCTTCAGCTCATGAAGACACATCAACCAGGGACTCTGCTCTCCAGGACACAGATGACAGTGATGATGACCCAGTCCTGATCCCCGGTGCAAGATACCGAGCGGGACCTGGTGATAGGTTGGTATGTTTTTGATTAGCATAGACTATAAAAAAATGTAACTCACAAGAGCTTGTGTAAAGTCAAATGAGAAGCTCTCCATCTTTACAGGTGTCACAAACATATATGACACACAGAACTTTTAAACTGCAAATGATTCCACATATTCTTTGAGCAAACTGTGTGAAGAAGTGACCAGAAAGCTCAGTATCTCGGCCACTGAGGCTTGTGCCTCAGTTTGTGGATCAAGAGAAGGAATGTTGAGAATGACTACCAGGGTGTTTATAAAGTTCAGGTTACGGTTAGTTGTCAGATTGCCCTGTAGGGATTATGGCTCTTGGTTTTTGTTTGTTTATTGAAATGGGGGTAGGGGTCTCACGATACAGTCCTGGTTGTCCTGGAACTCACTCTGTAAACCAGACTGGCCTCAGACTCAGAGAGATCCATCTGACTCTGCCTCCTAAGTGTTGGGATTAAAGGTATACACCACTAAGCCTGTTTTTATTTTATTTTTGTTTTGTTTTGTTTTTGTTTTTCGAGACAGGGTTTCTCTGTGTAGCCTTGGCTGTCCTGGAACTTGATCTGTAGGCCAAGGTGGCCTTCAGGCTGGCCTTGAACTCACAGAGATCCACTGCCTGGTTTTATTTATTTATTTAATTTATTTTGGTTTTCGAGACAGGGTTTCTCTGTAGCTTTGGAGCCTGTCCTGGACTAGCTCTGTAGACCAGGCTGGCCTAGAACTCACAGAGATCCACCTGCCTCTGCCTCCCGAGTGCTGGGATTACAGGTGTGCGCCCCCCACCCCCCAGTCGCCTGTTTTTATTTCAATGTTACTTTTTTTTTCTTTTTTTTTTAATTGTTCCTGGTAGTGTGATAGTTCTCTTTTGAGGAACACCATTTTTCTGTTTTCTAATGTAATGATTCATTTAAGAAAATGAAAAGGTACAATGGGTAATATTGTAGGTATAATAGAGAAGTGAATTGTTACTATGTTTGTATGATTTTTTTCCATTCTTTGATTTTATGTGAACAGAAGGAAACATTTTATTGTAGGAGGTAAAATACTTTTAATGATCTTTTAAAGTCTCAGGCCTGGTGGTGCAGGCCTGTGATCCCAGCTGCTTGGGAGCTGGCAGTAAGAGGATCGTAAGTTCAAGGACTGTCTGCAGGGCTTGGTGAGACTGCCACCAAAGAAGAGGAAAGAGGTGGGAAGATCACTCACTTGCTGTGTGTGGGAGGCCCCTGTTTACTCTCTGGTACTCAAGGAAGGATGGTGTGTTGCATCCCATACAGATGGGAAACTATCTGTGTGATTAGTACTGTCTTATCTCACTGTTCAAGAAAATCCAGTTTTATTGTTAAAGTCCTAATTCACATAGGAGTGAAGTTCTGTTCGGATTGTTTCCTATATTTATGTGTTGAATAGACTTATTTATCAAACATTCAGTTTACACTCCTGACATAATTAACAAGATTATATATTATACATGTATAATTAGAAGATTAGTATACCATTAAAATTTGCAGTCTAACTAGGCAAGGTAGCTCATACCTGCAATCTGAGTACTTGGAAGGCTGAGTCAAGAGAATTGCTTTGAGTTTAAGGCCAGCTTGAGCTACATAGAACATTAAGGGTAGCCTGGGCTATAGAATGAAATGCATTCAAAGTAAAACCCCAAACAGTAGTAATGCTGTATAATTGGTAAGAACATCACAACTTGGTTTTGAATCCACATTCACTACCTACTAGTAATGTTTTCCCATATAAGGTGCTTATTGATTCAAAGGGTCAGTCTCTTTTATATATGAAATGGGGTTATGGTTATCTAAAATTATTATACATTTAAAAATGAGTCGATCACAGGACCTGGTTCCCATTGAAAATACTGATACATGTCTTAAACAACCCGTGTATTTTCTACATAAAACTACCTAACCCTGAAAAGCAATTACATAAGATTGGCTTGCCAGCAGCAGTATTGCATGCCTGTAATTGTAGCTGCTTGGGAGGCTGAAGCAGGAAAATTATGTTTGAGGTCTAGCTTAAGCAGTCTAAAGAGCCCCTCTCACAAAGCAGAGGGAGTAAAGATTGACAAATTGAAGTATTAAAAAGGGCAGCTTTCAGCTCAGTTCTGCTAACCATGGAAGGGATGGTCCTTCCATCAGCTCTGGAACTGTTCAAATAATCTTTCCTTACATTGTGCTTAAAGATTAATAAAATACCTCCCACCTGTTAATCTTCAACCTCCCATGGCTTTTGATTGTTTGGTTGTTCTGTTTTGAAATAGGGTGTTACTATTAACTTTAGCTGGCTCTGTAACTCAGGCTGACCATGAATCTCAATCCAAGTGCTGAGGTTACAGGCATGTTCCACCAACCCCTGGCTCAGCACTCTCTATATATTTTTGGCAAAGAAAACTTAGCTCTGTTCCTTAAAAGGTCATTACTAGATTTATACAGGTTAAGTTGCCAAGCTTAGCACAAGTTGAAAATCAAACTGATGATTTCTAAAACATTACCATTTTAAAAATAGTTAGATGGCTTCTCATTCTCCAAAGGTCTCATCTGCCACAAAGTTGGTACGTGATAGCTTGTTTACCTAGAAAACTCAGGTGTTGAATTAGATTAGTCAAATAGTTAGAAGATGGATAGCTATGGATAGCAGCCTGGAACTGCCTCCTCTTCCTGCATGAGCTTAAATTCAGATGTTATGATTAGTTCCAGATTTTAAACTTTTAAAGACTGGATATCCTTTAATAATCTGTATAGTCAGTCATGTTCCTTGGCCTAAATTTGGCCAGCATATTACTTAGCTTTTATAGAACACAAATTTACAGACTAGTAACAGAAGTAATAATAAAATTCTTAATCTTCGGGAAACTTAAGAATTTATTGAAGAAGAAAGTATAGAAGCCATTCAAAGAGAGATTCAGCTAGGTATCCGAAACTTGGTAAAATGTGGCTGTGTGACATGCCCAGTCGAGGTGACGCTAGTGTCATCATAGTGCAGCCATCTCCCTTGAGATTTGCTTTGTCTTTTCCCAGGTTTGTTGTTGTTGTTGTTTTGTTTGTTTGTTTGTTTGTTTGAATATACTTTCTGTTGCCTCATTTTGTAGTCCGGGGCCTTGCGTTCAGAGTCATCCTGCGTTAGCCTCTAGTGGTGGTATTACAGACATGAGGTACCACATCTAGCCTCTCCTAGCTCTTTACCAAAAGCTTGTAAGTGATAAAACCCAAACTCTTTCGTCTGGTCTTTCTGTGGTGTCTAGCTTCTTAGCACCACTTGGTGTGTAGGTAGAGGAAAGAGTGTGCCTGCTGTGTCTGCTTCATCCTGAGGCTGCTGCCATCTTGTTACTCCCTAGTGAAGGACCGCTCACCACGGCCTCAGGCCTGGCTTGTTGCTTCTAAATTTGGAGGCAAATAATAGGTTGACTTGTATTTTAAAAGGAACAAGTTTTAAGAAATTTTACTTGTAAGAACCCAAATCATGTACTGTCTTGTAAAATTAGCAATATTTGGAATACTTTCTGTCTCGGAAGAGGGAAGGTACCCACTGGGCATTGATGCGACCCCCAGCTAACAGTGCACGTCTTAGAGGACACTCTGCTGTCTCACCGCTCCGGCCCATTCTGGAAGTGCCATGTGCTGACAGTGTGCCCCAGACACTTTCTTGATGCCATGTAAAAAGTCCAGTCAGTTAATTTCATTAGGGTAGAGAAGTGGTTCTCACAATAAGTATGATAAAAGTCAGATACTTAAAAAATTAAATACATAGTTAAATTTTTATTTTAATTTATACAAAAAACTATACAGTATGTCACAATTTTGCCCCAATTTAAATTTTACTTTTCTTGTTTTCTAAATTTAAACTTTTAAATAAAACCTTAAATGATTCATATAGTTAAGCCATCAACATATATTTAATTTAAAATACCAAAGCAGCCCATGTACTGCAGAGTAATGATCTCCATAATACAACTACTTGCATTCTTTCTGCATTTTTGAACTTGCTGTGTATTTGAAGGTGGCCTTTAATTCCTGACCCTCCTGCTCCCACCTCCAGGGTGAGATTACAAGCATGGTCCACCACACTAGACTATTAGCATTCTTAAAAGTTTTGTTAAATATTAAGCAGTTTGCATTTTGGGCGCTGAAATGAAGCATGAAAGGCAATGCTTTGGAAAATAAAGGCCATAGCAGCAACATAGATACTGTAAATGTGGAATGCTCTTCTCTATCTACCCCGAGTCTATATAAAAACAACTGCAACTCTGTAGTATTTAGACTTTTTCCCAAAGGGCAAGATAATAAATATTTTAGGATTTGCTGGCCAGGAGGTAAAGTGGAAATTATTATACAGGCACTCATATAGCTATTGAAAATATAACCATTTAAAAATAAGAAAACTGTCCTTAGCTTAAAGGTCATAAAAAACAGCCGACCAAGACTTAACATAAAAGTGGTTTACTGGTGCCTGCTTTATAACAAGTGGTCACAGAGAGAACCCAACTATATCTATTATAATGTCTTTACTGTCAGACATCCAAATTTTAAAAGACAGGTCTTCTTTATCTAGGACAAAAGGGTAAACCATTAAACAGAAAATAAACATTGTCTTCATCAGTGGTGGTATTTAAAAAAGTGAAATTGGTATATGTTTATTCTTCCATTACTCTCGCATGCTGAAGTTTTGAACATCAGAATGTACCCTGGGAATGAGAGAGTGCCGAGCTTCTCTTTCTTTTCTTTTGTAGACAGGGTCTCATTGTGTGTAGCCCTGGCTGGCCTGGGTCTCTGCTCCAGCCTCCAGCGTTCTGGGATTGGAGGCGTGCAGCACCATACCCAACAAGCTTTGTTCTTAGGTAATTTTCAAGTAAGTTCCTGTCACAGTGCCAGTTCCATCGTGGAGTAAATGGAATGATGACTCTTCTTTTCTTGCTAAGCCAAAGAAGACAACAAAAGTACTCTGAAAAAAGACAAGCAAATGAAGTCCTTACTTGGTGCACTGGATAGCTAAGTTGTTATTGTTCTAATGAGGTTTTCCTATGGATTTAAAGCATTAATCCCATATTGCTCCATTATTTTTAAAGTACATATCATTTGCGTAGAAATTTTGGTCCATCCAGTCTTTCTGGACTCTGTGGAGCCAGAATTCTTTGTAACTATAAATATGCCAGCATCTCTTGACTCATTATAACCGAGTCATTTAATGATTCCACTTGCTTTATTAAAGAAAATTGCAGAGGAAATCATCAAAGAGAAAAACTAGGGTTCCTAGGGAGTTAAAAGCCCTGATACTCGGTTTCTTGTTCCTGTTTTGTGGTTAGGCAAATGAGTCGGCTTCACTGTTTATTTCCCAAAGTGTATGTAGTTCAGCCTTGAGGTTCTCCACTGGAGGTGTTCAAAGTAAGTGCTGCACTCGCCACACAGGCTGGATTAGGGCTGACTTACTGAGAAGGGAAGAGGTTCAGTGCGGTCTTCGTCTGTCTTCATTCAGTGAGTCTGTCTGCTGCCTTGAGTTCTTCCTGCACGTTTCTGTGGGTGACAGTCCTCCCTTCATAGATGCTCACAAAGGGCAACAAACGTCCTTTAGATGAGATGATTGGTAAAGTGGTGACTGATGCTTTGCATATCTGGTTCTTTGAAATCCTCGTAAGTGACTTTAGCTGTTGTGTTCCCTTCACTAGATCTAATGTCAGAGGAACAACAGTAGGTGATAGAATAATGAGGTAATTCAGAGAGCTCCTTCCTTTCTTCTTCATGATGGACTTACCAGGTCCTCTCTTTCCACGCTAACCACCTTTCCTATTAACAGCCAATAACTTCCTCTGGCCTCACTGAATTCTTAGTGCTTTAAGCATTGTAAACAGGCTGCTTTTCACAAACTCTGTTTATCTGCATGTGCTGCATGGGAGCAGAATGAAAAGAAATTTCCTGCGTGCAGATGGAACTGCATTGATTTCAAGTGTGGTGACAAGGAACTGTTGTCTAAAATGGGGTCCTTCACATATCAGTTACTTGCTTTGATAGTTGGTTGAAGAATGCAACTCGTTTCTTTAAATCCTGATTGGCATAATAATTGGCAGTTTTGTTAGTCATACATACTTTTTCTTCAAGTCTACTTCTGTGCTAGGTTTTAAGATTCTGATTTTTCAGTGCTATTTTCTTATCAGTAGCTAAATAATTTAAGAATATCACATCCCAAGTTGATATACAATGCTTAAATACATCTCTGATTGAAAAGCTGGCAGCAGCACACATCATTTAGTAGAGAGTTAAAGTGAGCCCCATATTCTGTTTGTCTATCAAAGCTTGGCTACTTAAAAAATTAGTCAAACTGAGAGGTGGCATCTTTTTCTGGTATTATCAGTTTCTAAAACCAAGTAGTACATAAAATATTTAGTAAGGATTATAAAAGTAGATGCTTTTCTATATGAAATACAGAAATTATAAGATAAACCAAAAATTACCATAAATCTATAGTAATTCTCGTTGAAGGTCATCCTCAGGATCTTGAAGTGAGTCTGAATTCATTTTTGCCTTCTAAAACAAGTTTTATTACTATAATTCTGTGGATACTTGGGGTCACACATGCTGCACTGTGAGTGTGGCAGTCATATGACAACTTGGGAGTCCCTCTTCCTCTTCCTCCTTCATGAGGGTCCAAGAAAGCCAGTGAGGTCAGCAGCCAAGCCACTGCCCAGGCCTTCGTGTTTGTTTTGATGCTGCTGTTTGGAGGCTGTTTTGACATTAAAGTGTATTTGAAGTCAGTAATTTTTCAAATGCTTCTATTACTGGCTATCACTTTTTAATTTAATGATACCAAGGTATAATTTATTTCAGGGCTTTTGATGTTCTTAACTTACTAAACCTTATCCCAAGTACTCAAAGTTGGTTTCTGCTTTTAAAATGAAGATTACAACTAAAAAGTATCATGTTGCTTTAATTGAGTCTTCCAATGGCTAAAACCAAAGAAGTAAACAATGTGAAAAAGAATGATTATATTGAAACAGAAAATTTCACCATACTTTCCCTTTGAGGGAATCAGGACTCATTCTCCACCTCGGTTTTTATGTAGAGATTCCTTAAGTAAATTTCTTATTTTAAGACACACACATACAGCTGTTCTGTTACCCCTTTTAAAAATTTCTGCTGAAATGCATTAGAAAAATAAAATTATCACAGATATGACAGCTCTCACAAGGGACTGTGTTGTATTTTATAAATATGCCTTACTGTATTGCAAATGCTACATACCATATTATCTCTTTATTTGAATAATAAATAAAACGGTGGTTGTCTCTTCTCTTTTCCTCCTGTGATCTCACCCTCTCTCTCAGTCTGTTGACTAGTCCCCACTCCCTCCCTCCAGTCTCTTCATTAGATGTACTTTCTTTAGGAGATGGATTGGCCAGGGTGGAGTGTTCACAACCCCACATCCTGGTGGTCTCCTGCATTTCGGAGGTCACCATTGTGGTGCTGGGCAGCCTGGGGGCATAGCTCAAGCCAGTGCCCTCTTGCCCCTGCCTCCACCACAGCTGGACTACAGGCATGCATTACCGTTTAAGTTTGTTTTATAATCAACTTCCAAGTTCCACACATAATCCTCAGAGGATGATGGTAAATACACAAATTTCAGTAAAAGGTGACTATAATACAGTTATCTTTGTATGTATTTAAACTTTCAAAAATGTCTTTCAATGGCTGAAGTGCTTGCTCTGCAAGCATGGGGACCAAGGTTTGGATTCCCAGCATGCATGTAAAAGTTGGCACAGTAGCATGCATCTGGAGCCATAGCATATGGGTGCATGGAAACAGATGAGTCCCAGGGCTCACCTGCCAGATCTAGCTGAAACAGGAGCTCCAATTTCAGTGAGAGACTGTCTGAAATAATAAGGTGTGCCTGGCTGAAGGAGACGCTGGAGGGGACAGGCACAGCTGGACACACACAGACACTCAGTAGCATTTTGTAATTTTGTACAAAGAAATTTTACAAATCTTTTATAGGAATTTTAACTTTTGTTGCTGTGGCAAATATGTTTTTTTAATTTTATGCTAATTGTATATTGCTGATTTTTAGAAATGTAGCTAACTGGTATCCTAATTGTCTTTCTAGCCACATTACTTTTCTAGTATTTCTATTAATTAGCCTATAGGTTATTTTTATTTTTTAATGTAGAAATTAGATGACCTACAAATGTCAATTTTCTTTCTCCTCCATTTTTTCCCTTACTGTGGCAGCTAATCATGGTCTTAGGAATCACACCTTACTCCTGGCTGTGGGAAGGTGAGTCTAGGTGGATTGTTAGGGCTACTGTGAATAGCTTGTAGAAGGTTCCCAGTGTTCCTTTCTGTCTAGATTACTATGGGAACAGTTTCCGTCATGAATGCGGCTTGGCTTGATCAGACACATTGTCACACTGCTGAGTTACCACGTGTTTTTTTCCCTCGATCTATTAAAATTTCTCCCACATAGAATAATAACTGATTTTATTCATTAGTGCTTTGAAAGTTCTGGATCAATTAATTACATATGCTACTTTTGTCCTTCAATAAGCCAGCTAGTCAGATACTCAACCACTACGCTCTTACAGCTGTAGAGCAGTTTTGTGAATGCTTTTTAATTTGCCTGGATAGCTTAGAGTAGACCAATTTTTATTAAGAACGATATTTTTAAATAGAAATACATGATTATAACACAGTTATTAAGAATTCTCATTAACAATTTGCTATTCCCAACCTCTTTCTATGAATACATAAATTTGTTTCTGTGTGACCATTTAAATTAATGCCTAGTCTTTATCAGTTACAGTTTTTAGTAAGGAATATATATTTGTATTTTTAGTTTTCCTACAAGACCTTTTTTCTTTTCTTTTTTTTTTTTTTTTTTTTTTTAAAGACAGGTTTCTCTGTGTAACCTGGCTGTTCTGGAACTCTATATGTAGATAGGGCTGGCCTCCAACTCACAGAGATACTTCTGCCTCTGCCTCCCAAGTTCTAGGATTAAAGGTGTGCGCCAGGACCCCGCTTCTCCAAGACTTTTCTAAGTGTAAAATTGCTAAGTCAAAACGTTATACATACTTTAGTATACAGCATTTTAATTTTTCAGAAATACTGTGTTGTGGAGCTGTAGTATAGTGCTGGCGGGAGTATGAACCTGGGCAGCCATGTTGCCAGACTGATTCTGATCACTGTAGCTGGGCCCTGTGCACACACTACAGTGCAGCATCCACTTTTAGGAAACATCCAACAGGATCATGTGAAATGTGCTGTGTTCACCAAAAGATGTGCCACATGGTGATGGTAGCCCAATTTCAGTCATCAGAAACTAGAGAACACAACAAATAAATTACACTTATGCAAAGTAATACCTTATAGGGAAGATGATAGGTGAACTTCAGCCAGTGTAACAGCATGGGTGAATGTTGTATGTCATGCTAAAGAAGCTGACCATGTGCTGAGGAGATGGCCACCCCAGCATGAGGACTTTAGTTTGGGTTGCTAGAACTCATACATAGCCGGGCATAGGAAACATGGGTCTGCAATCCCAATGCTCCTTCCTGGAGATGGGAAGTAGAGACAGAGAACCCATGGAAGCTCCAGGGCCAGCCCTAGCAACACTGAACAGTGAAAGAGAACCTGTCAGACAAGGAGCATCAACTATGCTTGGCCTCTGACTGTCACGCATTTCAGAACACACAAGCTGTGTGTTCTGTTATATGATGCCATTGAATTCAAACCCACAAATAAAACTATGATGTCAGAGGTCAGGAAACGTCTGGATGTCTGATGATGCTGTCTCCAGTATGGTGCTGCTGAGGTCAGCCTGTTCTATTTGAAGACCGCATCAAGCTATGCCTTTGTCCAAACTCTAGCCACATCCATAGACTTAAAAATATTTTCAATCTGGGAAACATAAAAAGAGAGGTTTGTTTATTGATGAGACTGTCATCTCATATGTTTTTCTTACCGACTTGTAGTTTTAAATCTTACAGAGTTTCCTGCTACTGTAGGTCAAAATGTGACATTCTAAATGACAAGTGAAAGCTTCAGAATTAAGTAATATTGAGTGTTAGGAGAGCACTCCTTAATAATAAAATCAATCTTAGAAAGAGCACTCTGACCATGATTAGCTACTGCTGCCATCAACCATTCCCTTTGTAGAGAGAATGGAATCTGCCTGTTAGCTGTAAATTTCTCCTTTGGTGCAGAGCCATAGAGAAGAGACGCTACTTGAAGTTCTCATTTTATCTCTTACTGATGTTCATTATCCTCTTGACTAGTCTGCTCTTGGAACATTGTTAAACTATGTCAGAATACTAGTTCTGCTGTTCCCATGTTACTCAGTTTCTCTGGGGTTCTCTTGATGGCCTTTGTGAAGAGAAGCACTTAGAAATTGAGCAGGACATTGGTTTTTTGTTTTGTTTCATTTTTCTTTTGACACAGTGTCTCAAGTAGCCCAGGCTTCAAAATTCGCTTTGTAGTCAGAGCTGGTCTTGGGTTCCTGATCCCCTCTGCCTCCCAAGGGTGTGACTCCTGGCCTAGGCCACCAAACGAGGCAAAGTGAAGTAAAGTTGCACATGAATTTTGTCTGTTTGATTTTATAAAATAATACTTTAGAAACTACTGTGTCGCATGCTATTTTCTTTACTTTTTCAACCAGTACCAATTTCCTAAGTGATCACTGAACTAAAATATCTACTACTATGATGAAGTCTGCCTTTTTATGCTTTTGATTGAGGGTGCTTTATTAAAATAATGTGTTTGAAATATAGACTTACTGCATTTTTATGTTTTTCATTATTATTCAGAAGTTGCCTGTGAATGTTTATTTTTGGTTTTGTTTTACTATGTAATACACAGACGCTCTGCTGTCGCTCGCATTCAGGAGTTCTTCAGGAGGAGAAAAGAAAGGAAAGAAATGGAAGAATTGGATACTTTGAACATCAGGAGGCCACTAGTAAAGATGGTTTATAAGGGCCATCGCAACTCCCGGACAATGGTACCAGATGCTCATGGTGTTCTTTGATGAGACTGCAGTTTCATGGGTTTTTCCCCCCTGTGGTGATTTTGTTACTCCTATATTTAAGCATGGTTCTTTTAGTCCAGTAATATATTGCAAAAAAATTCTACCTTACTAAAGAAATATATGTGAGTTAGAAAAAATTATTTTATCTTAGAACAAGTAGTTATTTCTGTCTGTCTGTCTGTCTGTCTGTCTATCTATCTATCGTCTATGCTTGCTGTCCACCTCAGAAATTTACTATTAAATTTCTTTATAGCTCATTTTACCACATTTCATTATTTTGGAATGAGAAAATAAATCTGTACACAAATCCAGGTTGAGTATAAAATACAGATACACTAATTACAACACCTTTTAAAGTAACAGCTAAAAACTGGCTTTGGTCACTGTGTCTCTCCTTGCTTTAACTCTTCATCTTTGAAACCGACAGGACGGACCAGGAGATCCACAAGATCAGTGTTGTGTTTACAACCCACAAATCTGCATGTCCAGTGTAGGGCAGCAATCGAGCTGGTACTCTAAACCATGCCTATCTAGAAAGTGTTCTGTGTCCTATAGTGTTACCACAAAGTTCTGCAGATCATGTTTTACCTTCTTGAGGGTCTAGGTTAAAAAATAAACTAGATTGAGGAAATAACTAGCTGTATATATCATCAGTAGTAACAATTTCATCATTTTAAAATGGATACTCATTATTAATAGAAGTAACCAATTTGTATTTTATGCATTTTGCCAATTAGAATTTTAGATTAATTAAAGGGTAGCTGAGTGGTTGAGTACTTGCCTAACATGGCCCCGAGTTCATGGCTTAGTACAGAAAGAGATGAGAACCCAAGGTAGGCACATGCACAGCAGCACCATGTGAAGGCAGGGTCTCTCCTGCCTTGCTGTCTCCTGTGAGCACCAGAAACAGCAGAGGTAGCGGCTGCAGGGGAAATTATTTCAAAGACAGTGTCTGAAGTGTGAAGATCTTTTCAGTCCTTCCATGTATGTCTATTAAAATAGTATGGCTATTTAGAATGTCATGTTCCTTTGTCTGCTTGCTTGACTAGAGATATGTTTATCTTTCCTTCTTAATTCTGTGGGCTTCTAACAGTTAATGAAAACATACTTTTTGTTCTTGGCAAAGTACAAAAGGCAACCATTCCTTTTTCCTGTTTTTATTGTCTATTGCTAAAATGAGATGATTTTTAGAAAGCTTATCTATATGAGTATACTTTTTTCCACTATACTGTTTTAAGCCCAGAAATCTTACTTACTCGGTTAGCATGTGTGAAGTACCTGTTGTGTGCCAAATACATAGCAAAACCTGCTCTCGGGGCAGCTTCCCATGCTTTGCCATGATGTTATCCCCCACTCACAACCCCCGGCCCAGTGAAGTGCTCTCATGATTTTAAAATTCTTAGGAGAAAAACCTTTCAGTACTTAACTTTTTTATTTTTAAAACTAATTCATTTCAACATGAGAATGGAATCTGTCTTTGTTTCAGTAACTTTGACTTAGATGTCCTTGTGTTTCTTAAAATCCCTCAGATAAAAGAAGCCAATTTCTGGGGTGCTAACTTTGTAATGAGTGGTTCTGATTGTGGCCACATCTTCATCTGGGATCGGCACACTGCTGAGCACTTGATGCTTCTGGAAGCTGATAATCATGTGGTCAACTGTCTGCAGCCTCATCCATTTGACCCAAGTAAGATACCTCTCACAGAACAAGTACTGGAGAGTGCTGGTACCATTCCTCCGCTGTGTCAACACTACGGAAGTCTCGGTTGTCTGCTAAGCACTACTAGAGAAAGTTACAGTTCTACATGGGTTTATGGATGAGAATTTGCTTTTATGAATGAGAGAGCGGCTCACAGAAGCCCACCCCAGCTGAGAATTTACTGGCAGTTGTTGGCTGCAGTGGAGGCAGAGGCAGTTTTCCCGGGGATACGACTTCTGGAAAGTTGCCCATGCTAGTGGATGGCCCAAACCCATGCATGTACTGGCAGCACTAATTGGATTCAGTGGATTTAAAAATGAACACACAGAGTTAGGAGGAAGGCATGAGGAGCAGTCTGGGAAGAGTTGGAAAGAAGGGAATAGGGAATGGACTTGATCAGAACGTTTTTGTGTACATGTATAAAATTCTCAAAGGACAAATAAATATCTTTAAAGGTTCCCAACCTCAAAAAGAAAGAAAAGGATGTGCTTTTGACAGATATTCTAAAGAAATAGGTTCAAAGGTTTAGTCTTCTAATATTTAAGTTTTATAGAATCCAGCATGACTGAATTTCTCATCATTTATTCAAGGCAAACCTCCAAGCCTTTTTAAGATTTCATGTGTCTAAATTAATTTATTAGCATGACAGAGACTTGGCTTGCTCTTGCCTTCTATTTGAAGTGGCCGCGTATTTCACAAGAGAACAGTGAGTATGACAGAACTTTGAGTGGCTTCAAGATGCTCTGAAAAATTTGTCCTATGCTTAGTTACTTTTAGGAAACGTTCAGAATGATAATCAACAGTTAACTGTGTAGTACAAAGACCGGAGAGATGGCCAGTAGTTAAAAACATGTACTACCTTTGTAGAGCACCCAAGTGTGGTTCCCCATACCCAC